>NC_060138.1:636551606-636860356 GCF_021461385.2 Schistocerca piceifrons | reverse complement strand
ACAGTGCGTGGTGTGCCAAGTATAACTGAACAAAAACGTATGGCTGATGAGGAACGTCAGAGGGTTGAGGCCCAGAGACAGTCTTTGGGCAAGGAAGGGCTATCAGAAAAAGGGGAGAAGCTCCGCCATGCTATGGTAGAGAATGAGGTATAAATATATTTTTTCCCCCCATGTGATTTTGCAGTAGAGATGATTATCATATTTCTAGTTCGATTACTGTAATTGTGAACAAAAAAAAATTTAGTGACACTAAAAAGACAGCAAAGGATACAATTCATAATAAGTGTGTTACATTTATTTAAATAGGATATATTACTTTCCAGAAACCACCTCCAGAAGAGATGCTGACATCAGTGCCAATTCCTAGTATAGCGTCCATAAATTTTCATCCTATTAAGCGATACACAACTGATTCATCAGAACAGCACCCTAAATTCGACCTTTCTGGTGTGCCAGTACAGATGCATCTTGATGATATTCATACAAATTTTATCTATGTAAGTTATCAGGTGTTGTGTATTTGCCTTATCATTATTGTAATTTATAAATGTGAATAACTCTAAGGTAAAGGACAGATAATAGTCTGCAAAATGCGAACTCTCTTCTTATTGCAATGGAAGTTTATAACCACTTGATGTATAATAAAATCACATTGATGTTTTCTTGTAAGTGACAGAGTCTGATCACTTTCTTAGATGTTTGTGCTGATGGATACTTCAGTCATTGATCAGAATCTCAGACCATATCTTCCACTATTGTTGGATTCTCTTCTGGAACTACCTATACAGCGGGGTGATAAATTAGTTCCATATGAAGAAGTAGTTGCTGAATTGGAGGAGGATACAGTCGGAAGCAGTACTCGCATAGGGCTGGAATCTGGATCGAGGTTTCAGTGTGGCCCTTATTCACATACAGCTTTACTTACATTACAAGTAAGTTACCTGTTGAGTGTTTATCTACAGTTAAAATATAAGTACATTTTAATTGTTGGTAGTTCATAAACCTTTCAGTTGCTTTGAATGTAGTTTACTTATGCATTAGTGTTGAATGTTAAACATTGTCAGAGATATTGTGATTATTAGAGTAGAAGATAAAACAATCTGTTGTTAAAATTCTACTCTGGGAAGTATGTATTCTTTCCATAATTTATGCTCATTTTCAAATAAATAGATTTAAGGAAATTTGGAACATTCCAAACTGCAAGTGCTCGCATTTAACATTTGGGAAACCATGTGAGGCAGTTGGTCATTTATACATATCATTGTGTCTCCCATTTATGTTGTGATGGTTTGTCACATTTACTTCAGCTCACTGTGGCATTGTTGGCTCTATTTAAATTCATTAACTTTCAATAACAGCTTGAGAGTAATTTTAAATGTTAGTGCTTAATTTTGCCCATTCTTCACACACATGACTTTCTTAAATATTGGCTAGACAAATTGCGAACTTGCTGCATGTTAGCATTTCATAACAAACAGTTATTTTCCCTTAAATGTGAAGATGTTGCAGTTAAGTGCATATTCTTATATGTTGTGGATGAAACAATGTTTTTCGGGCTGGGCAAGATAATCTCATAATCAGTGGCAACATTTTTCCAGTATTAGGCTTGTTAGGTGTAAAGATTAGAACAAATAAGATTTTCCAAGAATTAGAAGCAAAATTTTTGATTTGCTGCACTATCCACTACTTCATTGGTAGCAATACTTCTACGTGTATAGGATGGACGCAGACACACACACACACACACACACACACACACACACACACACACACTCTTTTATCTCAAGTGCTGAGGACTAACTGTGGCTAGTAGCAGACTTGGGTCAGTTGGCAAAGAAATGGAACAAGGAGGGAGGGGGGTTAAGAAAGATTATGGTGGTGTGGAACATGATGTGTGAAGGGGAGGTTGAGGGTATGAGGACCATGGAAGGGGACATTTAGAAGGTAGGCTGATGCAGAGCATTGTGGGAAAATGGAGGACCCACAAAAGAAGAAAGAGATGTATAAATATAAAATGGGTGACATTGTTTTTAATAGATAAGTAACAGTGGACAGTGAGAGGTTGATTTAAGATTGGAAGGTGGAATGAGATAGGAGCAGGAAGTGGCTGCAATACAGATAGTAATGTATCTTGGGACAAGAGTGATTATAAGATAATGAACTGTAGTGGAGACAGTTCCTACCTGCACTGTTCAAGAAAAGCAGTTGAACTGACCAAACAATGGAAACTCCATGTAGGAATATCAAAAAGTAGCAAAAGATAGATTGCTACTTATTGTAAAGTTAGGGTAAGTTGAATTCATCAGTGAGACAGAGGAGAACACCCACGTAAATGACTTGCGGAGCTGAAGAAAATGTTTTTTAAGTTGTGGAAGAATTGGGATAGGGTATCTCACGCTGTATCCATATTGCGTCTGTTGGGGGGCCTCGTCCAAGATGTGGAGGCGGCCTCGCCTGCGGCTATCGAGCGTACGGAGTGCAGTCATGTGCAAGTAGTTGCTCACGTCGGCACCAGTGATACCTGTCGCTTGGGTTCTGAGGCGATCCTCAGTTCGTACAGGCGGCTGGCGGATTTGGTGAAGACTGCTGGCCTCGCATGCGGGGTGCAAGCAGAGCTCTCTATTTGCAGCATCGTTCCCAGAGTGGATCGGGGTCCTTTGGTTTGGAGCCGAGTGGAGGGTCTCAACCAGGGACTTCGTCGACTCATGACGGTCTTGGCTGCAGATTTCTAGACTTTCACTATTGGGTGGGGAATTGTAGGATGCCCCTAGATAGGTCAGGGGTGCACTACACAAAGGAAGCGGCCACTAGGGTAGCAGAGTACTTGTGGCGTGCACATGGGAGTTTTTTAGGCTAGGCAGTAGTGCGAGGTGTCCTGATGAACACTCACCAATCGACGTGCAGGCAGGGAAATCAGAACGCACTCAGTGTAAAGACACTTCAGCTATCAAGATATTAGCAGTAAATTTTCATAGTGTTCGGAATAAAATTCCTGAATTTAATGCCCTCCAGGAAGAGTGTGGCGCGCAAATTATTCTCGGGACTGAGACCTGGCTGAACCCTGAGATAGGAAGTTCTGAAATATTTAGTGAGGATTGGAAACTGTGTTGGAAAGACAGATTAGACACCATAGGAGGTGGTGTGTTCATTGCAGTTGACAAAAATATTGTGTCTACTGAGGTTGAAGTAGAGTGTGATTGTGAAGTTATCTGGACACGTTTAACAGTGCTAGGGGAAATAAAGTTAATTGTTGGGTGTTATTACCAGCCATCAGGTTCCACCGTGACAGTTCTAGAATCATTCAAAGGGAGTCTACATTCTGTATCGCAGAAGTACCCGGATCATGCTATATTAGTCAGAGGCGACTTCAACCTACCAAGTATAGGCTGGGATGTCTATGGATTCATTACAGGTGGTACTGACAAGCCGTCGTGTAAATTACTTTTGAACACATTATCTGAAAACTATCTTGAGCAGCTAATTCGAGAGCCAACGCGTAATGGAAATATTTTAGATCTGGTAGCCACGAACAGACCAGACCTCATCGATGGTGCCAGTGTTGAGACAGGGATTAGTGATCATGATGTTGTCATTACGACTATGGTACAAAAGTTGAAAAATCGGTCAAGAAGGCTAGGAGAGTATTCTTACTAGAAAGAGCAGATAAGCAGTTGTTAAAAGAGCAGATAAGCAGTTGTTACCATCCCACTTAGTAAATGAATCGACTTCATTTACTTCCGGTACGATGGACGTGGAAGAATTATGGGCAAATTTTAAACACATTGTAAGTCACGCATTGGACAAGTATGTGCCGAAAAAGTGGGTTACGGACCGAAAAGACCCACCGTGGTTTAACAGCGCAATTCAGAGAATACTCAGGAAGCAAAGGCAGTTGCACTCGTGGTACATGAAAGATCGGGAGAATGAGGACAGGCAAAAGTTAGTAGAGATTCATGCTGCTGTAAAAAGAGCGATGCACGAAGCATTCAACCACTACCACCGTCATGCCTTAGCAAAAGATCTTGCTGAAAACCCAAGGAAATTCTGGTCTTACGTAAAATCGGTAAGCGGGTTGAAGGCTTCCATCCAGTCTCTCACTGATCAGTCTGGCCTGGCAACGGAAGACAGCAAAACGAAAGCTGAAATTTTAAATTTAGCATTTGAGAAATCTTTCACGCAGGAGGATCGTACAAACATAGTGCCGTTGGAGTCTTGTACAGATTCCCGTATGGAGGGCATAGTGATAGACATCCCTGGGGTTGTGAAGCAGCTGAATGGGTTGAAAATAAATAAATCGCCAGGTCCTGATGGGATTCCAATTCGGTTTTACAGAGAGTACTCTACTGCACTGGCTCCTTACTTAGCTTGCATTTATTGCGAATCTCTTGCCCAACGTAAAGTCCCGAGCGACTGGAAAAAAGTGCAGGTGACACCTGTACATAAGAAGAGTAGAAGGACGGATCCTCAGAATTACAGACCAATATCCTTAACATAGGTTTGTTGCAGGATTCTTGAACATATTCTCAGTTCGAATATAATGAATTTCCTTGAGACAGAGAAGTTGCTGTCCATGCATCAGCACGGCTTTAGAAAGCATCGCTCCTGCGAAACGCAACTTGCACTTTTTTCCACATGATATCTTGCGAACCATGGATGAAGGGTATCAGACGGATGGCATATTCCTTGACTTCCGGAAAGCGTTTGACTCTGTGGCCCACTGCAGACTCCTAACTAAGGTATGAGCATATGGGATTGGTTGCCAAATATGTGAGTGGCTCGAAGACTTATTAAGTAATAGAACCCAGTATGTTGTCCTCGATGGTGAGTATTCATCGGAGGTGAGAGTATCATCTGGAGTGCCCCAGGGAAGTGCGGTAGGTCCGCTATTGTTTTCTATCTACATAAATGTTCATTTGGATAGGGTGGATAGCAATGTGCGGCTGTTTGCTGATGATGCTATGGTGTACAGGAAGGTGTCGTTGTTGAGTGACTGTAGGAAGATACAAGATGACTTGGACAGGATTTGTGATTGGTGTAAAGAATGGCAGCTAACTCTAAATATAGATAAATGTAAATTAAAGCAGATGAATAGGAAAAAGAATCCCGTAATGTTTGAATACTCCATTAGTAGTGTAGAGCTTGACACAGTCACGTCGATTAAATATTTGGGCGTAACATTGCAGAGCGATATGAAGTGGGACAAGCATGTAATGGCAGTTGTGGGGAAACCAGTAAATGTGTAAAAGTTGGAAAAATTCGTACCGTATCTCCTGCCGCTGCCAAACTCTACACTGCATGATGGCTGATGGAGTAACTAGGTTTGTACAGATAAAGGTATCTTGAACAATCACAATGATTTCCAGGCTGTCTCTACAGCGCATGTGCAGTTTTGTGATTGTTATAATCATTGTCACACCACTGTTGAACCATATTTAGTGTGTTTGTCTTTTGGCCGCTTGTAGCACTAGTTGTGACACCTTCATTCAGTTTGCGTTGCTCAAATGTTTTTTTGTTTAAACAGAGAGCGAATTACATATATTCTCATGCTGAGCAATGCTTGTTTCAAGGATTTATTCTCGAAACACACTGTGCTAAGCATGAAAAAAATATGTAACTGATGCAGTGTTTCATTATTTAAATAATGAATGACAGCTGCAGGCATTCCATCAATAATTATGTATGAAATTGAGTCAAATGTTTCTCCTTCCCAATTATCAGTCCCATTATATCAGTGGTTTTTATTAGATAATAAACCATTGTTAGATAATAAACAAGTCCCTACCATGAGTGTTTTGATGCCTATTATGTGCACTTACATAAAGTGCAAAAATTCAAGGGATTGTGCTATACATAACTTTTACAGCGCTTAAAACATTATTTCCATTTTACATTTTCCTGTATTTTACACCATGTTTTTGAAGTCCCTTGCAAAGTGTAAAAGCAGGGTTTCATTTTGGGTGGTTGGTAAAAGCAGATCTCATGAAGGGATAGTTGAGAGAAAAAAAACAAGCAAAGCAAATGTCATCTGACCTTCATAAGACGAATCCAAAATAAGTCTGAATCAGCAATATCGTACATAAAAATTTCTGTACGGCATATAACTTACTTTCAAAGAGCATTATGGAGTGCATGTTTTGAATATCACCATCTCAGAGCTGTGATAGGTCACAAATAATGTGCTAGCAAACACACAAGTAGCTGTCAGACGTAGTTTGGGGGTAACACTGTTTGGCAATAATAATAATAATAATAATAATAATAATCACAATAATCACAATTACCACCACCGCCCTGTTGGAAGTATCTGGAGACCCCCAAAAACATATGTTTTTCATATTAGGTGCATTGTGCTGCCACCTACTGCCAGGTACTACATATCATTGACCTCAGTAGTCATTAGACATCGTGAGAGAGCAGAAAGGAGGGATCTGCAGAACTGAACGTTCTTCAAATGTTGGTCAAGTGATTGGGTGTCACTTGGTGTCATGCGTCTGTACTTGAGATTTCACACTCCTAAACATCCCTAGGTCCACTATTTCTGAAGTGATAGTGAAGTGGAAATGTGAAGGGACAGTTACAGCACAAAAGTGTACAGGCCAACCTCATCTGTTGACTGACGGAGACCACCGACAGTTGACGAGGCTCGTAATGTGTAATAGGCAAACATCTACCCAGACCACCACACAGGAATTCCAAACTGCATCAGGATCCACTGTAAGTACTATGACAATTAGGCGGGAGGTGAGAAAACTCGGATTTCATGGCCGAGCGGCTGCTCATAAGCCACACATCATGCTGGTAAATCCCAAACGACACCTCGCTTGGTGTAAGGAGCATAAACATTGGATGATTGACCAGTGTAAAATCGTTTTGTGGAGTGACAAATCATGGTACACAATGTGGTGATCCGAAGGCAGGGTGTGGGTATGGCGAATGCCTGGTGAACGTCGTTTGCCAGCGTGTGTAGTGCCAGCAGTAAAATTCGGAGGTGGTGGTGTAATGGTGTGGTCATGTTTTTCATGGAGGGGGCTTGCACTCCTTGCTGTTTTGCTTGGCACTGTCACAGCACAGGCCTACATTGATGTTTTAAGCACCTTCTTTCTTCCCACTGTTGAAAAGCAATTCGGGGATGGCGATTGAATCTTTCAACATGATTGAGCACCTGTTCATAATGCATGGCCTGTGGTGGAGTGGTTACACGATAATAACATCCCTGTAATGGACTGGCCTGCACAGAGTCCTGACCTCAATCCTGTAGAGCTTTGGGATGTTTTGGAATGCCGACTTCATGCCAGGCCTCACCGACCAACATCGATACCTCTTGCAGTGCAGCACTCCATGAAGAATGGGCTGCTGTTCCTTCCAGCACCTGATTGAACATATGCCTGCGAGAGTGGAATTTGAACATATGCCTGCGAGAGTGGAAGCTGTCATCGAGGCTAAGGGCGAGCCAACACCATATTGAATTCCAGCATTACTGCTGGAGGGCACCAAGAACTTGTGAGTCATTTTCAGCCAGGTGTCTGGATACTTCCGATCTCATAGTGTAGTTCAGCTGGTCCTAACTTGACGGTAGGATTATAGAAGCACCCTTCCTTGTACACTGAAGATAGTTCCTAACAGCACAAGCCTGACTCGACACTGTGCCTTTTTAACCGCCCATAAACCTGTCCACCATCAACTGCCACTGTCCTCAATGTGTTAATGTGTTTATAAGGTAGTTGAAGCTTGGCTCAAAGAAGTTAACCGAGTGAGGTGGTGCAGTGGTTAGCACACTGGACTCGCACTCGGGAGGACGACGGTTCAATCCCGCGTCCGGCCATCCTGATTTAGGTTTTCCGTGATTTCCCTAAATCGCTCCAGGCAAATGCCGGGATGGTTCCTCTGAAAGGGCACGGCCGACTTCCTTCCCTAATACGATGAGACCGATGACCTCGCTGTTTGGTCTCTTTCCCCAAAACCAACCAACCAAAGAAGTTACATTTGCCCAAATGGCAGTGAAGGCTGTTGGCTTTAAAATTTAGATAATGCCAAAGGTTATGCAGATATCACTTTCATGTGACCCCTGTCATGATTACATCTTCCAGATAGTTGACACTATTGTATGCGCTGTACAAGATACCTTTGAAAAATCGCGAAAACAGTTATGACCCCAAACAGTAATGACACATTCGAAAATTTGTCACATCCACCTTCAACAGACAACTGTAGGTATGCATCAGCCAGGTTGGTTTAGAAAAGTAGTGGCTCTCGGCCAGCTTTGTCAGCGATTCATCTAGATTAAGATAGACATTTGATTTGAGTTCATGGTGTTGTTAGTTCCCATACAGCCTAATCAAGCCACGAAATGAGAGAGCTACGAAATTAAAATTTAGAAACAGAATGTGAGAGGAAAATAAATATAATACTCATCTGATGTAATTTGTGATCATTTGTCAGCCACTGTAAGTTAGGACTTACATCATAGATGTAGAAGACCATAAAGAAATGATAGGGTGTACAGTGAGTATAGATTTGCATGCTAGTGGTCAGCCAAATCACCTGGGATGTGCCATTTTATCTGATCATTTCACCTGCTCATAATGAATCTCTGTTCTTGTAGATCAGTACTTTGCCTTCTTGCCCACAATGTACCTTCCTATATTTTCTTCTTCTTGCTCTCTTGCCCTTAATCATTTAGTGCTCTGCTTGTCACTGTCAGTGCTAATTCCATCATCTGCAATGCCTGTGTTCATGCTACAGTTGGCACCACTTGTCACAATGCCAGGCTAACTTTGCTTTGAAATGAAGTGAAATGCAGTCCTTTCAGTATGTAGATCTCCATGTCTTAAGATAAGGAATACCTCTGTGCTATCCTTCACATCTTGTGGAATGGCCACTGCTGTACCCTGCCAAAGCAGTAACAAGTTGTGGAGCATGCTGTCAACATAATATTGCTGATTTCAGTGTCTTCACAACCTGTGACACCTTCTTGCGCCCTCTTCTTCCACAAAATGAGTTATTTTTCCTTGACTGTGTTGATAGGGAACTCTTCCTACAACATATCATAGGTTTTACAACCCCTGTTATTCACTTCTACATTGGTCTTTGTCTTCAGTCTACCCCTCTTTCTCCTAGTCCACCACACCGATTTCACACTCCCTTGTAAAGTGGATTCCAAAACTTTTTTCTTCATATTTCCCTTACTGTGAATTCTCCCCTCCCCCTCCCTCCCCCCGTTTAGGTGTGTACCACCTCCTCTGCAACCACCCACCTAATTGTTTCACATTGACACAATATTGTGTAACTCCTTCCCAACCTGATTCTCACTTTGCTCAGCATTTTCCTGCCACCAACAAACGTCTAGGACAGAAATCACCGCAGTTGGATCATGGCATCAGTGGGTCTCTCTTTCCCATACTACACAACACACTTATTTGCTGGGTGGTAACCTGTAAGCATATAAATGCAGGTATAACATGTTCTGGATTTGCTGTCAGCTTATATTGAACTTCATATTTGTCAAAGATTGGAGATTTAGCTTTGCATATTGAACCATGGACCTTGCCATCGGTGGGGTGACTTGTGTTGCCCCAGTGATATGGATAGAATTACTGTAGGTACAACCACAACAAAGAGGTTTCTGTTGAGAGGCCAGACAAATGTGTGGTTCCTGAGAAGGGGCAGCAGCCTTTTCAGCAGTTTCAGGGGCGATGGTCTGGAAGATTGACTGATCCGGCCTTGTAACATCAACCAAAATGGCTTTACTGTGTTGGTACTGTGAACAGCTGAAAGCAAAGGGTAACTACAGCTGTAACGTTTCCCAAGGACATGCAGCTCTACTGTATGGTTAAATGATGATGGCTTTGTCTTGGGTAAAATATTGTGGAGGTAATGTAGTCCCCCCATTTGGATCAGGAAACAAAACTGTCATTGTGTGACTTGGAGTATGGAATGTTAGATCCCTTAATCAGGCAGGTGAGTTAGAGAATTTAAAAAGGGGAATAGATGGGTTGCTGTTAGATGTAGTGGGAATTAGTGAGACTCAGTGTCTGGAGGAAGAGGACTTCTGGTCAGGTGAATACACGGTTATAAATACAAAAGTCAAATAGGCGTAATGCAGAAATGGGTATAGGGAAGAAGAAAATAGGAATGCAGATAAGCTATTACGAAGTTGGTTTTGACGCCACAACCGTAAACCCATGTTCCGTCACCAGTTACGACCCTTTTGAGCAAATCAGGATCATCATTGATGTCATTCAAGAGCTCCTGGGCGATGGTCATGCAATGGTTCTCTGATCAAAATTGAGAAGTTTTGGAGCAAACTTCGCTGACACATGTCTTGTGCCCAAAACATCCGAAAAAATTGCATGACATGAGCCGACTGATATGCCAACATCCTCAGCAACTTCTCTTTTGGTAATTTGACTATTTTCCAAAACAATGTTCTTCACAGCTTCAACATTGTCATCTGTTGTTGATGTGTTGGGGCGTCCGGGGTGAGGTTTGTCATCGGCATCTTCTCAGCCATCTTGGAAGAGCTTGTACCACATGTTAACATTTTATTTTCATAGAGCAGACTCACCACATGCCACTGTCAACATTTCAAGTGTTTTAGAGCACTTGATTCCTTTTTTCACACAAAATTTGATGCAAATTCTTTGCTCCATTCTTTATAATAATCGAAATTTACCGAGCACACTAAAACACGTCTAAGCTTTCTATCTGCCAAAAACAAATGAAGTATGCTGTACACTTGAAACTGAACATTTGTCGAGACATGCGTACCAACATAACAAAAGAAAAAGATCAATAATCGAAAGTACATTTATTGTGCAATTTGAAAAGTTTCTTTACATTTTGAACAGCCCTCGTATAAGGAAATTTTATATGTGGAAGTGACCTGTAGATACTGGAAGGTTTCAAATTGATTATAAATCAGACAGAGATTTAGGAACCAGCTATTAAATTGTAAGACATTTCCAGGGACGGATGAGGACTCTGACCCCAATTTATTGGTTATGAACTGTAGATTAAAACTGAATAAATTGGAAAAAGGTAGGAAATTAAGGAAGTGGGACCCGGATGATGAGTTGAAAGAAGCAGAGGTTGCTGAGAGTTTCAGAGGAAGTGATAGATAACTGTTGACTAGAACCAGAGAAAGGAATACAGTAGACAGATGGGTAGCTTTAAGACATGAAATAGTGAAGGCAGCAGAGTCTCAAATAGCTGAAAAGACAAGACCCAGTAGAAATCATTGGATAACATAAGATTGATGAAAGGAGAAAATATAAAAAATGCAGAAATAAAGCAGTTGAAAGGGAATACAAATGTTTAAAAATGAGATTGATGGGAAGTGCAAAATGGCTAAGCAGGAATGACTAGAGGGCAAATGTAAGAATTTAGAATCATATTTCACTAGGGGAAAGACAGATACTGCCTGCAGGCAATTAAAGAGGCGTTTGGGGAAAACAGAAGCAGCTGTATGAATATCAAGAGCTCAAATGGAAAACCAGTCCTCAGCAAAGAAGGGAAAGCTGAAAGTTGGAAGGAGTACATAGAGGGTCTGTACAAAGGAGATAAACTTGAAGGTAATGTTAAAATCAAAGTGGATGTAGATGAAGATGAGGTGGGAGATATAATATTGCATGAAGAATTTGACAGAGCACTGAAAGACCTCCTAAGATGTAACAAGGCCCCAGAAGTAGACGATATTCCGTAGAACTACCGACAGCCTTGGGAGAGCCAGCCATGACAAATCTCTTCTTTCCAATTCTAAAGAAAACAGTTGCTGGCAGGTGTGAAAATTATTGAACTGCGAGTCGTGGTTGCAAAATACTAACTCGAATTCTTTACGGAAGAATGGAAAAACTGGTATAAGATGACCTCAG
This sequence comes from Schistocerca piceifrons, assembly GCF_021461385.2. Lineage (NCBI taxonomy): Eukaryota > Metazoa > Arthropoda > Insecta > Orthoptera > Acrididae > Schistocerca > Schistocerca piceifrons. The sequence goes on along the minus strand of NC_060138.1, from coordinate 636,848,486 downwards.
GGAGATCAGTTTAAATTTCAGAGAAATGTAAGAACACAAGAGGTAATACTGACCCTATTACTCATCTTGAAGATATAATAAGGAAAGGCAAATCTACATTTGTAGCATTTTTAGGTTTAGAGAAATCTTTTGAAAATGATGACTGGAATACTGTCTTTGAAGTTCTGAAGGTAGCATTGTTAAAATACTGGGAGTGAAAGGCTGTTTACAGCTTAACCAGACGATAGTTATAAGAGCTGGGGCATAAAAGACAAGCAGTGGCTGAGAAGGGAGTGAGACAAGGTTGTAGCCCATTCCGATGTTATTCACTCTACCCTTTGATAAAACAGTAAAGGAAACCAAAGAAAAATTTTGAATAGGAATTAAAGTTCAGGCAGAAGAAATAAAAACTTTGAGGTTTGCCGATGATGTGATTCAGTCAAAAGACAGCAAAAGACTTGAAGGAACAGTTGAACAGAATGGACAGTGTCTTGAAAAAGAAAAAGGTGAACATCAACAGAAGGAAAACAAGGGTAATGGAATGTTGTCAAATTATATCAGATGATGCTGAGAGAGTTATGCTAGGAAATGAGACACTTAATGTAGAAGATGAGTTTTGCTAGTAGGACAGCAAAATAACTGGTATTGGCCAAAGTAGAGAGGATATAAAATGTAGACTGGCAATGGCAAGAAAGCAATTTCTGAAGAAGAAAAATTTGTTATCACATATAGATTTAAGTGTTAGGAAGTGTTTTCTGAAGGTATTTGTCTGAATTGTTGCCATGTATGGAAATGAAACGTAACTAATAAATGTAGATGAAAGGAGAATAGAAGCTTTCGAAATGTGGTGCTACAGAAGACTACTGAAGATTAGATGGGTTGATCGCATAACTAATGAGGAATTATTGAATAGCACTTGCGAGACAAGAAGTATGTGACACAATTTGATTAAAAGAAGGGATTGGTTGATAGGACACATTCTGAGACATCAAGGGTTCACCAATTTAGTGTTGGAGGGAAATGTGAGGGGCAAAAATCATAGAGGGAGAGAAGAGTACAGTAAGCAGATTCAGAAGGATGTAGCTTCCAGTGGTTTTTTAGAGATGAAGAGACTTCGATAGGATAGTATAGCGTGGAGGGCTGCATGAACCAGTCTTTGGACTGAAGACAACATCAACAATAGCCGGCCGCTGGTGGCCGAGTGGTTCTGGCGCTACAGTCTGGAACCGCGCGACCGCTCCAGTCTCAGGTTCGAATCCTGCCTCGGGCATGGATGTGTGTGTTGTCCTTAGGTTAGTTAGTTCTAAGTTATAGGCGACAGATGACCTCAGAAGTTAAGTCGCATAGTGCTCAGAGCCATTTGAACATCAACAATGACAACAACAACAATGTTGAATATTGCACCAAAAGCTTAGTAAATTATCGTAATACTACACTTTTACTTTACGTGGAGAACAGTGAAATCAGTGTGTTGATCGGCCTGTCACAAGAAGTTTGAAATTTATTCAAGGCGTCAAAAATTTGTTCTCTACTGTCTCTTACAAAACTTACAGCATGTGCTAAATCCATATTTTGAAACCTCTTCTCCATCATTTGTGTTGCCAGTTTTCTACTAAGGTTGTTCCCTTTCACCTCAGTGTGTAACTTCTACTCTGACAATAGTGTTTCACTGTTTGCACTGGTACCTGTGGCATAAAATTTATATTGATCTTGTAACTACAGCCTCACAATTTAAAAATTTTGTATTTAATTTATACCTAACTTGCAGCTCGTTTTGTCTGTAGCTGTTTTGTTTGAATTTCTCTGGATTCTTTACCACTGTGCAGTGAAAAAGAGTCACTTCACGTCTGTGATCAGTGATTTGTTTGCCACGTTTTGTGTGTGCGTCGGAAACTCTTGATTCTTCATGCTGTCTCTGAACTACAAATGATAGATCTAAATGCTCATTGCAATCTTATGGTTATGAGTTGTAAACAAATGAATTGTTTTTCTGCACAACATTTGGGATCTCAAATTCCAAATTGCCCACTGGAATGACTGCATCACATGTCAGAAAGATTGAATCGTGCACTGCTATGATAAAATGCATTGCATCAATCGTGCCGCACAGAACCACCTGTGAACAACTGCGTTGCATAATCAGTGCCCACCATGACAGAGACATACAGAATTGTGGAAGCATTGAAGTTATCAATGTGATTCTTAGTCCACTAGGGGTGAAACTCCTAAGCTTCTGGTCAGATAATCCAAACATACAGAATTGTGGAAGCATTGAAGTTATCAATGTGATTCTTAGTCCACTAGGGGTGAAACTCCTAAGCTTCTGGTCAGATAATCCAGACATACAGAATTGTGGAAGCATTGAAGTTATCAATGTGATTCTTAGTCCACTAGGGGTGAAACTCCCAAGCTTCTGGTCAGATAATCCAGAAATATGGTTCACCCAAATCGAGAACCACTTTGTCTTGAGCCACATTACCTCAGATGAAACTAAATATAGTGATCTGGTGGCTATATTTAATGAGCTAATGGCTATGGAAGTACAAGACACCCTAGCTTCGCTGCCAAGCACTGAAAAATGTGTGTCTATGAAGCATGTATTCATAATGCACTTGTGGCCAGCAGAAGCTAAGCAACTTGAAAAATTGCTCCACACTGAAGAACCTGGTGACTGCACACCATCTCAACTACTGTGTTATCTTTGCATGCTCGCAGACAATACGATTAATGACGAGATTCCTTGCTTGCCTGTGGATGTACGGAAAATACTCACAGTTTGCACTGGCGACCTTGATGCTCTCGCTCAGACTTCTGACTGAATAGGCGTTGCGAATGTGTGCTACATTTCGTGCTTGCAATGTAAACTCTTGATTCTTTGTGCTACCTCTGCATTACAAACAAATGATAAGATATAGATGCTCCTTGCAGTCTACGATTGTTTTAATTAATTGCTTATGTTGTGTTGAACAAATAAAATGCAATTATGCTCTACACCTCTTGACTCTCAATACCACTGTCCTGATTTTCATCTGGAAGTTCTATTGTGCTACACTTTTGGTACTTCAGACTCACCTCAGAGTTTTTATGAGCTGATCCCCTGCTATGGCTTTCCTCTGAATCAAAGTTCAGCTGACTCAGTACTAAACAAGATATTTGTTAACAGTTACTCTTCAGAATTTGAATGTGGAAATTTGTTACAAAATTTTGTGAACATAAGCTTGATCCATAGGAAGGTAGCATATTAAAAGCTTTTTAGTGACATATTTTCGATAAATAATGTAATCTCAATAGGGAAAACACTTTAAATTGATTGAGTAGATCATTAATCTTTACTATGGTTGATGGTGATGATAGTTATGCAATATATGAAGTGACTATTGTTCCAGCTTGAGCCTGAAAAATATGAACGCTGTATTGTTTGGATACGAGAACTCCTGTATCAAACCAAATTTGTGTCAGAACGGCTTCGTGTAATTGCTTCGAAAATTGCAAATGATGTAGCACAAGCTAAGAGGCAAGGAAACAGTGTCACAAAGGATCTGATGAGGGGTTTGTGCTTCAGTAAAGGTAGGTTCCTTTATGTTATCTTTTTACATGTTTTTACAGTTGTGCAAGCTACACAGATTAACTGTATTTTACAGATAATATACATTGTAGTACATTTCATCATATTTAATAATCCTCTGTACCAAATTGTGTGTTAACAGTTTCTAAAATGTCAGGAGGGTTATTTGAATTAGAAATGTAAATGGGTAATTTGAAATGGTACTATTCTTATAGTTGGAAAAAAGTTGTTGAAGTATGAAGTACCAGTATGTTACTTTAGAAACCTGACTGTGAATCCACTGGCTCGAGTTGCAAACTTTTTGGTCTTTCTTTACATTGCTATTATTGTAGAGTGCATTTAAGAATGAATAAGTCAAACATATCTAGAAAAGGGCAGAGTAGAACTTATACTTAAGATAGTGTAATTATTAATATTGTTGGCAATAGAAGCAACAGCTTTAGAAGCAACTTAGATCAATGAATCATAGTCAAACTTTAAATGTGAAGAAGTGAAGTGCTCAGAATGATTGTGGTTTTTGCTGTAGGAAGTCCATCAAATTTAATGTGTAGATCAGGTATGATTCCTGGGAAGGATTAACATTTCACGTTATGTATTGCCTTACTCCTCTGTGTGAATGCAGTTTGTATGATGATGTTGCAGTTAATACAGATAACCTTCCTTGCTTCCAGTGCAGTTCATTTCACTGCCAGACCATAGAGAGCCACTTAGCCTGTTTTAAATTTTACACATAGTCTGCGGTCTGCCATTGTATTTTTATATGGTTAACGAGCAATGTAAATTATTGCAGATACAATAAGTTGAAAGGAGGAGGCATTGCCATACCACAAACACACACATATACTGTCTGTCATGATTGACTGCAGCTATTCTGGACTGACCATGCATGTTTGAAGTAACAACATACATACCTGCCTTCAACCAGTTTTCCTGGATTGTTGAGAAGAAATAAGGGAGGCTTGTTTTTACAGATTAGTCTGCAATGACTTCTCATTCATTCTTAGTGTGCCTCTACTTAAGTGAAGAAAGTGAACCACATTCTTTTCCCACACTCCTTACTGTTATTGAATGAATGTCAGTGGGTGAATGTGATCTTCACACACAATAAAACTGGGACACCCACATCCGTTTCTCGTCTGGTGAAAATAAGATGTTCCTTTTTAGATTGAAATTAGTCATGGATGTGTTGATGTAACTCCAACTGCACAATCTTCTGTGTTATCCATTGATTATAAATTTTCATTACTTGAAAAATCTCACCTAAGAACTTGGAGACAGCCATCATTCAGTCCTGAGAGTACCCTGTATCTGTTGGTAGGTGCAGTGGGCACTGTCTTCAGTCATTCTGCAAGCACAACACATTTTATTTGATTGCAACTGTTTTGGGGTCCTGGACAAGATTTTATCTTAAAAGGGAATTGACTTGTTTGTTCCTGTTCAGGACTTTGTTGATAAAATTAAAGACTGCTGCTATGGTAGGAGTAAAATCTCCATGTATGAAATTCCACCTATCAGCACTCAACCCCACTTTTAGATTGTAATAAAGTATAGGAATGCCGATTCTGACGCAATACTGCACTGAAAACTACTTTGGATACAGTCTTTCATAGAATTGTGACGGGAAACAAACTTTAGAGTAATCCTTGTGCCAACATACTTTTTGTCTAACTTGTTAATACACCTTTGTATTTTTTAGTGCCAAATTATGTCACTGCAAGTATATTTTATATCTCCTAATACAAGCAACATTGTTCTGTATTTGATTTATGGGAACTTATTGTTATCTGTTTTGCAGAAAGTAATCACTATTCTGCTGGGATGATAAGGCAGCACAAATTCCTTACATCCTTGATTGAAAAACTGGATTCAAGAGAAAAATGTAGTGAGGTAATAAATGAGATGGAAAAAGCTAGACAGTTGCTCACAGATCCAGGCAACATGGTAGTCCATTTGTCAACGAATGTGGATCAGCTCGTCACGAAATACCCCGATCCAGTAAAACCATGGGAGAAACTACTACCTGAGGATAAAACTCCAGCAAAGAAGCAGTATGTATTCTTTTCTATTGTAATTTCATGTTAAGTTTGTTTTGTGGCATCTGTATGGAATGGTGAGTTTCTCAGAGCATTTTGAAGCACTTCTATCAGGAAAATTTGGCCATAGTTGGACAAAGAAAGATAACTTTCTCCTTGTGGGAAAGGGGGGGGGGGGGCTACCTCATACTTGTGCCAGAGTGTTTATGAATATCTCAATAGCAGGCATGTCCTGTTATGGATGAAAGTTATTGAGAAGAATGGGTTAATAAACATGATGTGGTTAATGTTGAGGAGAAGAGTGGATCAGCACTCTGGTTCCATAACATTCTGTGTTGTTAGTGTTGGCGTTAGTGGTAGGATTCCCATCCATTTGTCTCGATTTCATGTCCCTTGACAAATGACAGTTGAATATTTTCCCCAGCAGTATTCCAAGCATTAAAAAAAAGATGTAAGTGTGGTTGAAATTATGTATAGGTTAACAAAATAGAAGCCATAAAATCAAGAAAATTGTGATACTGGCTGTAAAACAGCAATTACACGAGTTGGAAAGTGATGGGCTTGGACATGGAATCGGTGCAAGGACATTCTGTGATACTGTACCTGCATCAGGTATATTTATGAATGGTGAACCATTTGTGGAAACTTCAGTCAGAAAGTGGACACGCATAAATAAAACCATCAGTTGCATTTTCTGTAATTCCATAGGGAGAATCTTGCATCATAATAATATAAGGGTAGTCAGAGCTCGCATGGAAAGATATAGGTGTTAATGTTAACTGAATTTTCCGTCGGTTCTTGGTAGAACAACATTATAATAAATGAAAACCACTAGTTTGCTTTTGTTCTACAGTATTACATTTATTGTGTTACCCGGTTCTTGGCTTACAGGATGGCTCTGAAGATGGCCTTGTAAGCAAAGAACTGGTTAACAATAAAAGTAATACTGTAGAACAAAAGCAGACTGGTGCTTTTCATTTATTATATAGGTGCTCTTTTTTTCCATGTGCTGTTGGAGAGTGGGAGAATCGAGAATTATTCTGAAGATGTTTCGATGAACCCTCTGCCAGACACTCAAGTGTGATTTGCAGAGTGGCCACGTAGATGTAGGTGTGCAAATAGAATGGGACTGCAGCTGGTCAAAAACTTGAAAATAAATACTGGCATCTGTAATATTATTAATTACTTTGACTTCAGTTTTGGTGCGTCATTGGCACCGTCAGGCCCCTATACATGTAGCTGGGTAAGTCATCTAAACGTTGCCATTATAGGGATCACTATAAGAGCACAGATGTTTACATGACTACATGTTTAGGGGCCTGAAAATGATGCCAGTGAGGCACCAAAACTGGTAGTCAAATAAAATAATTAATAAAATTATGGCTGTCTGTATTTATTTTCTTCAAATCAATAGGATTAGTGTTCAAGTAGTGTCGTGACATATAAGATATAGATATATAGTGAATATAATAATATAATGAATCAGTGCTGTGTGTTAACTGCTTAACTGGCATAAGAAATCAAATGTTGGTGTCATTAAAAATGTCAGACCATTTAACTGATTTTTCACAGTGAGTGAGTGTGTCTGAAATGTATTGGAAGCTTGGTTGTATTTTCACTAGCTATTGCAGAATATAAGGCATCAGCTGAAAGAGTGTTTTCAGTAATTAATCCTTTGTCGATGGAAGAAACAGACAGACTAAGAAACAGAAAAAGCCTTGGAAGTGATAAACACTTTCATTAGTTTCCCTTACATGGACTTCTACACTACCAAAAAAAGAGTACAATTCAAGTGCTAGTTTGCCAGTACTACCCACATCAATGTAAAATGAGTGAAATTTATATTTATCTTACATCTGAACTGTAGATGTAATACTGCTGCTTATCAGTTGTATGCTAGATTCTGTGTAAATAAATTATTATTGCAGCCTATATGAACAATAATTCAATTATGTTTTGAATTTCACTCATTTGCCTGAATTCCTGCACATTATTTCGAGGATGCTGTGAATTCTCTCTCTCTCTCTCTCTCTCTCTCTCTCTCTCTCTCTCTCTCTCTCTCTCTCTCTCTCACACACACACACACACACACACACACACACACACACACAAAACTTGTACACCTTTTAATGAATCATTAATGTATCCATTGAATTTATGTACAAGTTTATTGAGATGGGAGTTTTATTACGTCAGTAATAAATCAGCTTGCGAATTTTGTGTCATCTCAGCTGGCCATTTGATGAGTTGTCAATGAATTTTGCAGGGCACAAATGTCATTGTGCAGTATTGCAAATGAACTTTGGTTTCTTTCCATACTTAATGTGTAACCTCTACTTCATATACGTGACTTCTAATTGATGTATAGCTGTTACTTTTGTCTTCTGTTACTTAGTGTTGTTACAAAATTGTCACGCTTTCATATTCCTGAATTTTGTTACTTACGCCATCGCACTGAAACATACGTGATTTCGGTGACAATGTACATGGTGGTACTGATGAACTGGTAGACTTTTATTTGGATTATATGGTCCTTTCGGAATATCAGGCCTAAGTTGGTACAAATATTTTCACAAGAGAGACTGCATTTGTCGTCATGGTTAAATGTTGAGAGATCAAGTGTACATTAAGTTACACTTGACGACGTGAGTGAATGTTGTGTACAGAGCCCCAGGAAATCAGAATGAAGATCCAGACAATAGTTGATGACACCAATGTCAGCAATTAGGAAGAAGCTGTGTGAGCAATCACAGCAGATCCTGTACAAATTGCAAGTATGCAGAAACTGCAGCCTAATGATCCCATAAAGATAGTGTTATAACGTCACGTTTAACACATATATTTCAGAACGACACAACACTTATAAGTCACAGAGTAAGTTGACAAGCAAGACATGTGTACACGTTAGCATTCGAATGAGCACTGAGTCCCAGTCTAGCGGCCGCTGCTCGGCTGGCCGCTTAGGTGGCGCAGCTGCTGCATGGCTGGCAGACAGCGCCGCACGTAGAGGACGCGCGTAATTGCGCGGCGGCACTTTGTATGATCGGCGAGTCACAACACTTTTCCCCCTTTGAAATTGTTGCACTGGTCTTGATGGAGGTGTCCTGGAGATGGCTAACGTCCATAGGCATTGTTTGACTCGCCGTAAAGTCTCGAGAACGAGGCTTCCCGTACGGACGGAAGTGTCCCCGATGATAACGGGTCGAGATGACAGGAGACGAAGGGGTTGAATCTGCTGTGGCCCCATGAACCAATCTACCCATTGCGGCAAGTCCAGTTGATAGTTGATATGACAGGAGACATGGGCGATGTGTCAGCGTCCGTTCGAGGAGGAGGCGATTAGATTTGCTCTGACAGAGGATGGTCATCCGGTTCCTGCATGGGCACGTCTCCTGGTGGCGTCCGTTCTTGTGCTGGCATCGCAATGACGGTGTGAGGGCTGCGTTGTGAGTATTGAGAGATGCCAAGATACCGAGCGTCAGGTAGAGCCGAAGGTGGTGTAGCGGCATTCGGGACAGGCGTTGCCGGCACATGAGGCCGAAGCAGGTCCGAATGACGCACTGCAACACCCGTGTCCGTCTGGATTTCATACAGGCATCTGCCACGGTGTCGTAAGATGCGGCCCGGGCTCCATTTTGGCTGCCTGCCATATCCCCGTACCCAGACGAGGTCGTCGGCGGTGAATCGGCCAAGTGAAGGCACCCGCGGCCGTGAGGTGGAAGGCCACAGAAGATGAAGTAGCGTGCGGGGCTGTCGGCCATGTAAGAGCTCAGTCGGGCTGTGGTCGCCCATGAAGGTGAAACGGTAAGACGCCAGAAACTGGAGAAGCGCATCATCAGCAGCAGAAGAAGTCAGAAGTTTCCGCATCTGAGCCTTGAATGTGCGGACCAGTCGTTCAGCCTCACCGTTGGATTGTGGATGGAACGGCGGGGCCGTGACATGCATAACACCGTGACAAGCACAAAAATCCGCAAATTTGGAAGAGGCAAATTGCGGATCATTATCAGTGACAAGAGTAGAGGGGAGGCCTTCCAAAGAAAAAATGCGGGTGGTTGCCGCGGTGGTAGGCGACGTGCAACGGACAATGAAAGGAAAGTTAGAGTAGGCATCAATTACGAGGAGCCAATAAGTACCTAAAAAGGGTCCCGCAAAGTCATCATGAATGCGCTCCCAGGGCTTCTCAGGCGAAGGCCACAGTGACAAAGATGACTTCGGGGCAGCGACCATGTGTGCCATTTCAGAGTCGATGCCAGGCCAGTACACGTGACGGTGCGCCAGAGATTTTGTGCGAGACACACCCCAGTGCCCTTTGTGAAGGAGGCGCAAGACCGAAGCACACAAAGACGCAGGTACCACAACACGCGGCAAAGCATCGTCAGTGGAAAGGAGAATAACACCATCCCTAGCCGTGAGGCGGTAGTGCAAAGCGTAGTAGTTCCGCAACGGATCAGAAGTCTTAGTGGACGGACGATCTGGCCAACCCTTCCGAATACAGCATAAAACCCGGGAGAGTGTAGGATCAGAACCCGTAGCAGCCGCCAACCGGTCCCCGGTGATGGGGAATCTGTCCACAACCTGCTGCTCGGCAACATCCAGGTGGAAACACAAAAGTTCGTCCCTATCGAATGCCAGATCAGGACCCATGGGAAGGCGAGACAGAGCATCAGCATTTGCATGTTGAGCCGTTGGCCGGAAATCAATCTCATAATTGAAATGAGAAAAGTAAAGACGGTGGTGTAGGCGGTGTGCAGTCTTGTCGGGAAGTGACGTTGATGGATGAAACAAGGAAACAAGTGGTTTGTGATCCGTAACAAGATGAAATTTTGAGCCATAGAGAAAAACACCAAACTTATGAAGAGCATAAATTATGGCCAAAGCTTCTTTCTCAACTTGAGAATACTTTTGTTGGGCATCCGTGAGCATTTTGGAGGCATAAGCAATGGGTTGTTCCGAACCGTCAGAAAAATGGTGCGCAAGGACTGCACCGACCCCGTATTGAGAGGCGTCGTTGGTAAGAACAAGATGTTGGCCAGGTCGATAAGTAGCCAGGCACGGGGTCTGTTTCAGCATAGTCTTCAATTTCTGGAAAGCTGCATCGTGGGCATCGATCGCAGTGACAATTTGCTGAAGCGGACGAATACCATCCCGAGAGAGTTGAAACCCCATGTTAAGTGATAGATGCCTGAAAAAATTGTGATTTCTGTAGATTACACTTAAGACCGGCAGTCTGTAAGACATTAAAAAGGTGTGTGGAGATTTTGAAGATGTTCTTCAGTGATGGAGCCAGTGACAACAATGTCGTCCATGTAATTGATACACCCAGGGACAGGGAGCAATAATTGTTCCAAGAATCGCTGGAAGAGAGCAGGGGCACTAGCAACTCTGAATGGCAAGCATTGGTATTGATAGAGGCCGAAAGGCGTGTTAAGGATCAGAAACTGCCTCCAGCAAGTTTAGTGAACAGTTCTTCAGGACGGGGCATAGGGTAAGTGTCGATGAGGCATTGAGCATTTACAGTGGCTTTGAAATTGCCACAGAGACGAATATCACCATTTGGCTTAACAACGACAACAACAGGAGAGGACCACTCACTGGAAGTGACAGGAAGGAAGACCCCTGAAGTAGTGAGACGATCCAACTCGCGTTTTACCCGATCACGAAGGGCCACAGGAATGGGCTGAGTGCGAAAAAACTTAGGCCGAGCAGTGGGTTTGAGTGTGATATGAGCTTCAAAGTCGTTTGCACAGCCTAACCCAGGAGAAAAAGGGACGAAAATGTCGTCGACAAGGAATCCAGTCGAGCATAAGGAATAGCATCAGAGACAATATTGACAGAGTCATCTATGGAGAATCCAAAAACGCGAAAGGCATCGAAACCAAAAAGATTTTCTGCGTTGCTCTGGTCGACCACAAATATGGGAACAGTGCGAACGACGGATTTGTAAGATACCTCAGCATGAAACTGTCCCAAGAGAGAAATCTTCTGTTTATTGTACGTCCGTAACTGCCGAGTGACAGGTGACAGGAGTGGAGAACCCAACTGAAGATACGTCTGAGAATTAATTATAGTGGCAGCAGAACCGGTATCCACCTGCATGAAAACATCTCGACCAAGGATTTGGACAGTGAGGAATAACTTCCCTGAAAGGGAAGAAGTGCAATTGACAGACAACACAGAATCAGAATCAGTGTCATGTTCATGAACATCATGTATGCGGTCGGATTTGCAAACGGCAGACACATGACCTTTCTTTTTGCAATTGTGACACACAGCCCAACGTTGGAGACAATCCTCGCGTGAATGTTTCGTAAAACACCGCGGACATGAAGGAAGTTGCCATGGGTTTTGCTGCAGTTTCTTAGCGGGTTGTTTACGGTTAGGCCGATGCTGCGCGTGGGAGCGCAGGAAAGGAACAGAGACTTACATGGTTGTTCGTCCGTGACATGAAATGCCAAGAAGTGCTGTCGAAGACGTTTTTCATAATCAGACCAGTCTTCCGCCGTCTCGTCGTAAGGAGGAAAAGGAGGTATAGCCAACGACGAGAAATGCCCGCATTTAACGCCGCAACGAAATCGCGAATTGCCGCTGTTAGAAGCGTTTGCTGTTCAAGGAGATTTTGCAATAGTTGCTCGACAGTAGCCATGGAAACCTGTGGGTCAACGGTGAAAAGGAAAAATCCACTACCTCGTTGCCAATTGTTATAATGTCAAGTTTAACACATATATGTCAGAACGACACAACACATATAAGTCACAGAGTAAGCTGACAAGCAAGACATTGTACACGTTAGCATTCGAATGAGCACTGAGTCCCAGTCTAACGGCCGCTGCTCGGCTGGCCGCTTAGGTGGCGCAGCTGCTGCATGGCTGGCAGACAGCGCCGCACGTAGAGGACGCGCGTAATTGCGCGGCGGCGCTTTGAATGATCGGCGAGTCACAACAGATAGTCATACTAGAATTTTATGGTCATTATCGGAAAGGTTTGTGAAAGAAATCATTGAATAGCAATGCAACATTTAATTTATGCAAAGAAGTTATAAAGCACTGTATACAGGTTATTGGAAAGTTAACACTATTAGTGACATACAATTCACAACCAGGACGTAAAATTGCCTTTTGTTATTTTTAAACAGCATAGATGTTACTTACTTGTTTTCATAAAGAGTTGTTGAGAAATGCTTGCATGTGGATGTATTTGAGGATTAGTTAATAAAACTACAAAAAATTGCAATGAACGAGGGAGTGCAATAACTCATTTTTACCAAGAGGAGCCTCAACCACACTGGTATGTTATTGTGTAGCAGTTTGCACCAGCTTGATGTTCTCCAACTCACTGCTCGCTTACCCCAGTAAACTTAACATTCTTTGACTGTAAACCTTTTGTACGTTTAATCTGCTCGCAAATAGAGTATTTCATTGTTTTCTGGAAATTGCCTCAAAAAATTAACTGTGTCATTTTATGCTCTTAACATGCGTTTTCCCATTTGAATTTCAGTATTCTTCTATAAAAGTGGAAATGAAATTCAAGTAATTTGAAAGCCTGCTAAAACGATCCATTAGAGTCATGTGATGCCTGTGACATCATTGGCTAGCTCGCTGCTCTTACTATCATAATGCTAACATTCAGTGACTTGTTGTTTTGAAATTTGTGTGTTAGAAAATGACTTACAGATGGTGTATAGTACCATATTGTACAATTATATCTATAAAAATTTCTGAAAAGTTGTTTTTGAGTGTTTTGAGTGTTTCAGAGAATGAGAAGATGCATAAAATGTTGTTGTACTGAACCTGCAAATTACCACCACATCGACACAGAAGTTCACTAAGTTAATTAAAAATGTTTTGCACTGTGATGTTAACATTAATTTACCTTCGAGACACGCTCTTGTACTGTTACAATGAAGACTAACATCATTCAACGCAATTAAACTCCTAGTGAAAATTGTCCTTTTACCCAACTACACAGCAATTATTCGGTAGTTCAGTTGTTTGAGCAGTAGACCATCAAATTTTACAAGATAATGTCCATAGATTGCTGGTTGAAATGTAACTCGAAAGAACATTTTAACTTATATATAAAACGACTTGAGAATCCTCTCATGTGGAAACCAAATTACAATTACAAAATTTCACTACACCCCTCAGAAACAGAGTATTATTATGTTTGCCTTTGCAATTCAGATGTGCTTACATTTGCAATCATCGTTCACACAGGTTACATTTAAAGATATTTTCTAGTTAATATGACCCCACACGTTTTATTTTATTAGAAACACAGTTTTTACCTTTGTACTGTCCAGTTAGGATCCAAATTGTTTAAGCTTTTGCAGATGAAGTAAGTCTGCTTCAGACACTAAAGTTTGTTTACACTCACAAACATCACAGCCCTTACATTTGTGTCACATGCATGTTGATGCCTAAAATCTCTCTGTATAATGTCATTGTCCTACACCTCGTTGTACTGTGGGTGTATTCACTTCCAGCAATTCTTTCCAAAACAGTGAATTGTTTGTTCACAAAGTAAATGCATTTATCCTCTGTTGTCAGTTTCCCAGACTAAGACTAATGTAAGTTATACATAATCATCTCACAATTGGAAGAACTACTCCAATCAGCTGTTGCTAACGCTGTTTTCATATTTTGTGTAAACTTTTAAGAGATGCATGACCTTCCCAGGATTCCAACATACTATCTCTTCATCTGCAGTCGGATGCGCTATCTGTTGTTCCACCAAATGCTTGCTTGATGTCGTATTTCTGCTGAGTCTTTTCTACAGACATAATCAGAACTTAAGTTTTGCCAAAAATAAATTTATTGTGCTTTGGGCCATAGCTAATGACTGATAGTCGACAATTTATTTACAATATACGAACTCATTTACAAAAGTTCTACAATTTGCGAGTTTAATGATATTGCAGGGAGAAGGGAAAAGAATGTCCATCATTGCACATACCGCTGCTGTAAATGGGGGAGCATAAACACATCAACTTTCGCAAGTCTCCCACTATCACTGTTAACAAAATTCCTTTCTATTGTTGCTTCTATCTACTCCTAGCCTCTGACATCACCAGAGCATCAGCCAATAAGAGTGTTTTCGATTATGTGACCAATTCTTGATATTTAATGATTTTTAAGCTTTAATTGTAGAAAAGTAACACATATTTTGTGAGAACACTGACTGTAAATGCTGTTTAAATGTTATGATCAGTCAGAATAACAACAGTCATGACCTTATTTTTAACATAGGCAAATAGCCCATTGTAGAATCACTAGCTAAATGAGGTAAATTGTTAGAAAAATAACTGTACCATACTTTCAAACAGAAAAGTCACAAATTCTACGACAGAGTTCGTATTAAATAAAAATCACACTTTTTTAACACACAGTTCATGAAACGAAAGTTAATGTTTATCTGTTCCTTTACTAAACACTGTCACTAGCAGTCAGTATCCGTACTGAATCAGCAATCTTCCAATTAGAAATTGAAACAGAATCAGTTTCCTAGTACTCAAATGTTTACACAATATTCAGTAGTTAGTTTTGCTTTCCAAAATGTTACAGAGTTCCTTACACCTTAGCAGCTAGTGCATGTAAACCAAATCAACATAAAATTCCATATAGGACTGTGGCATGCAGTAAGAAAAAGTATTTTCACTTTAGTAAATGAAATTCTTTGAAAAACCATCCAAATCAGATATTAATGATCATGTGTACTTTGTACAATCCTTATCACCCTGTTCCTCAACAAAATGTATGACTGAGTATATTACTGAAATTTATAGATCGCCTGGGGACACAAAGGTCTATGAGAACTAGGTCCCGACTTCTCGATAACTTAGTATGTGCAGTCAGTGTACCAGGTCCGTAATGCGAGACTGCACTCATCCCTGGTTGGCTAAGCATTATAGTCATTCAGTATTGTAGCTGCCCTGGTATATTTAGATCCGTAAACTAGTTGACCGATAATAAAAATTAAATGAATTTGTATATTCTGCCGAAATGTGTTCTCTAAAACTAACTAACAATATCTTTATATCTTTGAAGGAATGAAGTAAAGATATTATCTTCTTCGCTGTTTTTACGGTGACGCTTTCCATACCGTGTATATGAAACACTGCACGATTGCATATTAGGTACATACTTGCATACGTTTAATCAGTTACAGTTTTAAAATTCATTCTTCACATGCGGTCTCAATTCGCTCCATCACATATTCCAATAGCATGAAAACTATGTTATTAACCAAAAACAACTTGAAATGGAAAAAAAAAGATTTCAAAAATATTTGTGATATGCTTTTTTGTGATGTTAGGGGCTATATTTTGACTATTTAATGTAGACGTGTTTGCCTAGAATTCTGTGATGCATGTGCAATGTCGTACCAGTGTATGAGGAGGCTGTTCCGTATGTAATACAGAAAATGTCTAGTTTTAGTAAATTGTCAGTGCTGTGTGAAATTTTATTACCTTCAATGTGATGAAATACACTCCTGGAAATGGGAAAAAGAACACATTGACACCGGTGTGTCAGACCCACCATACTTGCTCCGGACACTGCGAGAGGGCTGTACAAGCAATGATCACACGCACGGCACAGCGGACACACCAGGAACCGCGGTGTTGGCCGTCGAATGGCGCTAGCTGCGCAGCATTTGTGCACCGCCGCCGTCAGTGTCAGCCAGTTTGCCGTGGCATACGGAGCTCCATCGCAGTCTTTAACACTGGTAGCATGCCGCGACAGCGTGGACGTGAACCGTATGTGCAGTTGACGGACTTTGAGCGAGGGCGTATAGTGGGCATGCGGGAGGCCGGGTGGACGTACCGCCGAATTGCTCAACACGTGGGGCGTGAGGTCTCCACAGTACATCGATGTTGTCGCCAGTGGTCGGCGGAAGGTGCACGTGCCCGTCGACCTGGGACCGGACCGCAGCGACGCACGGATGCACGCCAAGACCGTAGGATCCTACGCAGTGCCGTAGGGGACCGCACCGCCACTTCCCAGCAAATTAGGGACACTGTTGCTCCTGGGGTATCGGCGAGGACCATTCGCAACCGTCTCCATGAAGCTGGGCTACGGTCCCGCACACCGTTAAGCCGTCTTCCGCTCACGCCCCAACATCGTGCAGCCCGCCTCCAGTGGTGTCGCGACAGGCGTGAATGGAGGGACGAATGGAGACGTGTCGTCTTCAGCGATGAGAGTCGCTTCTGCCTTGGTGCCAATGATGGTCGTATGCGTGTTTGGCGCCGTGCAGGTGAGCGCCACAATCAGGACTGCATACGACCGAGGCACACAGGGCCAACACCCGGCATCATGGTGGCCGTACACCACTGGTGATCGCCGAGGGGACACTGAATAGTGCACGGTACATCCAAACCGTCATCGAACCCATCGTTCTACCATTCCTAGACCAGCAAGGGAACTTGCTGTTCCAACAGGACAATGCACGTCCGCATGTATCCCGTGCCACCCAACGTTCTCTAGAAGGTGTAAGTCAACTACCCTGGCCAGCAAGATCTCCGGATCTGTCCCCCATTGAGCATGTTTGGGACTGGATGAAGCGTCGTCTCACGCGGTCTGCACGTCCAGCACGAACGCTGGTCCAACTGAGGCGCCAGGTGGAAATGGCATGGCAAGCCGTTCCACAGGACTACATCCAGCATCTCTACGATCGTCTCCATGGGAGAATAGCAGCCTGCATTGCTGCGAAAGGTGGATATACACTGTACTAGTGCCGACATTGTGCATGCTCTGTTGCCTGTGTCTATGTGCCTGTGGTTCTGTCAGTGTGATCATGTGATGTATCTGACCCCAGGAATGTGTCAATAAAGTTTCCCCTTCCTGGGGCAATGAATTCACGGTGTTCTTATTTCAATTTCCAGGAGTGTAGACAAGAGTTAAATCACATGTTGGTGTATGATGTAGTTGCTCAGTGTGTGCACAGAAAACCAATTGCTGCTTACATATTGTGCTAATGGATCTCACAGACACATTTCTGTGCATGATGTACACAGGCACACAACACAGCTTAATCAGAGAATAAACATTGCTATGCCACAAGTTGGGATATTGCCGACATGCTGATAGTTCATTCCGTTGTCAGAGATATGGGAGAGGGAGCGGAGCATATTTACTGAAATAGTTGAAATTGCATATCATAAACATTAACCACACATACGTTTTCTTCCTTCATCTTACATTATCACACTAAAGGTCTTTTAAAAGAATGGAACATAAATATCACTTGACAAAAAATATGTAATACTGTTATATGTTACATAATAATTATGCTAAATAGCCATGACATTTGTTGACTGTTGCTTGCCTGTATGCTGATTGATTCCACGTTCTTAATGCTTGTACAATCAATGAAGAGGACATAATGAGATTTACAACAAAAGAGGAGAAACATTTATACTCTGAACAGTTACAACCTGTGTTTTAAATCACTTTGCTATATATTGTATTAATATTTAGCAGTTGCAATGCTTCACCATCTTCTTATTTACGTGACATCAAGCAAATCTCTGTGTGTGAAGGATTGCAACATAGTGAGGACCACTTGGATACCAGTGAGTCAATCATACACATATTGTTCTGTACTGAGTGAGGTGGTACAGTCGTAAGACACTGGACTTGGATTCAGGACAGTGATTCTGTTCCTTGTCTGCCCGTCCCATTTGGAGTTTCCTTAAATTGATTAAGGCAAATGCAATGATAGTTCATTAAAAAGGCCAATTTCCTTCCTCAATATGAGCTTGGGCCCAGTCTCTATTGACCTCATTGTTGGAGAGACATTAAATCTTAGTTTTCCTTCCTTCATGTCCTGTGAATTCCACCATGGAGAACTTTCAGAGGAAAGTTATATATTAACAGGTAGTAACAACCACAGCGAGCTTTTTCTCGAAAGTTTACTAACAACAAATTATTATCCTTGTTAATGTACTCACATTGATAATCATAGGAATTATTTTATTGAAAAAGGAGCTTCTTTGAAAAATTCCATTGTTTATTCCATTCATTTATGGAACATAGGAGTCATGGGGCACAAAAGGGTGGTTGAGAAGGGAGTGAGACAGGGTTGTAGCCTATCCCTGATGTTATTCAGTAAGTACAGTGAACAAGCAGTGAAGGAAACCAAAGAAAAATTTGGAGTAGGAATTAAAGTTCAAGGAAAAGAAATTTGCCAATTACATTGTAATTCTGTCATAGACAGCAAAGGACTTGGAAGAGCTGTTGAACGGATTAGAAAGTGTCTTGAAAAGAGGATATAAGATGATTGCCAACAAAAGCAAAGCAAGGATAGTGGAATGTAGTTGAATTAAATCAGATGATGCTGAGGGAATTAGATTAGGAAATAAGAGACTTAAAGTAGTAGATGAGTTTTGCTATTATGGCAGTAAAATATCTGTTGAGGGCCAGAGTAGAGAGGATATAAAATGTAGACTGGAGATGCCAAGAACACCATTTCTGAAGAAGAGAAATTTATTAAGATCAAATATGGATTGAAGTGTTGGGATGTCTTTTCTAAAAGCATTTGTATGGAGTGTAGCCATGTATGGAGGTGAAACATGGACGATAAATAATTTAGACAAGAAGAGAATAGAAGCCCTTGAAATGTGGTGCTCCAGAAGAATGTTGAAGATTAGATGGGTAGATCATGTAACTAATGAGGAGTACTCAATAGAATTGGGAAGACAAGAAGTATGTGGCACAGTTACACAAAACAAGAGATTGGTCAATAGCACACTTTTTGAGATGTCAAGGAATCATCAGTTCAGTATTGGAGGGAAGTGTGAGGGGTAAAAATCATAGAGGGAGACCAAGAGATGCATAAATCTAACGGATTCAGAAGGATGTAGGTTGCAGTAGTTATTCGGAAATGATGGGGCTAGTACAGGATAGGGTAGCATGGAGAGCTGCATCAAACCCGTCTTTGGACTGAAGACCACAACAACAAATATATTATAGAGAACGGCTCCGCCTCAGCCTTTAACTATGAGCAACACCTGAGCTGCCAATTACTGACAAAGTTAAAACCTGTTTAATGAAATTTACATCCCTGAGTGAAAATATTCTGGTAAATTAATAAGGTACTATCTAATAAGGTGCTCTTGTGTTCTATCCTCTTCTAGAGAAATGAGACTCCTGAAATTAGACATACATTTTGCAGTAACAACTGTTTATTACAAGAACTAAGCTAAATACAACGTCTCTGAGAAACTTGAGAACAGCAATGTATTGAGGAGCATAGACGATTAACGATGGCACAGTCCCATGAGGGTGGTTAATCGTTGCAGCAAACATTTACAAATTTATTTGTCCACAGAACATGAGTGAATTGCAGAGGTATCGGAGATTACCAGAACTGCACTGCTTGGCATGAACAGCAATACACTGTCTCTACCAAAGAGTGTCAAAGCACTTGTCAAATTCGCCCCCCCCCCCCCCACACACACACACACTAGAACGAAGCTCTGGGAATGTAGGGGAACTCATGTCAAACTCAGTGCTGAGCCCTCGTATAAACTGGTGGTGATGTTTTCATGATGTATTCTTGCGATGTGTTAAGGATTCATGTTCTAGTGATAGTGTAGGCAACACTGAAACAGGCAGTTCACTGTATCTATCATAGTGATGCTGTCATAGGTTTAGCATTCTGTAAGATTTGCTTTAAAATTTGGTGAGGGTCAATGTACGGGGATGTAGTGGAGAAGGACAATGTCCTGTGAGTACCTCAGATCCTTTGGGGGGAAAAAAGTTGGTTTCTCCATGACGGGATGTCGGTGTAGGGTGAACTACCTGTTGTAGTGTAGGAACGACAATTTGAATGTGGAGAAGGACTGTTAAAACTATGATGGAAGGTGCAGTATGCCTCCATAGACCATCTTGGCTGTTGGTGCTCCAATATCTTGCTTGACAACTGTGCAGAGGCTTAGTGGCAATAGTGATAGTGCTGCTGTCCGGGTTGTGTTTTGGCACAGAAGCAGTCTTTGCACATCCTTTGCCAGTGCTCTTCAGTCAATTTCTGGCTGAGTGGTAGCTAGTGGTATGATGGTGTTCGAATCCACATGATTTAGCTGGTTCGAAAAACAGTGCAGACTCTTGGTCTGTTGGGACATGAACCAGGTACCAGAAGGGATGATCCGTGTGGCGAGAGAAATATTCTGCCTGTTGTTTCTCCAGATATATCCATAATTGGTGCAGTTTCGGCCCAATAGGTGTCCCGGTCAGTTGCTATGAAGATATATCTGAAACCTTCAGGCAGAGGCAATGGGCCCAACAGGTCAGTGTGGATGTATGAAAATGATATAGTTTCTTAAAAATGGCCTATTGGTTTATGAACATGGTGACCAGACTTTCGCTGCCTTGCATGCTAAACGTGATTTAGTCCACGAGTGACCTCCTCCTCCTCCTCCTCCTCCTCCTGCTGCTTCTTCTTCTTCTTCTTCTTCTTCTTCTTCATCGATAAGCTTAATTGTGCTGTTAGCTCCAGGTTGTGCAACATTGTGCACAGAGTCAAATACTTGCTTGTGAAAACAGTGGGTGTGAACGGCCTTGGATGATGCTTAGGGACGTTGCGGCACAGCAATTCTTTTTTTGTCCTGCTAGAGGCACTTTTTAAAGCTGCATTCCCTTGTATCCACTTGCCATGAGTTTTGTAGCTGTGTGTCAGCTGCTTATGCTGCAATGAATTTATCAAAATCATTATGGTTGCATCAGCATAAGTTGACCCCTGACAGATGCAGTGGGCTGGGTGTGGCAGTATTGCGGGCCTAGCTCAACCACTAACGCAAGGCAATTTTTTTAAATTTTTATTTTATTTTAGTTGTGGAAACATTGGTGTGGCAATGCCTCGTTGTCACAGCTCAGTAGATGGCTACTGTTTTCACTTGCAGCCATTAGTGTTTAGCTGTTGAAAGCTATAACAGTGCTGCAAGCCGTCAGGGCTCTTCTTTTGCCATCTCTACTATAGTACGCAAAATTGCATTTAGCCTCATAAAATAGTTGGCAGCTGTGTTATCTGCCCCTTTTGTGTGTGTCAAATCTGTAGTAAACGGACTGGTAAGTTCTAATTGTTGAAATTGCCGCGACGAAAAAGTTCCCTTTGTTGTTTTGAAGAGAAAGTTGATGAGTTTATGGTCAGTGTATATTGCAAAGACCATGTTCCGTGTATGGGTGGAAGTGCTGGATAGCCTCGTGTATCACATGCATCTCTCAACCGTAGACACTCCTTTGTCTGAGTGCCAGTCAGATTATGAGGAAAAAATCCAGGTGTTGCCATGCACCATTAACTTTTTTCTGGAGCACCATACCAACTGCCAGTTAACAAGCAGTCACAGTCACAGCAAGGGGAGCCACATGTATGTGGTGTGACAAAAGAAGTGCTTTGTGTAGCCTGCCCTTTACCTGTTCAAAGGTGCACTGCTTTTCTGTCGTCCCCATCAGTGGTCACGGCCAGCGGTGTTTTGCCTTGCCAAAGCTGCTGTCAGGGGTGACTGCTCCTGACAAGTGTCATCAATAAAAATTGACCATCCCTAAGTAGCCCAGTCAGTAAAGGAAAATTAAGGGAAAAAAATCATGTAGTTGCAAATTTTTGTTCAGCAGTATGGGGAGTGTAATGAGCAACACACACAAAATTGTGGGTGATTGGGGGAAGGGGGGGGGGGGCATTTTAAAGATCATTTATGTTTTTCATGACTATCTGGAAAAACTCACATTCTAGTGAAAATATTTCCCAGTGCAAAATTGGCAAAATTTAATGTAGTTTAATTTCTTACAAAAAAGTTCCTTTTCATTATTTCTGTTGGACTAACAGGTTTTGCATTGTGTAGGGGATGGAAAAATTGCAGATTATTAAAAATGGGCTTTTAACGGTATCAAATTAATGTTTATTGTTAAATAATGTGGGTTAAGAACAAATCTTAAACGTTCATGCAGTGTCCAAGTGCAGTAAATTGTGTACTGGGGGTGCAATAGCATGTAAAGAAGAAAGTGGAGGTTAGAAAATGTAAGTTGACAGAGTGTGGTCATGTGCTTCACCCTCACCCTCACATAGGACAAAATGTTGAGTGAGCAGGCAATTCCCCACTCTCCCTCTACTGCACTTTATCACAAAAAGCAACTACAGGGTGTTCCACAAAGTTTTACTGACCCTTCTGCAGCTTGCCTTGTGAATCATTGGCGACACATTGTGCAGACGTGCCTGGTGCCAGTGTTCATTTTCCATAAGATGCATTAACACTACATGGAATACAGATACGAATTACTAATAACGTGGACAGACTCAGTGTAAATCTCTGCACACTGTTCTACAATGCCAGAGAGAAACTGATTCTCACTCATCCTGTATGGCAGCTGTAGCATTCTTCCGGGAAAGGCAACTTCCCCAACATGAATGCTGCTCACTTTTCAGTTTACAGGCAGACTATACCTACCAGCATTTCCTGTCCACTTCTCTCTTGTCAGATGCTGAATCGTAGATAGGCACAACGAAAAGACTGTCGGAAAGTGAGCTGGTCTCTCTCTCTCTCTCTCTCTCTCTCTCTCTCTCTCTCTCTCTCTCTCTCTCACTCACACACACACACACACACACACACACACACACACAAACAAACTCGAGTGCACGATCACAGTGTCTGGCAGCTGGAGCCAGACTGCGAGCAGCATTGCATGATGGGAGAGGCAACTGGGTGGGTGTAAGAAGGAGACTGGGGCCATCTTGGATTTTCCACTGTGCTCACATTTATATAGTGAAATTATTTTCCATTTATTGAGTGAGTATTTATTTGAGATTGTTAAATGAGCTATTTTGTAAAAAAGCTCAGCAACTGGTGGTGTCAGCTATGTACCACGCTGAGGAACCCACCCCAAGTGTAACAAGCTGCCAATATGTATTTGACTGGAATGCTTTTCTCAGCTTGAGGATATCAAGTGCATCACCCCCACCTCAGCTCTCCAATATCTGAAGAGGCCCGGTGGCTGAAATTGGCTCTTTCTCTGACAGTGTCAAGGAACTTAAGATATTTCAACACAAGTCGAGCAGTGCATTACAAGAGATCCGGCTCCACTCAGTGCAGTCCACTCTAGAAGTGCCAGCAATTCCCCTAATGAATGGAAGAGATTTATGCATTCTGCCAGTAACATAGTTAATTGAAGAGAAATGCATTCTGATCATTCATCAATTCAGCACCAAGTCAATACAACATGGTTACAGGGCTTTACAATATGCTGTCAACGACAGAAATCAGCAAGATGCCACATTTAACAATTCGATCCCTTTCCCACCAACACTGAGTAGGTCACTGACAACATTATATTTATAAATTTAGCACTTCTCAGCCATTGCTCATACAAACATATTTTATATAAAAGCTCACCGAGCAACTGCAAATAGGTACTCATTTAATAAACTGTAACTAACTTCACTCTATAACACGGGCTCAGTGAAGTTTTTTTGTCTACTTATGTAAGAGTACTGGACAGGAGATGTTGGAGAGATGCAGTCTGTCTGTGAATTGAAAAGTGAGCAGCACTTTTGGTGGAAGAGTCTTTCCCGGAAGAACACTACAGCTGTCGTACAGGATGACTAAGAATCAATTTCCCCCTGCAGCACTGTAATATAGTGTGCAGAGATTTAAGTAGAATCTTCCCATAAACTTTTCTTGCATTTGTAGTATTAGCAACTCATTTATGTATTCAATTTAGAGTAAACACACTTTGTGGAAAAAAAACCACCATCACCCCCCCCCCCCCCCCCACACACACACACACACACAAACACACACAATCTCCCTCCCTTCCCCCGGAACTGTCTGCACTCTGTCACCAGTGATTCATAAGACTAGCTGTGGAAGGGTCGGTATAACTTTGTGAAAGTCCTGTGGTTGCTCTTTGGGATGTAACGCAGTAGAGAGAATGGGGAATTGTGTGCTCGCTCACCATTTTGCAGACCTATGAAGGAAGGTAGTGCACAATCACAATCCAGTGACCTACCTTTCCTCATGCTTCTTACCTCCAGCCCGCCTCTCCACCCTATTGCACCACCAGACCACAGTTTGTCCCGTAGTACAGTTCTACTGAATGTAGATGCGGTACACACATTTAATATTTGCTCTTGACCCACTTCATTGAACACACGTCAATGTTATGCCATTAAAACAGTGTTTTTAATGATTTGTGGTGTTTCTACCCTGTGTAACACAAACTATTAACCCTAGAGAAAAAATCAATAGACCCTTTCTGTAGGAAATGTAATTTATATTAATTTTGTACTAGGAAACATTTTTGCTAGAAGCTGTGGTTTTTGAAGTATTCAAGGGAAACTTAAGAAAGTGACCTTTAAACATGACCCCCACCCCACTCCACACTCACACCCACTTGTCAGAATTTTTAGTATGTTGTTCATGACATGACACTCCTCCGTACTGCTGTACAAAAATTTGAGACCACAAAATTTTTCTCCCCAGTGGACTTTTTTCGGGATTCTTAGGTATTGAAAGTCTTTGGGGAGGGGAATGTTTTGTATGGTGTTGATTCTGTCAAGTCGACAGATGCCTACTGCAGAAACTATGTGACCTAGGAGTACACACTACACTTAAAGCAAATGTTGAGCTTATATTCGCACATGTTCATGGGCTCATTGTTGTTTACATATTTATGTTGTGTTGCTGAAGAATTGGGAGAGCCATAAGCATTACTGTCGCATTTTTTTCCTAATGTGGACTTCTGTCAGGCAATGTGCTTATGTGATTTCTGAGTTTTCTGTTAGAATGTACCTGTATTAAAGCTGGTTTTAAGTTCCCCCATTGCAGGTGAGTGCCCTTTCCACCTTTTTTAAATTTCATTCAGTGCCATCAATTATGTAACTCCTTGTCTCATACATGACACAATGCATTTCTGGGGACATGTGTTCCATAACTTGACTGCTAAGTTTTTCATAATGTAGATGCATTTTTTTTTTCATGTTGGATAAATCATTATGTTTGTATGTACCAAGGTATCCACTCAAAATTATTTGATTTGGTGTGCTGTTTGCCTTATAAGCCACTGTACTCTAATGCTTAACAAAAATGTACACCAGACCTTTGGGAAATCAATGTTAGGTCGTTGTGATGCCTGTGTGACTGACTGTATACAGGGTGAAAAGTATTTAAACCGACAAACTCTGGGAGGTTGTAGAGGACATCAAAACAAATATTTTTCCCTAATGTCATTTTTTCCTATAAGAAGTATTTAAACCAGGAGAGGAAGATTTCTCTGGCGGCAAGGACCAAGAGACAACATACTGACACAACCCAATTTCAATTACAGCAGATTTTCAAAAATTCCTCCATTGACACATAAACAAAGGTTACACTGTCAGATCATGTTCTGTCTGTCACAGGCAAAAACCCCAGGAGTATCCTGAATTGTTCCTGCTGCTGCTACTATCCGGGCAACCAGATCCTCTTCTGATGCAACAGGAGTTGCGTAAACAACATTGCGCATCTCTCCCCACATAGAAAAGTCCAGAGGGGACATATCTGGGGGTCGAGCAGGCCTTGGTACAGGACCACCTCTGCCAATCCATGTTTCTGGGAACCGTCGGTCCAGGAATTGGCGCACACATCGACTGAAACGTGCCGGCACCCAGTCATGTTGGAACCACATGCGTTGTCTTGTAGGGAGCGGGACGTCTTCCAGCAATTATGGCAATGCTCTGACGAGATAATTGTAATAGTGCCTGCCATTTAATGGCCTAGGTAGCAGATACAGCCCAATTAAACAGCCCTCAACAACACCGACCCACACATTAACGCAGAACCGCACTGGATGAGCGCTAGTAACTGTGGCATGTGGGTATCCTCACTCCCAACATACGAATTGTGCTTGTTGAAGACTCCATCAAGCCCGAACGTTGCTTCATCGGTAAACAACACAAAGGATGGAATTGTAGGATGCATTTCACACTGTTCCAGGTACCACTGCGAAAACTGTGCTCTGGGTGGATAAACAAATGGTTCCAGGTTGTGGACATGCTGTAAGTGAAAAGGACGTAACAATTGCTCTCGAAGGACTGTTCTTACATTTGTCTGATTCGTCCCCATGTTACATGTAATTGCATGAGTGCTGATTGAAGGATCCCGCTCCACATGCTGCAAGACAGCTTCCTCAAATTGCAGCTTTCTTACCGTGCGATGGCGTCCCTGTCCAGGTAATCTGCAAAATGACCCAGTATCCTGCAGACGTTGGTACACAGCAGCAAAGGTCGTATGATACGGCAATTAGGATATTGTTGTTGATTAACCCACTGTGCAGCTCGTCTGTTGTGGTGCGCTACGTAGTACGCACCAACCATATCAGTGTACTCGCAGAGAGAATGCACTACTACACTGGAGGACAGCAGTTGCCTACAACTAAAGACCGTAATACGAGCTCTAACAACTGAAGACCGTAATACAACCTCTAATAAGTGAAGAGCGTAATAAGGCCTCCCCCGGTTTAAATAATCCTCATAGGAAAAAATGACATTAGGGAAAAATATTTGTTTTTATGTCCCATACAACCTCACAGAGTTTGTCGGTTTAAATACTTTCAGCCTGTATTAATTTACGCACCTAATGCTATAATTTATGTTACAATTCAATGATCAACATATCCTGTTCAGTGTCTCTTCAATGTTTCACTTAAGTTAAATCAGTTTATTGCATTATGTTCTATTTTGATTTTATGATTTTAGAATTTATTCATTTGCCTTCAGACTTGCCGTGACTCCAGACTGGTCTCTGTTGGTGCCTCCATCAGAATGCATTGGTAAAGGATGTGTTGTTGGGTTAGGCTGTGTCGAGTCGTGTTTCCTGTGCCAAACTACAACTTCTATAAAAACTTTTGATGATCCAGACCTGGCACCACTGCTACTCTTTCTTCAGTATTTGACTCAGCTTGAGGTAACACAATTTGTTTATTTCCTTGATATTGCAAATGCAGTTAGATATTGATAATTTTATTAATAGGAAAAGGACGATAGAAACTAACCTTTCACTCCCCTTGATATATAACATACTTGCACTGCTTCATGTACATTATTTGCAGAAGGTTAATCAGATTGTGAAAGTACTATTTTCCTCCATGTATTTATAGTTATCTTGATACTCAGAAGTATGAATATGACCTGGAGGGAGCTGTAAGAAAAAAAAAATTGTAGGGGAGGGGGGGAGAATATTTTGTATGATTAGCAAATGAGATAACAGAGATTTTCCCTATTGTATGCCAAATCAGTGGGACCAGATACTGTTGCACACAGTTTTTAATGTTTTTTACCTCATTGTTTTCAACTTTCTAGTTTGAGGACAAGTTAAAAAAACTAAAATTTAAAGTATAACTGAAATATACACAACATATGCAGAAAATAACTGTTTGCTAGATAACAACATAACCATAGAAATATACAAAAGCTGTGTTATTCACGAACTGTGGTATCTGCATTTATTTCATCCAGAAACTGAGTGAAATATATTTCACAGACCAAATTTGCAAACCTGGAAAGTTAGAAGCAACAGAGATGACAGTCTTAATTAATGAGTCTGCAGAAGTGTAGATGAGTCAAAGTTGCCAAACAGCAGAGAAAAAACCAATAGTGGTAGGGGGACAAAAAACAAAAATGGAAAATTTGTGAGAAAAAGGAAAACATTCTGTGGAGAGATTTTGAGGTGGGGTGGGGAGGGAGGGGGGAGGGAAATTAGGTAGAGAAATAAGGAAGGAAATAAAATATAGTAAATGCAAATTGGGAGCAACAAAAAGAGGATTGGAGCGTGGAAAGAATTAGACATTGTTTAATATCAGAATGACAAACACATTGCTATATTCCACATAGAATGTACTTGCCGGTAGATGCGCAGCCAACTGGGCACGCATGGGGAGAGCGGTTGTAGTGGGAGTTACAGGCAAGTGTTGTAGGGGAAATGCTGAGTGCTGGAGGGGAAGTGTCGTTCTAAGCTGAAGCCTATGCTCACATTTTTTGTAAATATTAAGCGGTGCCCCTCCATGTCCACACTTACACGGTAACCATTCAAAAAGATCACTGTCACCTCTGCTTTCTTTAGTATCTAAAAAGAATTTCACCGAAGATGCAGCAGTTTATTTTTGTCTGGCTTGTTAACCATTTGTAACTTTCAGAGAAGTGCCATGAGTGGTGAACTTTTGAGTAGAGCCAACATAGCACTCCGGTTGCTATGATAAAATATTTGCTTCTTCCCAAAACACAGCAGAGTTTCACACAGTCTCACCTCACTAACAAGTTGTGCAGACAAAATTGTGTGAGAATTCAGAAACAGTGGTTTATTAAGTTTATTATGTGAGGAACTGAGGAAAAGTAAGGTCAGTAACTTATGAAAAATCATATCCTCGGTACAAAGAAGCATGTAATGTTTTGACATACGTTGTTCCAAAACCCACAGCATTTTTCATTTCATCAGTTACCAATGGCCCTTAAAAATCACATTCTTTCATCGAAAAAGTCTGTAGTTATTGAAACAACATGGTAGATAACAAAGTTTTACATAATAATGATATGGTAAAATACTCTCCTCTATGCATGCTATCATTTGCCAAAATCTCATTTCGATACCTGAAACCATTTATCAAATATGAAGAATGTTGTGGACATTTCACTCTTGGCTTCATCGCTGGCGCAGAACGATAACAAATGAGTGTGCTACATTAGATCAGTTTTCTAGAGATTGGTGGCAGATAGAGACCTCCACCCAAGTCTAAAGAAAAATTCAGTGTGTTAGCTAAATTTCATACGCAATAACATACTATGTAATTTGCATGAAATGCAAAATCATAGCAATCTCTCTTTTTTGTTGCATGCTTTTCCAAATTTTGTGCCTTGTCTTATTTCCAAGTAAATATCACAATAACTATTACCATTAACAACTGATAGGCACATCATCCTGAATCTGACATATAAAACTATAAGTAAAGCAATTTTTTTTTCCCACCAAATGGTTTCTCTAATGTTGCTGAAGATTAGGTGGGTAGATCACGAAACTAATGAGGAGGTACTGAATAGAATTGGGGAGAAGAGCAATTTATGGCACAACTAGACTAGAAGAAGGGGTCAGTTGATAGGACATGTTCTGAGGCATCAAGGGATCACCAGTTTAATAGTGGAGGGCAGTGTGGAGTGTAAAATTCATAGAGGAAGACCAAGAGATGAATACACAAAGCAGATTCAGAAGGATGTAGGTTGCAGTAGGTACTTGAAGACGAAGAATCTTGGACAGGATAGAGTAGCATGGAGATCTGCATCAACCAGTCTCTGGACTTGAAGACCACAGCAACAACCAATGCCAGTGCTTAACTAAGATAGAAAACAATTCCCAATTTGAATTGCATGTATTTTTAAATAAGAAGCCTCTGTGAAAACAAGATGACCTTAACTGTAAACAAGACGATGTGCTGTGGGTCAGAATCCATGATGGGAGAGCTGCCATGGCATTATTTGGAGAAGGTAGCAGATGCTCACAAGTGCGAACGGCAGTTGTTTAGGATGGGCCATGGTTTGAGGCAAGCCACCTTGGGCAACGGGCACACTACAGTCACAATACAGTTTGCATCTTCAGGACGTGTCAGGAAGATGAATTCTATTTTTAATGAGCTTTATGTGGTAGTAGGTGCATGCTGTTTTTGGTAGAATTCCAGAAGCGTGCTATTGTGGATGGAATGGTAGAAAGAATTCATACAAAGACCACTAAAGATACATCTGAGAGTGGAATGGGGAAAAGCAGACTTTAGGACACCTTTAGAGACTGTGACACACTGCCACCAAGCTCGGCCCTACAAGGCAAGGCAAGATAAGATGATAATTGGAAACCGCTACTATTGGCTAACCTAAATAGTTTAGAAGTTGGAGTGAGACACATGGCTGTACTTAAAGAGGTCCACTCTCATTGGCTGACACACAAACATATATCGAGAGAGGGAGAGAACAGGACGCAGTTTTGCAGCATCAGGTATTACAAATTTTATTACTGGTTAACCACCTGAAATGAGAGGAAGCGAAGAATTTTTATTTTTTAAAAAATTTTTTAAAGCTTCGTACTGGTCACCACTTTGAATAATTATCACTCAGACAATTAAAATATTGTGATGCCAGAAAAATGCAGACACTCGATTTTTCCTTGTAGGAAGCAAATGAAAGCAAATCACTCTTCATCCAGGCACCTTCTTGGGCCATCTTCTGATTTCAGCATCTTGATGAATGGGGCACCTTCTGACAGACTTCACTTACATACTTATTCTACCCAGCCTATTTGAATTTAGACACAGATGCAGATTGTTGGTACAGAGCCAAAGATTGATTTTACAGGCGTTTCAGCCACCACCTTAACATTAATAAAATGAGGTCTAGCTGCAACATTGAGGTGACGTGTAACAAAAGCAGAGTCTTTTTTTGTGAGATTCCGTTACTTGGATCTCCCTTCTGAAGAAGTGTTTGTAGTTAAATGTTCAATGAGCTCTCAACTCAGGCTGTAAGTGCAAATGCATATCAATCTGTAGCCCTTTCTGTCTTTAAACACTAACCCTTCTGCAATCATGTTGTGACTAATCCAAATATAATTGTTTATCCAGGTATGTGTTCATTGAATCACATTCCAGAGGCCTTGCCAAGGCATTAGCTTATCATTGTCAATGATTGTCAAACTATTTCTTTTGCATGTAATGTAATAAATGTTGTTAATTGTGGTCCATGTTTAACTTTGCAGATAATGAATTACTTGATCACTATTTTTTAGGGCAACTGTTTTAATTATGTCAGATGTACAGGGCCATTTTTATGTATCCAGTTAGAATTAGCAGACAATTATCGAGCCTTTCCCTGCAACTGAACTACTAACAAAGAAAGACTAGCCTTTTCCCAGTTACTTACGGGTTGCAGCAAATATTTCTGGGCTAGCTCTGTGTAGAGAGCTGAGTTAGATAGTTGAAGTCCAGCTGATTAATGTACAGACAATGGATACGCAATGATACAGTGACAAATACTGGAAGCAAACCAAACCTCCAGTGGAAAGAAAGAAATTTGCAAATTGCACTGCATTATCATGTGGAATTTATGCCTTGTTGTGTGTGTTATCCTTGTGTAAGTTTGATCATATTCTCACATTTATCATTATTGTTACAGAAACAATACAATTCACTACATTTTATGAGTGCAGTGTAAACACTCCAATTCTTTGTGCTATCTCAGTAGTACAGACAAATGATGGATATAGGTACTTCTTGCAGTTTAACAACTAGGCATTGCAATTGACCACTTTTGCTGTGTTGAACAAATAAATTGTAATGTTGCGTGACACTCTCATCTGCGTCATTACTAGAAGCAGTTGGCTGTTTCGGATTTGCTTTTACACACTGAGATATTTATGTACTTTGTTTGGCATGCTATTAATATGGTACAGAGGTGGTGTAATTGAAGAAATCATATCGTGGCATCTTGGTTATTGTAAGGTATCATTAAAAGAATCACCAAATATGTTTCACATTCTACATATGTTTGTACATGTAACTTTCAAGTTGTTATTTAGTTCTTGTATCATCTATTGAATCACATGCTATCTGATAGTGTTCTAAGAACATGTAAAGCACTCTGCAGAAGAGTGGATAAGGTCCAGAATGGAATTTTCACTCTGCAGGGTAGTGTGCACTGATATGAAACTTCCTGACAGATTAAAACTGTGTGCTAGACTGAGACTTGGTCCGGCTGCAGGGACAGGTTGTGAGTCGTACTTGGGCAGCTCAGTTGGTAGAGTACTTGCCCGTGAAAAGCAAAGGTCCTAAATTTGAGGCTCTGTCCGGCATGCGCTTTTAATCTGCCCAGAAGTTTATGCGGCTAAGGTGATTGTAAAGCGGTTTGTTTCATATTTATGTTCATTTGTAGCTGTGAGGTCTAGCAAGCCATACTGTATACTGACATCTAGTGTGAAATATATTCTAATGGAATTGAATACCTTGTGCAGAATCATTAGATACATGGAATTGTCCTGGTCAATAATAGAAAGACCAGTTAAATTTTCTAATTGGTTCCTTAAATTGCTGCTAAAATACCTTTTTATTAATTTCTTCTTTGTCATAGGCCATATTTGAGTGCCTGCAAATTGCGTATATCAGATTGCTTCTCCTTTTAGGTAGCCATGAGAGTGCTGCATCACACAATTTTTTTGTTTGTGTTTCCTGTGCCTTCCCTTGCCGTGATACACATTCTATGTGGTCTTCAGATTTATGAGCTAGTGCAGGGAAAACTACTTGTGAGCACTTTTAGCTCTACAGTTAGGCATTTTTCCTCTGTGTGAATACATATGATTGACAATTGCATAGAATACTGCAGTTAGGCTCTTGTGTTCTCTTTCCCAGCTTCTTAGTCTTACCTGTATTTCTACAAAAGGGCCAGTCCAGGGAAAATATGTACCAGAGAAAGCGCTGCATGCATGCGCTTGCTAGCTCGTAAAAGGATTACTTCCAAAGCTAGCAAGTCTTTTCTTTTTGTGTATGCTTGTTGACAACCCAGTCTTCTGCTTTTCATTGTGTGGTCTCCTATAATCCAAAATATTTAGTTTCTGAAAGGTGTACTTTATAATTCTGCTTGAATTAGCACTTGTTTTAGTCTGTGTGATAATAGAATGATTCATGTTATTTTACCGAAAATTTGTATTATTTTGCAGGGACCCATGTGGAGACAAATAAGAGGTCAAGGTTTAGCATATAGTTACAGTATAATACCGAGGCCACATGAGGGACTTCTGCATCTGACACTTTATCGAGCCACTAATTGCATTGCGGCATATAAAGAAGCAAAAAGTATTGTTGTGAGTTATACTTATTTCCTTAAGCCTTGCTAATTATATTGTGAAATGTTTGTGTGGTATGCAATGTGAAACTGTGAATCGGTACACTTGAAGACTATAGCTATCAAATCATTTGTTCTATGCACAGGGAAGAACACTTTTAATCAGTTTATAATGTTACAATGTGGTCTGCTTTAGCAGTTGCCTATGTGTCTAATATTACTGTATTGTGTGAAAAAATTCAGAAAACAAATTTTATAGCAATACATTTAATACGTAGTTTGTAATTTTCTGTCAATAAATATAAGTTTGTATATCATTTTTTAATTTTGTGCAGGATTCTCATCTAGGTAAAGATGTCAAATGGGATCAGACATTGTTTGATTCAGCAAAAAGTTCCCTAATTTTTGAAATCATAGAACGTGAGAAGAGTGTGGGAGATGTGGTAACGCAGTCTCTACTGTCATATTTTAAAGGTGTTGATCAGAACTACAATAGGTGAGAATCACAAGCTATGCACAGATATAATCAATATTTCTAATATGATGTAATAGCTTCATGTTGTTGTAGTTGTTGTTACTGTTCAGTTCAATGATTGTTTTATCAGGCATCTAGTGCAGCTCATATCGCAAGTCACCATTGAGGACTTGACACAAATTGGTCCAAAATATGTAGCTCAACTCTTCGATCCAGAGAAATCTAAAACAACTCTTGTGTGTCATCCTACAAAATCAGAGGAAATTTCATTGGGATTTAAAGCGTAAGTTCACGTTGTCTTAACAACATGTATCATAATCTTAGCACAAAATAGGAAGTAGTAGAGAGTAGCATGACCATTTGGAAGACTAACTATTTAAAATAAATCATGGTATTGTGTCTCTTGACACTAGCTGTTTAGCTGGGATTGTTTACAGTATTTTTTCCTCTTCAATTTTTTTTTTGTAAATGTGTGAACGTAGACTCTATACTATGTCCTTATTTTATTATCGCTTGAGCTGTAACAGAACTTGTGTTAATGTTGATGTGAGAGGTAAGACTTTTTAGGTTAAATATCTCGTGCAGATAAAATGCTTTGAAAGAGGTCCAGGTAAATTAAGTGCCTCATATAACAGAAATTGTTTGAGTAACTATATTGTTGTATATCAGGATGTTAGAGGACTAAAAACCAAAGTTAGTGGCATTCTTATCAGTTAACATGATGTAGAATGTTGAAGGGAATATCTTGAATTATCAACTTCTAGAATGCCACCAAATCAACAACAACTAGCATTCTCAGTAGACCATACCGGTAGTGGCATTTTCATATGCAATTAAGCCTTGCTTCATTGGTTGATAATAGCAGTCATGCTAGGAGGTAAAAATTTAGTTACGAGAATGCTCTCATTGGGAGTGAATGGGTGTTATCAAGCAAAAGAACAGCCTTCTGTGTGACAATCCTTTCTCATCTGGAAATTGCTGAAACTGTGGAACCAGTTTTTGAAAATTTCACTATCCATCCATACAACTTTTTGGTGGTTATAATGCACAGGGAGATCCTTAGCTGTGAGATCTGTGACTGCTCAGGCTTTTTTTAATTTTTTTCCCCCAATTTTCCAATCGTCAGTAGTTTCACTTTGTGGTTCCCAGAAGCATTAACAGTTCACAAAACTGCAATGCTTTCTTTAGATGACTTATATCCAGGAGCATGAACTTCAGTCTTAAAAGCAAGGGTTCCAGTTGGTAAAAATTTCCAATACAGACCACGTTTTGTGTATTTAGAATTTGATCTGGCGTGAAATAGTCTCAAACTTCTTGAACTTGTGCCGGAAGGAATCGGCTGCTGCAATATTTGAACTAAGCTGCTGTCCATTCACAGTAAGTTTGTGAGTCCTGTGATGATGTTTGAATCTGGTTTGCCATCCAGATAACGTATTAAGTTCTCCCTCCAACTCTAGAGCTTCATGAAAATGTTTAGCTTTTATGGCAAACATCGCGCCTAAAACAATGACACCTTCTGTTCCTTTTTGGCTAAACAATTGCAAAAGAGCAGCATCTCATTCATCAAATGTGGATCTCTTCATATTTTTTTGTGCACATGGTCCAGAACTAGAATTGCATATCCTGACAAAATCCTGTATTTTCTGCTTATTCTTATTTTTGGCCTGAACCCCTCTGCATTTCAATACCATAATCAGCTTTTAGGTTTGCAGTTTCTCCTTCTCAAACTCAGAAAACTGAGTTTGTTTTCAATTTCCACGGAACGGGCTGGCTAATAGCACTGTCACATACGGCATTTGTTTAAATGATGGGAAATGGCACTTTTTGTCACGTGGCAGATTGTTTATTGCTCTTTGCTACAGAAAAATATTGCAGTTTTTTTAGATATGTGAATAATCAAGAGTACACTGTATATAGATCACCGCAGGAAACCATTCGTAGAAAAAAATGTCACTGTTTTGCCAGCTCGCAGACAAAAGACATGAAATGACAGTCTGTGGAGACTTTAGTATTAATTTTTCGAAAGATTCAGAATACACAATTTTTCCCACCAGAAGTACACATGATAGTAGTACACTAATAGGTGATCTCTTAATCTGTTATGTGAATTTTTATCCTATAGTGAATGGTCTCTTTAACCACAATGCACTACTGGCTATACTAAATAACAGATCTGATTACTGTGAAGTGCTATCATGGACAACAGTTTGAGTAGTCCTAAACAGGAAACTTCAAGGCAGTCTTGCAGGAAGCTGATTGGAATGATTTGTAACACTATTCCAAATTTAATCTATTCCCAAGTGGGTTTCCATAAATTTTTAGCTGCTAATTTTGTAAGAAAACAAGTATGGCACAAATAAGATAGAAAAAGATCTGAATTACAGAAAGAAAATAGCATGTGAAAGGAAAGGGAAGTTTTATGAAATAGTTAGAACAAACAAAGTAGCAGAATTGATTACAAATTACAAGAAATACTTTGCTGTTTTAACAAAATGGATTAAAAAACCAAAAAAGGTGTGTATAATATCTTAAATCAATAATTCAAATAATAAAATTGAAAGGTATATGGGCAATAGTTAAGAGAAACAGTGGAATCAGACAAATAATGTGAGGACTTTGGTAGTCAAAGAATAAATGGTAACCTACATATTTAATAATCACTTTATTGAACTCAGAAGATTGGCATGGACAGTTAATAAGGCAATAGAATACGTCAAGGAGCGGTGTCTTATACATATAGGTAAACCCAAGTACTCTGACAAAGAAATTGAGAATGTAATAAACTAGTCAGTACCAAAAACTCTCAAGTTGATAATGTCTCATACAAAGTACTAAAATCCCTTTCTTATTCAGTCACATATGCAATACATCACCATCATGGGGGATAAATCGTGGCAGACTGACAGACTAAAATATGATATTGTCAGACCTCTTTACAAGAAATGATACATAGATATTAATTTGAGCAAGAGAACGGTGTCCCCCAGGGCAGTGTTTCAAGCGTTACCCTCTTTGCCATAGCCATCAACAGTATAACGTCTACAGTGAGGAGTTCAGTACAGTGCTCCTTATTTATGGACGACTTTGCTGTTTTCTGTTCCTCCTCCAGTGTTGCAACCGTGAGCCGTCAGTTGCAGCTAACAGTGCGGCGGTTAGAGGAGTGGGCTGCAAAGACGGGTTTTCGGTTTTCTGCCGATAAGTGTGTTTGTGTTCATTTTAATCGTACTCGTCATCTTTTTACTTTGCCTGCCTTGCATATGGGGGATACTGTCCTACGTTTTAGAGACACAGTGCGGTTTCTGGGCCTAATTTTTGACTCCAGGTTGTCATGGCTGCCACACCTACGTGACTTGAAAGCCAGAACGCTGAAGGCACTGAACATCCTCAAGTGCCTCAGCCACAGATCTTGGGGCGCGGACAGGGCGCGTCTCCTTCAGTTTTATGGAGCTTTTGTGCGTTCACGGCTGGACTATGGGTGCACAGTATATGGGTCAGCGAGGCCATCTTATTTGCAGATCCTTGACGCTGTTCACCATGCTGGGATCCGACTGGCCACAGGTGCTTATCGGACCAGTCCCGTACCCAGCCTCTGTGCTGAGTCTGGCGAACCGCCACTTACCATCCGGCGGCAGCTCCTGCTGGTGCGCCAGGCTTATAAGTTTCTTGCAGCTCCCAGATCGCCTGCTCACCATCTTGTTGTCCATCCACCTCTGGACCGCCTTTTTTCCCGCCGTCCCCGGGCTACGTTGCCGTTTAGGATCCGTGTGCAACGTGTACTAGAGTCCCTCGGTGTGGAGTCTGTACAACCCCAAATCCAAGGTTTTAACTGCCTGCCATCCTGGTTACTGAAGAGGCCCGGAGTGATTTTAGATTTATTGGAGTACAAGAGAGATTGCTCTCCTGCCACCGTTTTTAATGCAGCATTTTCTGCCATTTTATCTGAGCACCACGACTATGTAGCTGTTTTTACGGATGGGTCGAAACAAGGGGATTCTGTTGGTTGCTCGGTTGTTTTTCCGGATCGTGTCCTCAAGGTCCGACTGCCTCAGACTTTTACTGTCTTTGATGCAGAATTGTTTGCGATCTTGCGGCACTGGAGCACATGAGACATTCTTCCTCTCCTAAATTTCTTGTCTGTTCCGATTCACTCAGTGCCCTTCACTCATTGCAACATTTGTATCCGGCAGACAAAATTGTCCAGACCATCCAGGATGCCCTCCTCCGACTACAGCGACTGGGGAAGGTTGTAGCTTTCTGCTGGGTTCCAGGGCATGTTGGCATTGCTGGGAATGAAAGGGCAGATCTCGCAGCCAAGGAAGCATGTCTCGCCCCACAAGTATCTCAGTGTGCTATCCCCTTGCACGCACTCACCTCGCTGTTGAGCTCACGGGTCATGCGTTGGTGGGAGGATGAGTGGCTGGAAGTGACTGACAATAAGCTCCGTATAGTCAAGCCCACAACGCGTGTGTGGTGTACTTCCTTTCAGCCCCATCGACGGGACGAGGTTCTCCTCACTTGGCTTCGAATAGGCCACAGCCCTATGACGCATGGCTTCCTGCTCCGGCGAGAGGACCCTCCAATGTGTGGTGCTTGTGGCGTCCAGGTCACTGTGCGCCACGTTTTATTGGATTGTGTTTTATTTTCTGACCAGCGGGTCGCGGCTGACTTGCCAGCGGACCTGCCATCTCTTTTAGGCAACACTCGGACGAATGTGGTTAAAGTTTTAAAGTTCTGTGCCCTGTCAAATGTTTTTACAAAGATTTTAGGGAGAGGATTTTAATTTCTCACTGTGTGACAAGCTCGCCCATATTTTATGTAAGTGGCCAGCCAATAACAATTTCCTGTGACATTCTTGTTGCTATGTTTTCCCTTTCCTTAGGTTTTACTTTCTTATGTAGCATTTTCCTTCTTTTCCTGCTTTCTTTGAGTGTGTGCTTTAGTTTTCTTAGGTCTGTCTACATTCGTTCCTTTTAATGTGTGTCAGCGCGCTGATGACCTCGATGTTGAGCGCCCATAAGCCCCAACACACCACCTGCACCACCACCCAAGGCTCATTCGTTGTCTCATTCTCTCAAAATAAGATTGTCAGTCAGTCTTTGTTTGGATTTCAAAAGGATCTGTCCACAGTACATGCCATTTTACAATTCACCAATCAGATAGTACAAAATTTAAATCACAAAATATTGCCAAGTGGTATTCTTTGTGACATGTTAAAAGCATTTGATAGTGTAGTTCCTAGTATTCTTAACACAGAAGCTAAAATATTATGATATCGGATATTTTGCCGGTAATCAGTGTGCACCCTGTTTAACTAAAAAGATGCAAAGTGTTGTATTGGGAAACTTTGCAAGTGTTCACAATGAAACAGCATATTCAGAATGGTGTGTAATCACTACAAGTGTATCACAGGGATCAATATTGGGTCTGGTCTGTTCTGTTCTTGTTCTTGTTCTTGTCATATATAAATGATCTTCCATCATACATACAGGAAGCAAAAATAGTTACTTTTGGTGACAACACAAGTAGAATAATGAAGGCTAATTGAGTAATTCCAGCACCCGAGTGCACATGGGTGACCACACCGTTAAAAATAATAAATAAGGATAAATCAATAAATGGAACAAATTATTACGAACTTTTACTTGTATGATATATTGATAAAGAACTTGTACAGTAAGTCCCATCATCTTAAGTGTCTAAGCTTTCCAATTTATGCGTTACAGATAATATCAGATTTTGGAAAAGAAAATTTCATGAAATTGACTTACTTTTCCTGTTGTTATGACCTGAGCAAGGGTCGTATTATCAGGAGATAGAGAGGAGAAGGGGCTGAGTGATTTTGTAGACCACTGGGGAATTGATAAAACACATTCAATTAACAGTTATTTGTTGGTGAAAGTATTTGATCACTCCACTTTTTTTCCTGGTGTTAGCCAGCAATGACCGTGCTGAGTCCACACTGCTTGAAAGAGTGAGATGGCACTTCATTGCCCGACGAGGAACTTCAGCACAGGTCCTGCATTGCCTATGGTCAGTGATTTGGACCCATCATAGGAACTTGTGCATCCCTACAGTGTGGCGTGGCTATGGGCATCTGACAGAGCCTCAACATTCCCAATGAGTGAAGCTGCACTAAGGCTCAGCCCCAGAAATCTGCATGTCTGTGGCGCCAGGGATGGCATGTAGGTGGAAGATCCAGCAGCAACATGGACAGCCCAAGTGGCAGTCCCAGCATACAGCCAATAAGGCGGTATTTGTACTACCACAGTAGTGTTGACACAGGCATCTCGTGCCTTCTCTGAACTTGCAGACGGGCAGATCAGCTCTTCATCCATGGACCCGACTCCCCATCCTCAGTGAGTCACAATTGTACCAGCAGGGTCAGAAGTCTCCTCCACAACCGTACGGCTGTTAATTTGCAGCAGTGTTCTCCAAGTGGGCGGAAGCTTGTAGACAGTTGTTGGATTCACCAGAACATCTTGCAATTTAATAGAGCTAGACTTCCATCAGTATCTGTAATGCAGATGGAATGGTGTGACCGTGGGAATGAGCTTGAGGAGGCTGTAGGTTTTATAGAAAACAATAATGTGCTGCTGCCCCCCCCCCCCCCCCCCCCACACACACACACACACACACACACACACACACACACACTTGGTGACTGAACGTGCTCTTGTTTTTTGAGCCCGTCAGTTCTCTCAACTT
Source organism: Schistocerca piceifrons (assembly GCF_021461385.2). Taxonomy (NCBI): domain Eukaryota; kingdom Metazoa; phylum Arthropoda; class Insecta; order Orthoptera; family Acrididae; genus Schistocerca; species Schistocerca piceifrons. The sequence goes on along the minus strand of NC_060138.1, from coordinate 636,807,904 downwards.
TGTTTAGCCTCAGGGTTTCACAGCATTCCTTTGTGCAAAGTTTGCATCCTGGAAAATGTTCTTATGACATTTCTATGTGAAGTTACTACATTTAGCCTTGTTATAGTTGCATTTTCCATCTGTTTGTTGCATGGCTGGCAGATGCAGCCCACCCAGCTGTGTCCGTGGGTTCTTAACAAAATTTTTACGCTTGTACTTACTTGCTATACTATTCCATTGTTCCACACTATCTTTATTCACTAATGTCTTATGGCATCTTATTCTTTTGTAACTAATCATTGTGGAAAAAGTGTTTCTTGCACAAAAGTATGTTATAAGGACCTCTTGTGGACAGCTCTTCAAGCTGTTGGACATTCTGACAACAGCCTCATTGTATATTTACTTTTGTGAAGTTTGTTGCTAACACTTAGTAGTCTCAGTTTGAAAACAACAGTAATATTAACAAATATAATACTTGCTGTCTGCAGCTTGTGGTCTAGCGGTAACGTTCTCGCTTCCCAAGCACGGGGTCCTGGGTCCGATTCCTGGCGGGGTCAGGGATTTTCACATGCCCCAAGATGACTAGGTGGTGTTGTGACGTCTTCATCATCATCATTCATCCCCATTACGGTCAGAGGAAGGGAACGGCAAACTACCTCCATTAGGACCTTGCCTAGTATGGCGGTGCGGGTCTCCCGCATCATTCCCCTATGTTCTGCCAAGAAGCATGGGACTTCGTTTCCATTATACTAGCTGGAGAAATAATTTCCTTTATCCATCACTCAGCCTCAGAGGGGCACAGAAAGCAGTGAGGTATTCAGCTGTAAACTCTTTGAACTAGTGAGGTAAATGAATGTATTGGACAATAAAATGAACATGGAACACAAACCAACATCATTATCCATAGTTCGGGGTTCTCCCAAAGCCACAACCACTGATGAAAACATCAAGAAAGTGTTAAATATAGCCCTAGTCTTGGATGATTGGCAGTTAAAGGTTACGAAACACAAACACCACCATTTGTCTGCATCATATGAAAGAGTACAGAACATTTAATATTAAGAATCAAGTATGACAAAGCTTTGTGCAGATGAATGCAGCATTTGTTAAACACTGACTAAAAGCAAGTGCATAAAAGAATTTCTCAACAGTGTTTTATGGTGTTGCAAAAAGAATACAACTGACATTGCGATATGACTTGGTTTACCCTATTATAAGATGACGTTTTTTCCCAGATTTGTCATTTGAAAAATATGGGGTCGTCCTTTGTTTGTAGATTAAACTATTGGTGCTGAGGTCAAGGTTTCTATATTGTTTAATAGGGTATATAGGGGGAGCCTTACATTTGCAGGGATCATCTTTACATTTGGAGATGAAGCTTTTTCTATTGAGGTCATTGCAGATTTATTTTGAAGTATTTGAAAGGGCAGGGCTCAGCAAATAATACATTTTCCAACAGGCTCGAGATTTACTGATATGCCGAAGCACTTGATACCGTGTTGACATTGCTTCACGTGTCACTGACTTGCACGGCACTAGTACAAGAGACGTGAGAAACGATGAACTAGGTACTGCAACAGTCTATTGTTCTGATCAAAATTTGACAATTTTGTGGAACACAGGAGGAAATATCATCAAATTCTATCTTACAAACTTTTGTTGTATTTGTATAGGTTTGCAATGAATGTTCTCAAACATGTATGGATATCATATACAAAAACATTAAAAAATGGAAATGTCCTTCAAACAAATGAGTTGATTCAGAACCCTGACCAGCATTTCATTTGATTACGAGAGACTGTAATGGTTTACTAAGTGGATTGCAAATGAGAAATTTGGCTGCTGTTCACATATTAGAATACTGGGTAAAAATGTTACCAGCTCCAGAACATGATGGTGATATACAGTTGAAACAAGAAGTAAAATTAATCCAGAATAAAATATCTAATACAGGGAATAAATTACAAACTGACTGTAGTTGATTTTGTGGTAATAAATTACAGCGGCAAGACCAGTCATGGAGATAGTGTCGACAGATGTAACTAGATTGTGGGAGAAGTGAAAGTTTGAGAATGGGACTGAATCGTAATTATGATCTTTTATTTATGTATTACTTCATGTTGTTACATATGACCTTCACGCTAGAAGATATTGCAGACTGTTTTTCACAATTGCTCAAGCTCAGCCTGGCTGAGAGCAAGGATGGTTGCTGGGAGGGGAGCAGTGACTGAGAAGCAAATTTCATCCTGTTGCCAACCATGGGAATCTATATGATGCACTTTGGTTTTTTATAGCATCTACCACAATGCAGCTGAAGTTTGCCTGAATCAGTTTGTATTTATTTGTTCTTCATAATTATGGCCTGTTGTTGTTGTTGTGGTCTTCAGTCCTGAGACTGGTTTGATGTAGCTCTCCATGCTACTCTATCCTGTGCAAGTTTCTTCATCTCCCAGTACTTACTGCAACCTACATCCTTCTGAATCTGCTTAGTGTATTCATCTCTTGGTCTCCCTCTACGATTTTTACCCTCCATGCTGCCCTCCAGTGCTAAATTTGTGATCCCTTGATGCCTCAAAACATGTCCTACCAACCAGTCCCTTCCTTTTGTCAAGTTGAACCACAAACTCCTCTTCTCCCCAATTCTATTCAATACCTCCTCATTAGTTATGTGATCTACCCATCTAATCTTCAGCGTTCTTCAGTAGCACCACATTTCGAAAGCTTCTATTCTCTTCTTGTCCAAACTATTTATCGTCCATGTTTCACTTCCATACATGGCTACACTCCATACAAATACTTTCAGAAAGAACTTTATGACACTTAAATCTATATTCGACATTAACAAATTTCTCTTTTTCAGAAATGCTTTACTAGCCATAGCTAGTCTACATTTTATATCCTCTCTACTTCGACAATCATCAGTTATTTTACTCCCTAAATAGCAAAACTCCTTTACTACTTTAAGCGTCTCATTTCCTAATCTAATTCCCTCATCACCACCCGATTTAATTTGACTACATTCCATTATCCTCGTTTTGCTTTTGTTGATGTTCATCTTATATCCTCCGTTCAAGACACTGTCCATTCCATTCAACTGCTCTTCCAAGTCCTTTGCTGTCTCTGACAGAATTACAATGTCATCGGCGAACCTCAAAGTTTTTATTTCTTCTCCATGAATTTTAATACCTACTCCGAATTTTTCTTTTGTTTCCTTTATTGCTTGCTCAATATACAGATTGAATAACATCGGGGACAGGCTACAACCCTGTCTCACTCCTTTCCCAACCACTGCTTTCCTTTCATGCCCCTCGACTCTTATAACTGCAATCTGGTTTCTGTACAAATTGTAAATAGCCTTTCGATCCCTGTATTTTACACCTGCCACCTTCAGAATTTGAAAGAGAGTATTCCAGTTAACATTGTCAAAAGCTTTCTCTAAGTCTACAAATGCTAGAAACGTAGGTTTGCCTTTTCTTAATCTTTCTTCTAAGATAAGTCGTAAGGTTAGTATTGCCTCACGTGTTCCAACATTTCTACGGAATCCAAACTGATCTTCCCCGAGGTCTGCTTCTACCAGTTTTTCCATTCGTCTGTAAAGAATTCGCGTTAGTATTTTGCAGCTGTGACTTATTAAACTGATAGTTCGGTAATTTTCACATCTGCCAACACCCGCTCTCTTTGTGATTGGAATTATTACATACTCTGAGGGAATTTCGCCTGCCACATACATCTTGCTCACCAGATGGTAGAGTTTTGTCAGGACTGGCTCTCCCAAGGCTGTCAGTGGTTCTAATGGAATGTTGTCTACTCCCGGGGCCTTGTTTTGACTCAGGTCTTTAGTGCTCTGTCAAACTCTTCATGCAGTATCATATTTCCCATTTCATCTTCATCTACATCCTCTTCCATAATATTATCCTCAAAAATATCGCCACTGTATAGACCCTGTATATACTCCTTCCACCTTTCTGCTTTCCCTTCTTTGCTTAGAACTGGGTTTCCATCTAATTGATATTCATACAAGTGGTTCTCTTTCCTCCAAAGGTCTCTTTAATTTTCCTGTGTACAGTATCTATCTTACCCCTCGTGATATAAGCCTCTACATCCTTACATTTGTCCTCTAGCCATCCCTGCTTAGCCATTTTGCACTTCCTGTCAATCTCATTTTTGAAACGTTTGTATTCCTTTTTGCCTGCTTCATTTACTCCATTTTTATATTTTCTCCTTTCATCAATTAAATTCAATATTTCTTCTGTTACCCAAGGATTTCTATTAGCCCTCGTCTTTTTACCTACTTGATCGTCTGCTGCCTTCACTACTTCATCCCTCAGAGCTACCCATTCTTCTTCTACTGTATTTCTTTCCCCCATTCCTGTCAATTGTTCCCTTATGCTCTCCCTGAAACTCTCTACAACCTCTGGTTTAGTTAGTTTATCCAGGTCCCATCTCCTTAAATTAGCACCTTTTTGTAGTTTCTTCAGTTTTAATCTACAGTTCATAACCAATGGATTGTGGTCGGAGTCCACATCTGCCCCTGGAAATGTCTTACAATTTAAGACCTGGCTCCTAAATCTCTGTCTTACCATTATATGGCCTATTATCTGAAAAGCTAAAATAGGCCACACAAACCACATTTCCATGAATAGTAATAAATTATTTCTGATACTTAATTTGTAAAATACAACTGCTTGTACTACTAAAAAACTACAGCAAAACCCTTAACCAGTTACCCAACTACTAGTACTACTATAAGCACTACAGAATTTTTTCTCTTTTTTGTTCATTTATTTTGGTGCATTAAACTTGTAGATGGTTGTTTTTGCTACTGGATCTGTCCTCATACTACCCCTGTCAACAGCCATTGCCTGCTAGATTCCTTGAGTGTCAGGCAGCATGCCACACTTCCTTAATAACTTGCACCAATGCAGTGTGAATTCTTGAAACATTATTTCATTTGGTGGTCACAGACCTCAATTACCTTGTCTCCATCTGCAGAATATGTTGTTTAGCCTGAATGGCAGCTTGCTGACTTATGGTTGAATACCTCATGAAGTCTTCCTTGGCCTTCCTGCATACTGTGGCTGCAGTATCGTCAAAGATGCCCACACAGCCGCAAGCACAGCTATCATTCATTTGTCTTCTGATTTTGTTTACATGCATAGCATAGGCCACGGCCAGCCAGGTAATGTATCAATCCACTTGACTGGCTAAAAAACCTCATTTTTAATATTTCCCTGATGTTAGGGAGAAATTTGTATGTTTTCCTGCCCATGCCTGCAAGTGTCCCATTCACTTTGCCACAGTTGTAATATGCAATCTTTTATTGCCTTTTTCGAATTGCACTCAGTTCCAAGCACCTTTCGTACTTCCATTTGGTTCTCTTTCTTTAATCATTGAAGTGCTCCCTTTTTTTCTGATTTCCAAGCCCAGTGGGCATAGAATTAGTAACAAAGCATCATTCGGGGTAAGGGCAGTAGGCACCTGTTACCGTAGTAGCACTCCTTGTTGAACTCTTCTCGCTAACGAGTTTGGCTTCACTAGCTGCAATATATGCACTATATTCTATGACTGATGCTTATGTAGATTGGCAGTATACTCTGATTTTTCTCAAGGGAAGCCAATATTGCCTATTTGCAGTGGTTTAATTTTATTAATCATGTTTGTACCCTCTCTGCCTGCTTCCTCTATATGAAGTGCAGAGTTATAACATTCATCCAGAAATACCCTTAGTTTATTTTAGAGTTTCTTACTAGGTTTCCTTTCAGCAGAAGGTATGCTGTCTTGTGAGATGCTAGTGATAATGTAACACTTAGACACCAGCCTTAGAGATCGTGGAGTGTCACATTACATTTGTCTTCTATAATTCTTCTGGAGTCACCACCTACAGTGAACAGCACATCATTTACACATGCTACCAGTCCACTGTTATGTAACTTCCATAGTATGGGTTCCAGTGCTAAATCTCAAAACTCTGTACCACAAACTCATCCCTACAGATAGCCTTTCATTATTGTCTTTGTTGCGTTCTTTCTTGGGAGTGTTACGAATCATGTCGCCTGTGACAGTAGTCTCTCGGGCAGTTGTACACTGCTTCTGATCACACTAAATTTCTAAGGTGACCAAAGAAAGACTGCCACTGTAAGTTAACGAATGCGCCAGCAATATCAATCATTATTTGTGTAATAGCTTTTCAAACATCTTACTGGGAACATTCAAAAGACAGATTGGTCTAAAGAATTTAAATATCACTGGACCCTTATCTTGCTCTTTACTGATTATTGCCGCTTCAGTACTCTTCCACGGTGCAGGGACCCCTCCTTGCAAGAGACACTTATATGGTTCATGCAAGTAACTATCTGATACATCACATAGGGATTGTATTACACTGGTGTCCAAAATTAAAGCAACAAACCACTATTTCCCTGTACTGTGGCTAATTCACAATTCACACCGTACGATTATGTCCTGCATGAAAGATGCCATTTCGGTCAACAGACAACCACACATTAAATGGGACAGTCTTTGCTGGGTAGTCCCACATCCACAATCATTGTGTACACAGCACAGACGGTGCAGTATGGCACAGAAAAGACGCCTACCAGGCTCCCTACAGTGGAGGGCCAGGGGAAGAATGGGAGCAGGACAGTGACAAACTGATGTGGCTTGGTGGCTGAATGTGGATCATTCTACTGTTTTTCAGATTTGGTGACAGTTTATAGAGATCGAAACTATTCCGAAGATCAGGGTGGGGCCGACCATGTGTAACATCAGAAAGAGAGAACTGTTATTTGGCTGTAAGGGCACAGCGGTACCGCCTTAATACTTCACAGAAACTGGCATGGGGCATTCCGAACTAGCCCCATACCAAGCCTCTGTGCAGAGGCAGGTGAACCGCCACTTCATATGCGGCGACGGCTACTTACGGTACGCCAGGCGTATAAAACTTTGTCCACGCCATACACACCTGCGTACCATACAGTTGCTCAGCCTCCTCTGGCACGGTTATTTCATAACCGGCAACGTGCGACGCAGCCCTACGGGATTCGCGCACAGGATTGCCTTGCTGCGATGTCTATGGCTGGTCATCGTGTTTTACGTCGCGGTTGGAGCAGATCTCCAACTTGGCTCCTCCGGAGACCCAAACTTATTTTAGATTTGACTCGTTTTAAGAAGGATGGCATGCCAGATTTTACATTCCAGTCACTGTTTTTTAACATTTTAGATGTGCATCACGGTTTCACTGTCGTTTACACTGATGGCTCCAAACAGGAGAATTTCCTTAGCTGTTCTGTGGTGTTCCCTGATCATGTTACCCGGATTCGCCTCCCTGCTGAATATACCGTTTTCGCAGCGGAGCTCCACGCGATCCTGAAGGCACTGGAGCTGATGCATCGTGTTCGGGGCGATCGATTTCTTCTCTGCTCCGATTCTCTTAGTGCCTCACAATCACTGCAGAACCTATACCCGACGGAGGAGATGGTCCAGCTGATATATGACCAACTGTACTTGCTCCAACGGTGGGGTAAAGAGGTATCCTTCTGCTGGGTGCCTGGTCATGTCGGCATATGGGGCAATGAACAGGCCGATCGGGCTGCCAAGGAGGCCTGCAGAGAGCAGGATGTGGTCCAGTGTCCTATCCCCTTGCAGTCGGTCATTGCTGCACTCCACAGGAAGTGCATGGAGTTGTGGGAGGACGAATGGCTGGCGGTGACGGCCAATAAACTGCGGTTGGTAAAGTCAACCACTCGGCCGTGGCGTTCCTCCTGCCGGTTGCTCAGGCGGGAAGAGGTGGCCCTCACACGTCTTCGGATCGGGCATTGTCCTCTCACACGTAGCTTTTTATTACGGCGGGAGGAGCCTCCGTTTTGTGATGCTTGTGGTGTGCACCTCTCTGTCCGGCACATTTTAAAAGACTGCATTTTATACCGTGATGCACGGGCAGAAGCACAAGTTGATGGGGATCTGCCTTCTGTTTTAGCTAATGATGAGACGTGTGTGTCTGGGGTTTTTAAGTTTTGTGACGTGTCTGGACTCTGGCCTAAACTTTTAGGCTGGAGGTTTTAGTGTATTGCAGAGTGGCTGACTCCTTCCCTTTTTTCCTTGTGGTCAGCCAGCCACTTCCATCTGCTACATTGTTTTAGCTCCCTCTATCGTTTTCTTCCTGTGTTGTCCATGTTTTACTGTTGACACCCTGCTTCATCCCACGCTTCGGTGTGGATGAGCACATATTTTTCAACGATTGTTACCCATGTTTTATGTTCCGTTTTATATTCCTGTTCTGGGATTTTTCTTGACACCCGTCTCCCTATGTTACTGAACGGGCGCTGAAGACCTTGCTGTCGTGCGCCCAAAAAAACCCGTCTACTACTACTACTACTACTACTACTACTACTACTAGTAACTGGCAGTTAGTCAAACAGTGGGTCAAAGTTCTTTTCACAGATGAGTCCTTATTTGGTCTGGACTGTGATTATGGGACCCAACCATTGTGGAAAGACTTATATCGAGGATGATACGTAATGGTGTGGGCAGAGATTATGTTGACCACTCGAATGCCTCGTCATGAAATTGTGCAGTTAAATCGGCAAAGTTCAACTGCTGTCCGGTATCATGACACGATCTTGATCTCTTGTGTGGTTGTCGCAAGGTGCTGTGGGCCCAGACTTCGGAATGATAATACTCGACCTCATAGAGCACGCGTGGTTGACCTCAGAGCACGCGTGGTTGATGTTCTTGGAAATGGAAGATATTGCATGCATGGTGTGGCCTGCTCACTCTTCCGATTTGAATCCAATAGAGCACATCTGGGGTGCACTAGGGACAGGAGTTGCATCACGCCAGCATCCATCAGCCACTCTCAAAGACTTCTGAGCAGGGCTGTAGGAAGAATGGGCGTTACTGCCTCAACATGAGATTAATGGCATCATTCGCAGCATGCATCATCATTTGTCAGGCCTATGTTGCTTGCCAGTGGTGGTTGCACCTCACACCAGATGTTGAAGTGTGTATGTAAATCCATTAAGTTGGAAAAAAACAAAAACAAAAAATTTTATCTATCGTTAAGTGTGTTGCAGTTGATTTTGTTCTGTATTCTTTGTTGTTTCTACTTTACTATCACCTGATTGTACTGTTTGTGGCAAAATATACACAACATTGACAAATTTTGGTTTGTTGCTTAGCAAGGATCTGTCTGGCCCTGGAGATTTTTTCTTTTTCGGTCTTAAAATTATTTGCCTTATTTCTTCTTGTGTGAAGGGGTACACAAGTTTATTCTTTCTATGGTCTTCCCATAATATTTTTCATAACCTACACTGGTCATCTGTCTCGCCTTCTTCCCCATTGTCAGGAAGTAGTGTTTTCATTAGCATGGCAGCTGACTGTTCCCTACTTTCTGTTAACCATCCCATCATTCCTTTTGAGCGTGGATAAGACTATTGGTGAGTGTATTTTCTTGCAGACTGTTTTATATGGTACATCCCAGGGATCAGTTTCTAAGTTAGCCTCCACAAACTGTTTCCATTGCTCCATTCTTGTTTTACATAACTGTTCCTTTAAAACTTTATGCAACCTTCAGACTCTTTCTCCTTGGGTCATGCTGCTCAGGTATCATCAGTGGGACACTAAATCGTAATCTTCCTCTTCATTGTTGAATGCCAGTGAGTGTGGCACTACTACCACTATCAGAGCATATCTGATTGTGATGCCACTGTTTTCAGGGGGTGGTTCAGCAGCTTCAACTCACAAAATCAAAATTTAAAATACATGAGACAGAATTTCTTGCGCTCAGGAGGTGAAAAATTTAGTACACCTGATAGGACGATGTGAAAGTACGCAACACTATCCTGGTTTTTTGAACTATAAGTTCCTTCCCCAGGGACAAGGGAGTGTTAGGCTGAGAACTTTAAAAAGGAAAGAGTCAGGTAAATCCCACTAAGGTCCTTCCTTTTAGACCTTGTTGCAAAGAAGCATGTAATACGGATGACGTGCAGTGTCCATTCAAGAACCTTTTGTAGATTGCTCTTCATACTGTTGGGCATACTGACAAGTCTCATGATGCATTTACACTCTTATGAGGTTTGTTGCCAATGATCAGTATGAGTTGGAAAACAACAATGACATTCACAGATACAAGTGTGTGGTGGAGGAGGGAGTAAAACAACAGTGAGAGGTGCGATTATGATCCATGGAACATACAAATAACTAACTAATTAATGACTCATCACTCTTTCTTTTCTGAGGAACTAGTAGTTTAGAAAGTTAGGGTGCAGTTGCTCACTTATCAGTAGTACTGAATATTTCGTCCTCTGGAAGTTAAGCACTGGTCAGAAATTCTGTCTCATAATTTTTAAAATGTTCTGCATTAATTTTCCTTTTGAAAGGATCAAAATCGGGCTGATCCAACAGCTGCCTATCATTATGCTTGTGCCCAGACACAGCTTGTAGCAGTTACAGACTTGACTCTCGCTTCATTCACAAATAACAAAGATGCAATCAAGTTTTGATCACAGATGACAAATGTACCAATGTTTTGGACAATTTTTAGAGTGGTGGAGGTGGAAAATTTCTTTGAGGCCTTCCTGCAGCTCTGAACTAAGAGTTTTATGTAACTGCCATAAGTATACTATTCGCTGGAAAAGTACTTCGTTAGCAGCTAGAAGTACATGGATATCAGGCTGATTTCTATTAAACTTTATGGTTTTCCCATCTTGTTAAAATTGCTATTATAATTAATTCCAATTTGTATTTTCTCATTTCATTTTTTAAGCATTCTGTGGTGTGTGCTTAAGTTTGATTTCCTTTTTCCAGGATGAACAAAAATCTCCAAGTTTACAACAGCCTAGAAGAAAGCTATCTAAGTCAGTGGTAACTGCCATGATAGTGGACTATTGCAAATCAAAATTGAAGGGTTTACTGAGATTAAAGATGATGATACATCCTTTATAATTAATGAACATCAAGGAGTAATGGTGTGGTCCCTGATCAGACATGCCTGAGTCTGTATTGCCAGTTTGAATGTTGCTTATGCAGCGTGGATAATTTATTAAACTTGATTAGTTTCTTTTTTTGTGATGAGGATGCACTGTTATTAACATGATTGTCATGGTTATGAAGTTCATCAATTGAATTTTGTTTCATTTCAAATGCTATCATGTTTGTTTCTTGGCAAAATCAGACTGTTGACCAAGATAGTCATAATTACATAAACATTTGGAGTACCGAAATTGCTCTTGCCAGAGTGCATTTTTATTTTTTGCTGTGTTGCATTTCTGTAGCCATTATTAATTTATCTCCGAGATTGGCAGTTGTATGCCTCCACTGAAAACAAATGACCAAACTCAATTTTTCTACTGGTGCTTTTGTACATTAGCATTTGCACTTTTTGAAGTTTGTTTTTTAAAAAAATATATTGTGTTTGAAATGTAATAAAGAGTACATATTTTTTACATCAAATAAAAGTACATTGTTGACTACTGCAAATATTTGTTACATAATCTTAGATCAATTACTATGCAAACATCAGTATTATCCTCTTTGTTTTGACTGAGAACCTTTCACAGCCAATATCTGACTCAGCACAACTTTCAGATTGTATAGCACTGTGAGAGGAAGCACTTAATGTTAATTTTAAACCTTTAACATAATTATTGCCTTACTAGACTGGGTGAAAAAATTTCTACTTATCGGGATTGGAGGAAGTTTTATACTTAGGAAATGAAAATTTGAAATACCCTGTTATTGGTACCTGTGTTTCAGTCTGATTACATGCACACAAATCCACAATAAGTTGCAAAAAGTAGTTATGCTTGTACATCAGTAAATAACTAGGTTATATGAGCATTATACTGGAAGATCCACTCTTCTGACATTGATCAAAATCTTTAAAAACCTTGCTTTGAGACAGAAACAAAAGTGGTTTGTGATAAATGTAACATGTTAAATAGTTTACAGTGGTTAAATTTTTTGCACGAAAAAGTAGTAGTAGTACCTGTTGTGACTTGCCGAACATTCAAAGTGCCGCCGCGCAATTACACGCGTCGTCTACATGCGGCGCTGTCTGCCAGCCATCCAGCAGCCGCGCCACCTAAGCGGCCAGCCAGCCAGTGGCCGCTAGACTTGGACGCAGTGCTCATTCGAATGTTACCGTGTTCACATGTCTTGCTTTGTCAACTTGCTCAGTGACTTATATGTGTTGTGTCGTTTCGAAATATGTGTGTTCAACTTGATGTTAAAACAATTGGCGATGAGGTAGTGGATTTTTTCCTTTTCATCGTTGACCCACAGGTTTCCATGGCTACTGTCGAGCAACTATTGCAAGGTCTGATTGAACAGCAAACGCTTCTAACATCGGCGATTCGCAATTTCGTCGTGGCATCAAATGCGGACGTTTCTCATCATTGTCTATACCTCCTTTTCGTCCTTATGACGAGAAGGCGGAAGACTGGTCTGATTATGAAAAACGTCTTCGACAGCACTTCCTTGCATTTCATGTCATGGATGAACAAACATGTAAGTCTCTGTTCCTTTCATGGATTTCACCTCAAATGTATCGGTTGTTGTCGCAATTGGCTCCTTTGAAAGATCCTGCGTCTTTGTCCTTTGCTGAAATGTGCTCACTTCTGTCTGTCTATTTTCACAAGCAAACGCACGTGGTAGCCTCTCGTGTTGCCTTTTATTGTTGTCAAAAACAACCACATCAATAATATCGCACTTGGGCTGCTAAACTTCACAGCCTCATTCGAAAATGTCAATTTGTTACTGACGTTCACAAAGAATCCTATGCAGATTCCATGGTAGGGGATGCTATTATCTGGTCGGTGCCCGACAAAGAAGTTCAGCAATGTGCCCTTCAGTTGACAAATCTGACTCTAGATGAAGTCCTATCCATCGCGCAGTCTTTTGAAATTTCTCGCGCCGCGGGGGCACAAATAGAGGCATGGGGCGACGTCAGGGAAATACAACCTCTGTGCGCTGTTGACGACGCGTGTGGTGCGTCCCCGCCAGCCAACGTGGCCGCAGTACGCGCCCACGCGCAGCCTCGGCCTAACCGTAAACAACCCTCTATGAAACTGCAGCAAAACCCCCGGCAACTTCCTTCATGTTCGCGGTGTTTTATGAAACATTCACGGGAGGACTGTCCCCAAAGTTGGGCTGTGTGTCACAATTGCAAAAAGAAAGGTCATGTGTCTGCCGTTTGCAAATCCGACCGCATACATGATGTTCATGACCGTGACGCTGATTCTGATTCTGTGTTGTCTGTCAATTGCGCTTCTTCCCTTTCAGGGAAGTTATTCCTCACCATCCAAATCCTTGGTCGGGATGTTCGCATGCAGTTGGATACCGGTTCTGCTGCCACTATAATTAATTCTCAGACGTATCTTCAGTTGGGTTCTCCACTCCTGTCACCTGTCACTCGGCAGTTACGGACGTACAATAAACAGAAGATTTCTCTCTTGGGACAGTTTCATGCTGAGGTATCTTACAAATCCGTCGTTCGCACTGTTCCCATATTTGTGGTCGACCAGAGTAACGCAGACAATCTTTCTGGTTTTGATGCCGTTCGCGTTTTTGGGTTCTCCTCTGTCAATATCATCTCTGATGCTATTCCTTATGCTCAATTGGATTCCTTGTCGATGACATTTTCGTCCCTTTTTTCTCCTTGGTTAGGCCGTGCAAACAACTTGGAAGCTCATATCACGCTCAAACCCACTGCTCGGCCTAAGTTTTTTCGGGCTCGGCCCTTTCCTGTGGCCCTTTGTGATCAGGTAAAACGGGAGCTGGATCGTCTCACTGCTTCAGGGGTCTTGCTTCCTGTCACTGCCAGTGAGTGGTCCTTTCCTGTCGTCGTTGCTAAGCCGAATGGTGATATTCGTCTCTGTGGCGATTTTAAAGCCACTGTAAATGCCCAATGCCTCATCGACACTTACCCTATGCCCTGACCTGAAGAATTGTTCACTAATCTTGCGGGAGGCCAGTATTTTTCTAAAATTGACCTGTCAGAAGCTTATCAACTTTCTCTCGACGCTGCTTCCCGGCAGTTTCTGGTCCTTAACACGCCTTTCGGCCTCTATCAATACCAACGCTTGCCATTCGGGGTTGCTAGCGCCCCTGCTCTCTTTCAGCAATTCTTGGAACAATTATTGCTCCCTGTCCCTGGGTGTATAAATTGCATGGACGACATTGTTGTCACTGGCTCCACCACTGAAGAACATCTACAGAACCTCCGCACACTTTTTCATGTCGTACAGACTGCCGGTCTTAAGTGTAATCTTCAGAAATCACAATTTTTTTCAGGCATCTATCACTTAACATGGGGTTTCAACTCTCTCGGGATGGTATTCGTCCACTTCAGCAAACTGTCACTGCGATCGATGCCCTTCCTCGCCCTACATCTGTTACGGAACTGCAGGCCTTCTTGGGGATAATAGTATACTATCACAAGTTTTTACCATCTGCTGCTTCAGTGGCTCAGCCGTTGCATCACCTGTTGCAGAAAAACGTGCCTTTTCACTGGTACGCGTCATGTGATGTGGCTTTCCTGAAATTGAAGACTGTGCTGAAACAGGCCCTGTGCCTGGCTACTTATCAACCTGGCCAACATCTTGTTCTTGCCACGGAAACCTCTCAATACGGGGTCAGTGCAGTCCTTGTGCACCATTTTTCTGATGGCTCTGAACAACCCATTGCTTATGCCTCCAAAACACTCACGGATGCCCTCCAAAAGTATTCTCAAATTGAGAAAGAAGCTTTGGCCATTATTTATGCTCTTCATAAGTTTGGTGTTTTTCTCTATGGATCCAAATTTCATCTTGTTACAGATCACAAACCACATGTTTCATTGTTTCATCCATCATCGTCACTTCCCGACAAGGCTGCACACCGCCTCCAGCGTTGGGCTCTTTACTTGTCTCGTTTCAATTATGAGATTCATTTCCGGCCGACGTCTCAACATGCGAATGCTGATGCACTGTCTCGCCTTCCCATGGGTCCTGATCTGGCATTCGATAGGGACGAACTTTTGTGTTTCCACCTGGATGTTGCCGAGCAGCAGGTTGTGGACAGATTCCCCATCACCGGGGACCAGTTGGCGGCTGCTACGGGTTCTGATCCTACACTCTCCCGGGTTTTATGCTGTATTCAGAAGGGTTGGCCAGATCGTCCGTCCGCTAAGACTTCTGACCCATTGCGGAACTACTACGCTTTGTGCTACCGCCTCACAGCTAAGAATGGTGTTATACTCCTTTCCACCGACAATGCTTCGCCGCGTGTTGTTGTACCTGCGTCTTTGCGTGCTTCGGTCTTGCGCCTCCTTCACCAAGGGCACTGGGGTGTCTTTCGCACAAAATCTCTGGCGCGCCGTCATGTGTACTGCCCAGGCATCGACTCTGAAATAGCACACATGGTCGCTGCTTGCGGCCCTAGTGTGTCACAGGCCGCTGCCCCTAAGTCATCTTTGTCACCGTGGCCTTCGCCTGAGACGGCCTGGGAGCGCATTCATGCTGACTTTGCGGGACCTTTTTTAGGTACTTATCGGCTCCTCGTAATTGACGCCTACTCTAACTTTCCTTTCATTGCACGTCGCCTGCCACCGCGGTATCCACAAGTGCTCTCGCCCGCATTTTTTCTTTGGAAGGCCTTCCCTCTACTCTTGTTACTGATAATGGTCTGCAATTTGCCTCTTCCGAATTTGCGGATTTTTGTGCTCGTCACGGCGTTATGAATGTCACGGCCCCTACGTTCTATCCACAATCAAACGGTGAGGCTGAATGACTGGTCCACACATTTAAGGCTCAGATGCAGAAACTCCTGACTTCTTCTGCTGCTGATGATGTGCTTCTCCAGTTTCTGGCTTCTTACCGTTTCAGGCTTCTTACCGTTTCACCCCCATGGGCGACCACAGTCCAGCTGAGCTCTATGGCCGACAGCCCCGCACACTACTTCATCTTCTGCGGCCTTCCACCTCACGGCCACGGGTGCCTTCGCTTGGTCGGTTCACTGCCAACGACCTTGTCTGGGTACGGAGATATGGCAGGCAGCCAAAATGGAGTCCGGGCCGCATCTTACGACACCGTGGCCGACGCCGGTATGAGATCCAGACGGACACGGGTGTTGCAGTGCGTCATTCAGACCAGCTTAAGCCTCGTGTGCCGGCAACAGCTGTTCAAATGCCACTACACCACCTTCGGCTCTACCTGACACTCGGGATCTTGGCATCTCTCATTACTCACAACACAGCCCTCTCACCGTCGTCTCGGTGGCAGTACAAGAACGGACGCCACCAGGAGACGTGCCCATGCAGGAACCGGATGACCATCATCTGTCAGCGCCAATCTATTCGCCTCCTCCTATGGACGCTGACACATCGCCCATGTCTCCTGTTATATCAACTGGACTTGCCGCAATGGGCAGATTGGTGCACGGGGCCCCAGCCGATTCGCCCCCTATATCTCCTGTCATCTCGACCCGGTATCATCGGGGATACTTCTGTCCATACGGGAAGCCTCCTCCTCGAGACTTTACGCCTAGTCAAAAAACACCTATGGCCGTTAGCAATCTACAGGCCACCTCCATCAAGACCAGTGCGAAAATTTCAAAGGGGGGAAAACTGTTGTGACTCGCTGATCATTCAAAGTGCCGCCATGCAATTACGCGCGTCGTCTACATGCGGCACTGTCTACCAGCCATGCAGCAGCTGCGCCACCTAAGCGGCCAGCCAGCCAGTGGCTACTAGACTTGGACTCAGTGTTCATTCGAATGTTACTGTGTTCACATGTCTTGCTTTGTCAACTTGCTCAGTGACTTATGTGTGTTGTGTCGTTTCGAAATATATGTGTTCAACTTGACATTAAAACAGTACCTCATCTGAATGAACGTATTCATGAAACAAAAAGCTAGGTCATTAATTACTTAGTTTCAGAGATCATTTGAACAATTCTTTTATTGAAATGTTGATAGTTTACAGGATATGTATACATTATTATTAACATTAATGATCACATTATCATTTTATTCCTACTCATGCAACTACACTTAAATACATTTATTTTTTATTTTTTTATTACTATCATCTAGGAATTCATCGATGGAATGGAAGGAGTTATCAGGAGAAATGATTTTAGATTAGACTTAAAATTTGCTTTGTTGCCTGTCAGACATTTTATGTTATTGTGCAAATGATCAAAAATTTTTATTGCTGCATTTTGAACTCCTTTCTGAGCCTTTGGTATCTTTAATGATGGATAGTAAAGGCCATTATTCCCTCTAATGCTGCACATGTGGACATCACTGTTATCATCAATTTGTGATGGATTATTTATGACAAAATTCATTAGCTAAAATTTGTATTGTGATGGCGCAGTTAAAATGCCTAGCTCCTTGAAGAGATACCTATGTGATGTCCGTGGGTGAACACCAAATAATATTCTTACTGTTCACTTTTGTGCAGTCAATGCTTTCTTTCTATACGCATTGGTTATTATTATGTTCTTATCATATAATCACAACAGAATCGATATTTTCTTGTTCAATCAGGTGACTTTTTTACTATATTTGCTGACCAAAGACTATCGATGTGCTCTAGTATGCCTTCTTTAAGTTGTTGATCTACAATCTGTTCTGTCAATGGCTGGAGATGTTTTGGTAACCTATACTGCTTACCGTGTGCTGCTGCATGACTACCCACTGGAATACAGTTTTGTGTTATGGGTGTGACTGTTAAACGACTTTCTGAATCAAACAAATCTCTGTACCAAACTAACAATGACTACATGACTGATCGATTACTACCTATCAATGTCTTCTTGATCGAGTATCTGTAGTATAGCTACTGCCAGTCCCTTCAGAAGGTGTACTTCATTCATTCTGAAACTATCCAAGCTTACTGGTACCATAACCTGGCCACTTATTTTCCTAGCATGTACTATATTTCTTCATACAAAATAATGCTGTTCATCCAACATGTCATTATTTGACAGAGATTCAATTGAACATAAAGCTTGTTGTGGATCATCAATATCCGTCATAACCCAAATTAGCTTTCCTGTACCTGCTGGGACTCTGTCATGTGAAACAACTTTTGTCATATTGTAGAGTTTAGTTGGTACCACCTTAATAATGAATGTACCTTGTAACATGGAAACATTTTCAACTGTTCCACACATCAGAAACAAATTCCTGTTGAGTTCAACTGTTTGTTGCCAAAAGTTGATATTAGCATGATGCCTAACAGTTAGTCTAATCTCAGTATTGCAGAAAATCTCTGCTCCATGGTTGGCCACACTTCTGTTTGTTTCAGAAACCACAGTTACTACTCTCAACTTGAGCTGTGTTGTCCTCACTGAATCTATTTTTTTTTTTAATCTCCCATTGCATGCAATCTGTATCTTGTCGTTTTCGATCTCCTCTTGTTGACGAGGTTCAGACTCACAACCAATACATGTGCTCCAGTATCTGCTAAAAACTTATACTGTCGTTTTCGATCTCCTCTTGTTGACGAGGTTCAGACTCGCAACCAATACACGTGCTCCAGTATCTACTAAAAAATTATACAACTTCTTGTTTATCCAAGCTACCAATAATGCGTCTCTGCATTCTTTTTTCCAGTACTGTGATTTACTGTGGACACTTCCCAGTGGAAGGAACATTCCCGTTGGCTTTAAATGTTTCTTTTTCGCATTGTACAATCAGTGAATTCAATGTAAAGAAAGATTCAGATATGAATTGTTTACTGCCTTGATCGCATGTAGTATACTGGATTACTCGTTTTGACCAGACTAAGCTGCCATCTTTGCATCCACAGTGTACAGCGTAATTTCATAACCTTTATACCGTGAATCTGAAGATGGCAGCTTACTGCTGTCAAAACTGGTAATCCGGTGTATTTACATGTGATCAAGGCAATAAACATTTCATATCTGAAGCTTTCTTTGCATTAAAACAATTACATTTAATTCCTATGCCTAATCATTCGCCAACAACACTCTGAACATGCATCTGCTGTGTGACCACATATGTTATCCATGAACTGCAAATAATTTAGAATAATTCCGTACTAAATGATGCCTACGTTATAACATCAATACCCTCTCCAAATTTCAAGTTTCTATCTTTAGCTGTTTGGGCTGAGTGATGAATCAGTGAACCACCCCCTTAAGGCTTGAATTTCCATGATACATATTATAAATTTTTATTTCTAAATGAGGATCCAAATACAATTTTTTGCAGAATTAGCTTCAAAAATGCTGTCATAGTGAAATATTTCCATAAAGACTTTTTTTTGTACCATATTACATCCCCTCAGAAAGTGAATTTTTCAAAAACATTGAAACACACGTTTTTTAAATTTTTAATCAAGAAATCAAATCCCAATTTTCATAGATTTAGCTTAAAAATGCTGTACTACTTCCATACTGATGATTTACTTTAAAAAGTTTTCACCCACACTTTCACCCCAACAGGTATTACCCAGTCACCAGATAATGGAAAAACCAACATATACAAAATATATCTTTGCAGTTCATCAGAAGTTTTATCTAAAACGAATTCCACTTCATGTTTGCCGACTGTCTCTTTTATTTTCTCTAAAACGTTCTTCTCATCTGGTATCGACTTTTGTGTGTTCTTCTCAACAAATGTTTTGATTTCAGGATTGTTAACCGTGTGGACCGGAATTCCTGACCAGATTTATACCATGGCAAAATCCGCACAGAACTAATTCAATGACTGCTGCTTTTCAGATTCTGCAGCAAACTCTTGTATCGGACTAGTCTGATTATTTTCTGGCTGTAAAGTTCAATATTGTGTAAATGTTTGTTATTCTGAATGTTCTGATTACTCTGTGTCTTCGATGCTTGTCATTGGTTGCAATATTTACCTCGCAGATGGCACATCACAAAATGATGCCATCAGTTTTGATACAATGAGTCTTGAATTCTTGTGAAAGTGCACACATCATTTTCTTCTTAACCTTCAGCCTGATTTTGTAGTGAAAAATCCGATCTGATAAACACTAACATGACCAAGAAGACAGTACACAGTTGATGGATAGGAACCTCTAAATCCAGAACAGCACTAACTGAATTTAGGTTTCAACAGTCGCAGTATCAACGATCAATTTTATTTGATTTGACAGCTGCAGGCTGACCATTGTTACAGATCACAAATCAGTATGCTACCGATCGCTTCTACATCTGCATGGATACTCTGCAATTCACACATAAGTACCTGGTAGAGGGTGCTTACACAGTATAAAGGCCAACTGACACTAGCTGTCATGTTACATCACATCACATCACATGCCATCCCATCAAAACATTCTGCAATGCATTTCAAATGCCGGCATGTACAGTGGTCATACCATAATGTCACGTCACATCACAACACCGTCATGGTTGCTCAGGAAGAAAGTTTTGCCAGCTGACATCATCCATCTGCTGTTGATTATGCGACCCCCAAGTTCATTTCCTCATACAGCCATGCACAGGTGTCCCTATTTCATTTCTCTGTGGTTTTCATGGTTAATATCAGTTTTTTGTTCATTATTTATTATAAATGGTTTCATTTTGTTGTTTCTTTTGTTAAAATTTGTAATAAATGACGAAGATTAATTGAAGCAGTGAGCAGCAGTCTGAATTCTATGACGTGAGTTTACTAAATTACTTGCCCTCTACCACATTCATAAAGTGAATTTTTATACATACCAGTATGGTATTTAATATCTTGAAATGAAATGCATTGCAATATTACTCCAACTTGAAGTGAAAAAAGTACTGTAGGTAGAATCAAATTGATTTGTAGGTGTAATTTCTTTTTGTGTTGTCAGGCATTTGTCCCGTTTCAGAAAGAAATTGACTGAAACATTTAGATAATGCAAGTTGTTTGTTTTAAATTTATGTTCGTGACAGGTTTATTTATTGTTAAGTAACTCTCTGAATTGTGTGAGAAACAGTTTAGCAGGCATCAAGGATCAACAACTATGTGGTTTCACTAGGTAACACAAATACAAATAAGGCACTTTAACTATTAAAAGCTAAATATAAGACATACAGAAAACCAATAATCTTGAAGTGAAGGGTATTGAGGGAGCTTAACCTTAAACAAACCAATTTTCCACGGAATGTGATGGCAGCTCATAATACGGTGTTCCTTTAATAATTCTGGGTGCAAGCTGACGTAACAAAAAAAGAAAATTGCTTCAACTTCCTAAAATTTAAAATGAAGGTCCTTCCTCCTCGAGCTCTTTGTATAGTGTGTGGAATTCACCTTCTGTAACACTTCATGATATTTTTCAGACACACATTCTTTTTTGTGTTGTTTTGCACATATGTCTTCTTTCTCTAATATACCTGCAATCCCAGCAAGCTGTAAACCATTTGAGTCCAATACATGTCATATTTGTACCGTGTTGTGCGTGTGCACCTAACGCATGAAAACAGTTGAAAACCATGAGAAGGTCGCAATTTATGGGAGAAGAACAGATGAGAACAGCTATGCGAGCTGAGATCACGTCACTTGAATTGCCTTGACGTTCGATTATGTGACGGGCAGTGTGAATACACATTATCATTACAGTGCCATGACATGAAGGTCCTGTGAAGGCCACTGTGAATTGGCCTTAATTCTGAAGATCAAGAGTGGAAATAATACTTCTCGAAAGCTGCAACTTTAGCGAGGCCACTACGTGGGATGTGCTGCAAACCACTGAGTAACTAGAAACATATCTGTGAAGATTTTTACATGGAAACTCAAAAATATGGGGAACAGATTGCTCCATTCGTATTTTTTAACAAAGATCAATGTCAATTATATAACAAATTCCAGATCATCCTTGTACTTTACAAAGTCAACTAGGCTTTTAGTACTCATGATTCTATATGTTCCTCATGTCGCCGCACATGGTAGCCGAGCGGTCTGAGGCACCTTCCCACGGTTCATGTGGCTCTCCCTGTCAGAGGTTTGAATCCTCCCTCGGGGATGGTTGTGTGTGTTGTCCTTAGCGTAAGTTAGTTTAAGTTAGATTAAGTAGTGTGTAAGCCTAGGGATGATGAGCTCAGAAATTGGTCCCGTAGGAACTTAACACAAATTCCCAAATTCTTCCCCATGTCTAGAGAATAAGGAATGTCTCGTCCACCTGTGTTTCACCATCTTAATGCAAACAACACATCACAATTTATGTTCTCTCAACCAAATAAAGACAGGAAAATTAGAAAAATTGTAAAACGGCAGCAATCAAGACAGTTAATTTACCCAAGTGGAGGATAATTGTCCAGTGCAGATATTTGCCATATTGAATCTTATCTAATTTCCATATAAAAATCGGAGAACACACGCGATCACGAAGGATTCCCAACACGTACTGAGTATTAGTTCGCTATTCTCTAGCCAGAGGCCGACCCGGATAGGTCAGCCGCATCCCTCTTCCCCAACTGACCAGTTCCGGACTCTTAGTGAAGGCTTGCTCCTTAAGCCAGAAATGTCAGTTCACCGATTACCTCCGCCACACACTCTGTCTGTCAAGTGGTGTCGTCTTAGGAAGCCAGCCACATATTTATCAATGTAATTACATTTGAATATTACGATAGGAGAAATTAGAAAATGAGCAATGTGCTGGAAATACCTTCTCCTGACAGCTGTGGCTCTGGAAATATCAACTGCCCACATAAATCTATATCTTTCTTATGACTTGACGTAACTTTCCACATAAAATCTTTCATATCCTCTAATGGCTATCAATGCACTGAAATTGCCGTTTTCCACATCACATCCGTACCTCTCTTATGACTAGATATAGTCATTTTCTTTGCACATGTCGGTACAACGACCACTGTATCTTTACACCCTGACACACACTTTATAAGTGTGCTGATTACAGTGAATCACACATGTGCTACTAAGTACAATGCTTTGCCAATTATTGAATGGTGGTGGCACCAAACAATAATGAGCCAAAATTCTGGGATGGATGCACATTCTCTGTCTGTTTTTCTTGTGATTCGTACCAGTGTGTCTTAGGAAGACGGATATGTTACCAACAACCTGCATAAAAAGTGGCCTTGGTTCTACTGGCACACACAAGTATCACTAACAATATACATGTTAAAAAACATACATACTTTATAAATCGAGGTATGGTATTGCTTTCAAATAGTGGCTGCCCACACAAATACTGCAATATTGAATATAGAATGTGATCGCTGGGGTGTGTATTAACAGACCGAATGTATGAGTTGCACACCGCCAGTACTGTAAGCTCATAATAAAATCACTCTTCTCAACGAATTTAGAAAGTCATTCGGCTAAGGAACGTTGTATTAAGTCGATATTTGCATCTCCCTCATGCCACTGCAAGATATTTCTCACGCTAACAATCAATATTTGTAGCACATTCTATTCGAAGCCATGTGATATATCCACAGGGCTATAGGCGAGGGAGGATGATGGTTGATTGGAATGATCATATAACAATAGATGGTGTGCTATGTGAGGAATTACTTAAAAAATGCAATGCTAGATAGAAGTTATAAGAAATGTTTAAAATCCTATGACCAATATGTTGGATTTTCAGATCTATAGTGTTAGACTCAGTGGTAGAAATGCTGTCTGCGATTTGGAATCAAGTCTCTCCATTCAGCCACACACTTGCGTTGGATCCTATTTAGATGTCTTTTAATGATTCCAGCCACTAGTGATCACTTTCGTGGCTGTTTGTAGACAATCTTTCTGCATCATGTAACCATTCATTAGTCTCTGCCGCACTCTCCCTACAGCTTTGTCCATGTGATCATTCCAATTGAAACCGGAGAGCGCTATAACCACCACTTTCTGCATCTTGAGAGCCGAGTAAATTCGATAGGGCAGTATTTTGGCCACTCAGTGGAAATGGGAACATCTTGTCATAGCTCCGCCAACTGTGTACAATGTGTAACGCCAGTGCCAAATGAAGATTTTTCCTGCAACATTAGGCAGCATAAAAGACACTATGAGCATTTAAGTTGGTGTTTCTTATCAGGAAATTAAGACGACTTCACATCGTACAGGAACTGGAATAAGAACAATTATTTTCCTACTGGATTGTGATGTGTTTCCAAACTACATACAGGTAATGCAGTCTGAAGGAGATCCCCATCTCTCGAGGTGCATTCATGTCTGTCACCCAACATCTCTCTCTCTCTCTCTCTCTCTCTCTCTCTCTCTCTCTCTCTCTCTCTCTCTCTCTCTCTCTCTCTCTCCCTCCCTCCCTCTCCCCCCCCCCCTCCCCCTCCTCATACCATCCAACAGAGAAAAACTATGAACTATATTCAATCCAACTTTTAAGTTCCATACCATGCACTGTTACAGCACTTCGCTAATGTCGCGTGATAGAGAACTCTATGAGATTTTACCTTGCCTCTCTTTTCCAATACATTGACAAAAAAATATGTCGGCATTGAGCATATGTTGTTAAATATACACGTATTTCTTCACTGGAGCAGGTGGCGAGCAATCGAAGTTGCTTTCACAGGCATGTGTAAAGTTTCATTGCCTGTGCTGGAAGAAGACCATATCCCTCAGACTATCTTTTGCAGTAGAGTTTTCTTGCGTTATAGCTTTATAAACTGTTTCATGCATTGTTTTTTCGCTGTAACACATCAAAGCAGTGTATGACTGTGTACAGCGCCATATATTTTTTCTTTTCTAGTGTGACTGCACTGTCTGTGTCAGGTGCTAAACCGATATTAACTTGTTTTGATCCATTGGCTATCTCAGGAAGCTGGACATTGCACAGTGTAAGGTAAGCTGCTCCCACAAAACACACATATATACACACACACACACACACACACACACACACACACACACACACACACACACACACACACACACGGTGGTAGGAAGAAAAAAAAGCAGAGGTGATGTTTCTTATTGACAAAATGTGGATGACATTGCAATATTTGGAAACTGGAAGAGGTAAGCAGTACATTCCGATATTCTGCTTTCGAAATAGCATAATGTGTGTTCCACAATGGCACAACTGACCGATGCCAGTGATACAGACCGGCATTCTCGTCCCAGTATCGTAACTACCATTCAGCAAAGACTGTTCCATCCCAATCTTACTCACAGCACCTATCGAAGTCCACATGATCTCTTTAGATGTGTGTTTACTGAGGAGGCTAGCACTCCTTCTTGGTGTGTAACAAATATGAGTCCGAAACATTTGGCAGTGTTGTGGTGAAATAACGAAGGTAAAAAGAAGAAGAAACATGTGGTTAATGCATGATGGGGCTCCAGATGGACGGAGTTTGAAACTCTTTATGTAAATCACTTACCTTGCACTCCTCAAGTACTGTTCTAATGTGTGGAGTCTGTACAAAAAAAGAAGATGGTGGAAAGAGACACATGATCGTGGAACATTGGAGGCACTCCTAAGGCTACATGGGTCTGCACTTAAACAGGCTATAATGCTAGAGCAGTGCAGTTTCTGACATATTAGCCATGTGGAACTCAGTACTGTTAATATTCCAAAGTAAGAAATACACACTACTGGCCATTAAAATTGCTACACCACGAAGATGACGTGCTGCAGACATGAAATTTAACCGACAGGAAGAAGATACAACGTGCTGACATGAGGAAAGTTTCCAACCAATTTCTCATACACGAACAGCAGTTGACCAGCGTTCCCTGGTGAAACGTTGTTGTGATGCCTCGTGTAAGGAGGAGAAATGCGTACCATCATGTTTCCAACTTTGATAAAGGTCAGATTGTAGCCTATCGCGATTGCGGTTTATCGTATCGCGACTTATTGTATCGCGACATTGCTGCTTGCGTTGGTCAAGATCCAATTACTGTTAGCAGAATATGGGATCAGTGGGTTCAGGAGGGTAATACGGAAAGCCGTGCTGAATCCCAACGGCCTCGTATCACTAGCAGTCGAGGTGACAGGCATATTATCCACATGGCTGTAACGGGTCGTGCAGCCACGTCTTGATTGCTGAGTCAACAGATGGGGATGTTTGCAAGACAACAACCATCTGCACGAACAGTTGGACGACGTTTGCAGCAGCATGGACTGTCAGCTCGGAGACCATGGCTGCAGTTACCCTTGACGCTGCATCACGTACAGGAGTGCCTGCGATGGTGTACTCAATGACGAACCTGGGTGCACGAATGGCAAAACGTCAGTTTTTTGAATGAATCAAGGTTCTGTTTATAGCATCATGATGGTCGCATCCGTGTTTGGCGCCATCGCGGTGAACGCACATTGGAAGCATGTATTCGTCATCGCCATACTGGCGTATCACCCGGTGTGATGGTATGGGGTGCCATTGGTTACACGTCTGTCACCTCTTGTTTGCATTGACGGCACTTTGAACAGTGGACGTTACATTTCAGCTGTGTTACGACCCGTGGCTCTACCTTTCATTCGATCCCTGCGAAACCCTACATTTCAGCAGGATAATGCACGACTGCATGTTGCAGGTCCCGTACGGGCCTTTCTGGATACAGGAAATGTTCGACTGTTGCACTGGCCAGCACATTCTCCAGATCTCTCACCAGTTGAAAATGTCTGGTCAATGGTGGCCGAGCAACTGGCTCGTCACAATACGCCAGTCACTACTGTTGATGAACTGTGGTATCGTGTTGAAGCTGCATGGGCAGCTGTACGTGTACATGCCATCCAAGCCTTGTTTGACTCAATGCCCAAGCATATCAAGGCCGTTATTACGGCCAGAGGTGGTTGTTCTGGGTACTGATTTCTTAGGATCTATGCACCCAAATTGCGTGAAAATGTAATCATATGTCAGTTCTAGTATATTCGTCCAATGAATACCCATTTATCATCTGCGTTTCTTCTTGGTGTAGCAATTTCAATGGCCAGTAGTGTATTTCCAGTGCATGGCATACATTCTCCCTGCAAGTTGCTCTCCTCTAAACTATGGTGACAAACTGTAAGCTGATAAAACAACTACCACGCACACCAAAAGAAAACCTCTATTAAATGTAACACAAACACTGCATAGGTTTTTGGAGGTGTTGGAGCCTGCTGTTTATGAAGTTGAAGCCTGATTACGGTTCAGAAACTATGATATGTTCACAACAGTCGTATAAAATGATTGTTGGCAACTGAAAATGCATATGAAGAAATAGTAACATCCTATAAGGGAATTAATACCATGATCATTAGCCATACGAGGTGTAAGTGTTATCCCACTTTACCACCGCCCCTGGTAACCTTCCTCTTGCACACGAAAGTCATGGCCTAACGATACGTTGTAATGTTCATTTGCGGGATAATATGGCCGTTTTGCCTTGACACCACATCTCTAGAATGCCTCCTCTTTCCACTGTTATGGTGTGTATATGTAGCATCAGTCCACTGTCCTCCAGAACAAGCAATTTTATTGATTTTTATCAGTATCCATTTCATGGTATTTTTTCTCTAATTTTATGTATTCTCAGTCAATTTGTATAATTTTGCTAGTTTTTCGCGATTTTACATATTTCATAATACTCCCTTCAATTTCATGTGTTTCACATAAATTTTGTAACAGGTTTTCCCCGAATAGTACCAATTTTATGTAATTTTTGTCATATGTCATATTGCTGACACACCCATGTGTTGTTTGATCTTCTACAAGAATATTTGCTTGTCTTGTACACCAACCTACTAAAAAATCCTAAGACTTCCCCTCTTTGCAATGATCCACATGCATGCATTTCAGACAGGACAATTATGAAAAGTACAATAACAGTCGCTTCAGACCTGTATGAGGCTCAACGAGTGGTGCAGGAGGTGGCTGCTGTGGCTGAGTGGTTCTAGGCGCTTCAGTTTGGTACCGCACTGCTGCTACGGTCGCAGGTTCGAATCCTGCCTTGGGCATGGATGTGTGTGATGTTCTTAAATTAGTTAGGTTTAAGTGGTTGTATGTCTAGGGGACTGATGACCACAGATGTTAAGTCCCATAGTGCTTTGAGCCATTTGAATGGTGCAGGTGTTGGTTGTGTTGGAAATTCGAAGTTGGAAAACCATTGTGTGTACTGCTCTGACCCATCAGAGAACTTGTCCATAGGCTCATGTAGTGCTGCACTTGATGAAATTCAGTGTCTGATAACAGTTCTGCATGTTCATTTGACTTCTGCTCCATCATGTAGGGTTCTGCAACAGGGAGTTGACATGTGTACAGAGTTGATTTCTGTTGCTGCCCAGATTTTTTCTATAAGTGTATGCTCTTATTCTTTAGCAGATATGCCTCATTATTTCTGTGTATACCTTACAAATCTGATACATATCCATAATCCTGTCAGGGCATCTACAAGCTGTAGATTTTGGGTATTTATTTTTATGCCACAGTAATAAGTTATTTGTAGTTGACGATGTGTTGGCTGCAGGTAGCATCTTTGGCCATAAAAGTTTCCCTTCTCTCACACTACCTACAGAGTGCATCTCCCCGGCAGTGTCATTTACATGTGAACAGTTAGCATGTTATGCTTATGAACCACAACCATTCACCTCCAACAGCTCTACACAAATGCACATAGAGACTCTTCAGGCATATTAACAATGCAAAGTCTTGAATTCAACCACTTGTACGTTATTTTCAACACTGCTACAGCATGCAAATAGCGAAATACTCTTTGCAAAACGATTCTGCAATGGGTGTAAGCACATTTAATTCGTGATGCTAAAGAGCATAACATCTCCAATATAATTTATATTAGCAATATTTGTAAGAAGATTGTCTAGCTCCTCCATTAATAACAACCATCCAAAGCGTCTCTCTGTGTCTACCACACATCCTTTTACACTTCAAATATCCATGATGATGGGACATGGCTACCGCAATCGCACTATTTTGTGTGCTAGATTTCTGTTGGATGGACAAAGACAGTCTTTTGTATCATTCATGAGATAGAACAGCACATTAGTCGAACGGTATAGTACAGCACTGTACTCATTTCCAGCTACATATTCTGCAGTTGCAGTACATTTGCTGTGACATCACCTGGTATAGGGTTCGAAGTTGGATCCTCCACGCGTTATATCCAGAATGATGCCTAGAGGTGGATCCACAATGCATTATATCCAGGATGAGTTTCAGAGGTGGATCCACCATGCATTACATCTGGAGATGTGTTCTAAGTCTGAAGATGTATCCACGCAGTGGGAGGACTGGTCACCCGCGACACAGGCACGTGTGTCCTACATCAGAATGTTAGTGAAGTGCTGTTACAGTGCACAGTATGGAACTTAGAAGATAGGCTGCATATATTTCGTAGTTTTTCCCTGTTGGATGGTATGAGTAGAGAGAGGGAGGGAGAGATGTTTGGGTGACAGACATGAATGCACAGTGAGAGACGAAAATCTCCTTCAGACTGCATTAGCTGTAGGTAGTTTGGAAATGCACTGCAATGCAGTAGCAAAATCCTTGTTCGACTTCCATTTCCTGTATGAAGTCTTCTTAATTTTCACAATAAGAAACATCACTTTAACTGCTTGTACTGTATTGTCTACTGTTAAATGTTGCAGCAAAAATCTTCGTTTGGCACTGGCCTTACACATTGTACACGGTTGCTGGAACTATGGCAACATGTTCCCATTTCCACTGAGTGGTCAAAATAATGGCCCTGTCGAGCTCACCTTGTTCTCCACAGGGTGCAGAAAGTGGGAGATATAGTCCTCTCCGATTTCAGTTGGAATGATCGCATGGACAAACCTGCAGGAAGGGTGGGGCAGAGACTAAGGAACAGTTACATGATGCAGAATGACTGTCTGCAAACACGCTGGAGTTTTGCTGTATGAGTTCCTTAGCAGATAGGTTCAAAAAAGGTGATTCATTTTGAGATGTGAGAACGCCACGAATATGATCACCAGTGACTGGAATCATTAAGAGACATCTAAATAGGATCCAACGCAAGTGTGTGGCTGAATGGAGAGACTTGATTCCAAATCGCAGACAGCATTTCTACTAGGAAGTCTAACAATATAGTTCTGAAAAGCCAACGTATTGGTCATAGGATTTAATACATTCCTTATAACTTCAGTCTAGCGTTGCATTTTTTAAGTAATTCCTCACATAGCACACCATCTACCATTCCAACCAACCATCATCTTCCCTCGCCTATAGCCCTGTGGATATATCACGTGGCTTCGAGATAGATCGTTACAAATATTGTTCGTTAGTGTGAGAAATAGCTAGCAGTGGCATGAGGGAGTTGCAAACATCGACATAATACAACGTTCCTTAGCCGAATCACTTTCTAAATTCGCTCAGATGAGTGATTTTATTACGAGCTTACACCACTGGTGGCGTGCAACTCGTACATTTGGTTTGTTAATACACACCCCAGCGATCACATTCTATATTCAACATCGCGGTATTTGTATGGGGGACCACTATTCGAAAGCAATACCATACCTCGATTTATAAAGCATGTATGTTTTTTAACTTGTATATTGTTAGTGATACTTGTGTGTGCCTGTAGAACCAAGACCATTTTTTATCCTGGTTGTTAGTAACATATCCCTCTTCCTAAGGCACACTGGTCCCAATCACAAGAAAAACAAATGGAGTATGTGCGTCCATCCCAGAATTTTCGCTCAGTATTGGCAAAGTATTATACTTAGTAGCGAATGTGTGATAGATTCGCTGTAATCAGCAGGCTTATAAAGTGTGTGTTAGGATGTAAAGTTACAGTGGTCAGTGTTCCGACATGTGCAAAGAAAATGCCTATATCTGGTCAAGAGCGAGGTATGGATGTGATGTGGAAAACGGTGATTTCAGTGCATTGACAGCCAGTAGAGGATATGAAAGATTTTACATGGAAAGTTAAGTCATAAGAAAGATATAGATTTATCTGGGCAATTGATATTTCCAGACGGCTGGTCCCGGCGGGGGTTCGAGTCCTCCTCCGGGCATGGGGGTGTGTGTGTGTTTGTCTTTAGGATAATTTAGGTTAAGTAATGTGTAAGCTTAGGGATTGATGACCTTAGCAGTTAAGTCCCATAATATTTCACACACATTTGAACATTTGATATTTCCAGAGGCACAGCC
This sequence comes from Schistocerca piceifrons, assembly GCF_021461385.2. Classification (NCBI taxonomy): domain Eukaryota; kingdom Metazoa; phylum Arthropoda; class Insecta; order Orthoptera; family Acrididae; genus Schistocerca; species Schistocerca piceifrons. The sequence goes on along the minus strand of NC_060138.1, from coordinate 636,776,897 downwards.
GTCAGGAGAAGGTATTTCCAATACTTTGCTCATTGTCGAATGTCACCAGATTGTGGCTCCAATCGTAATATTCAAATGTAATTACATTGATAAATATGTGGCTGGCTTCCTAAGACGACACCACTTGACATGCAGAGTGTGTGGCGGAGGTAGTCGGTGAACTGACATTTCCGGCTTAAGGAGCAAGCCTTCACTAAGAGTCCGGAGCTGGTCAGTTGGGGAACAGGGATGCGGCTGACCTATTCGTGTCGGCCCCTGGGCGAGAGAATAGCGAACTAATACTCAATATGTGTTGGGAATCCTTCGTCATCGCGTGTGTTGCGAGTGTTCTCCGATTTTTATATGGAAATTAGAGAAGATTCAATATGGCGAATGTCTGCACTGGACAATTATCCCCCCCCCCCCCCCCCCCCCCCCTTTGGGTAAATTGACCGTCTTGATTGCTTGTGCTGCCGATCTGCAATTTTCCTCTCTTTATTTGGTTGAGAGAACATAGATTGTGATGTGTTGTTTGCATTAAGATGGTGAAACACAGGTGGACGAAACATTTCTGGTTCTCTAGACATGAGGAATATATAGAATTATGAGTACTGAAAGCCTAGTTGACTTTGTAAAGTACAAGAATGATTTGGAAACGGTTATATAACTGACATCGTTTTTCGTTAAAAAAATATGGGCGGAACTACCAGTTTTCTCTATTTTATAGTTTTCATGTAAAAATCTTCGTAGTTGAGATACATGTCAATTTACTCAGTGGTTTGTAGCACATCCCACATTTTGACCTCGCTAAGTTGCAGATTTGTAGAGTGAAAATTCCACTCTTTGTCTTCTGAATCATACTGTTCAAGTGATCAGTAGATAATGCAATGCTGAAATCGAGAACAGTTGCGTAAATTGTATGATACTTTCACATGCTACTCGATGATTTCAGCATGAAAGAGTCACAAATTATGTTGTTTTGCTTGGCGTGTAATATCAGACAGACACTGCAGCTGGTATTGGTTTTGAGATAGGTAAATTAATTCACAATTGAAGGAGCATTTCTCATCGATAGAACTCAGAAAGTAAATGTTCTTGTAATCCCATAATCTGTATATGGTCGCAACTCGTTGCAGAAACCACGGCAGTTAGCAGGCGAGACCGGGAACAGCACTGCTAGTGGACGCCTTTGTGCCAGCAGAACCAGTCGAGCCTTTGCACACCATTTCGCAAAGTGGCTGCTGTCCACAGAGGGTGTTCTGATCGCATACCAGGCCAGTTTGTACAGGCGGCAGTGACCTCGTGCCCACTGACCACGGTCCACAGTTCATGGTCTAGTGGGTCGCGTTGCTGCCTCTGGATCATGGGTACCTTTTGTTCATGGCTGGGTTGGGTACCTTCTCGACCTGGGGACTGGGTGTTTGTGTTGACCTCATCATTCCATTGTCATTTTGGAAAGTGGCGAGACAGGACAGTAAAAAGATTTTGAATTTGTACAGGCTCTGTTAAACATGCAGTTAAGCACCCACAAACCAAATATCATCATCATCATCATCTTCATCGTAATTGGCTGCAGTAGATGACTGACTGACCCCCCAAGGAATATCTGGTGCTGCGACTATGTATGTTGTATGTGCTTTTATGTTTTCGGGATATGTGTTCTTTGCAATATACGCGTTGAGCCCCGCTGGTCGACGGCTATATGCAGGGTGCAAAAGTGTGTGTTTAGTATAATGATATGGTACCGTGGTCCAATCGTTTGTGGTGGTACAGCATAATTGGAGATCGGTTTCGCGCCGAGAAATTCAACTTTCCTCGATAGTAGCAGAGCAGTGCAATTAACGTAGTGTCTTTGACGATAATTTCCGTATTTCATGATCTGTAGACTAATTTTGCAGGGTTTAACTGACAGCGAAATATGACTTCTGTACGTTTTTCGATCTTTACAAAACAAGTTTCCACTGAAATTCTCGTAATTTGTCCGTCTGTAATACAGGGTGGACAGTGCTCCCACACCAGTAGCAGCAATTTAGCGGTAAATTCAGGAAGAACCAGTCAGAATTATGGTTCGAATAAGAAAGGGGTAAGGTATCTATGGAAAGTTTCGTGAGTCTGAGAGTCACATGATGTCTTCTTTGTTCGAGTATTCGGAGACAAGTCCAGGCAGACCAGCCTCCTCGGTTTCAGATAGGTGGGTACTGTCCCACACCCGCCATTGCGGTTTTAGAACATCTCCAGACCAGCAATTGTAGACATCGAAAACTCCAGCCATTGTTTCTTATCTGTAGGACAGTGCTTCGAATTCTGTCTGTGTTTCTTTCACGATCAGTTCGGGTTTCGAAAAAATGTCTCATTCCCGAATCCAGCAGCAAATATAAACTAAGCCCACTCAGCGTTTCAGAAAAGTGATGAACGTTCCTGGTCACGTCGGTATGACGGAAAACGAGGCTGCTGATGCTGCTGCCAAGGCTGCAGTCCTGGTACCTTGGCTCAATAGTTCTTCCATTCCCTCCACTGATCTCTGTGTGGTCGTCTGTCTGCAAGTGATGTCACTTTGGCATCACCACTGGTCGTCCCTTCATGGGAACAAGCTCCAGGAAATTAAACGTCTCCCAGTGGCTTGGACGACCTCTTGGCCCTCTCGCCGTGGCCCTAGGTTGCGTATTGGGCACTGTCTTTTTGGCCATCTATATTTGTTAAGTGGTGCTCTCCCAACACATTGTGCTCATTGCCTTCAACCTTTGACAGTTCGACATTTCCTGACGGGTAATGCCCTTTTTCTTAACTACTTACGTTCCAATTTATGTTTACCGTCTGAGTTATCGGCAGTTTTAGCGAACGATGCGCGGGCAGTCGACTGCCTTTTACTTTTTATCTGCCGTAGTAATATGGCGAATATATTTAATATTTAGTTCAGGACCCCTGTTTCTCTTTGGCGTATTTTATGGACCTTCCTCCAAGTACCTGATTTTAGCTGTCTTTCCTTCCGTTGATTGGTCGCTTTTAACTCCTTTTTTTGTCTTCGTTTTCTACTGTTCTGACATGGGCGCGTATGGCCATAGTTGTTTTAGCTACCTAAAACAAAACAAAACAAAACCACAGCAGCTGTAGGACTCAGAAATTTTTCTCTCTCTAACAGTGCTTTCAGACGAGCAGCTAAAACTCGAAAAGTGATGAGCCTCCTATTTAGAGTTACAGAGATATTTATTTATTTCCAGTCGTAGCTGAAGGAGCGCGCTATGCAGGGTTTGAGTCTGTATGCTGTTAGTTTCGAGTGCTATGGTGAATTTTTTTAACACCAGTTGTGTGATATCGTCATTTCAAGCTGTATTGTGATATCTAGAAATAATTAAATAAACTGTGTGAAATTCATCGTTGTTAAATAAACAATATTCTGCACTGCCTTGTCGCCTACAAATTGTTTAAATAGTATTATAATTTCTTAAATTGTTTAATGCAGTGTGATTGACGATATATTACCCTGCTGTTGCAAGATCCTCCCAGTCCAACAGTGCAATACAGACTGAGCGAGTTTTCCGCAATTTCCAGGGGTGGAGGATTGTGAGGGTGTTGGCGGGGGGGTTGGGGAGGGGAGAGGGGGAAGGGAAGCACATGGCGGCTGGCGAAATCTCATGCCATTGTCAGGGAGTGGGGTAATTAATCATCATCATCATTTAAGACTGATTATGCCTTTCAGCGTTCAGTCTGGAGCATAGTCCCCCTTATAAAATTCCTCCATGATCCCCTATTCTGTGCTAACATTGGTGCCTCTTCTGATGTTAAGCCTATTACTTCAAAATCATTCTTAACCGAATCCAGGTACCTTCTCCTTGGTGTACCCTGACTCCTACCCTCTACTGCTGAACCCATGAGTCTCGGGTAACCTTGCTTCTCCCATGCGTGTAACATGACCCCACCATCTAAGCCTGTTGGCCCTGACTGCTACATCTATAGAGTTCATTCCCAGTTCTTCTTTGATTTCCTCATTGTGAACACCCTCCTGCCATTGTTCCCATCTACTAGTACCTGCAATCATCCTAGCTACTTTCATATCCGTAACCTCAACCTTATTGATAGGGTAACCTGAATCCACCCAGCTTTCGCTCCCATACATCAAAGTTGGTCGAAAGATTGAACGGCGCACGGATAACTTAGTCTTGGTACTGACTTCACTCTTGCAGAAGAGAGTAGATCGTAGCTGAGTGCTCACTGCATTAGCTTTGCTACACCTCGCTTCCAGTTCTTTCACTATGTTGCCATCCTGTGAGAATATGCATCCTAAGTACTTGAAACTGTCCACCTGTTCTAACTTTGTTCCTCCTATTTGGCACTCAATCCGTTTATATCTCTTTCCCACTGACATTACTTTCGTTTTGGAGATGCTAGTCTTCATACCATCATACCATAGTCCTTACATTTCTGATCTAGCTCTGAAAAATTACTTTGCAAACTTTCAATCGAATCTGCCATCACAACTAAGTCATCCGCATATGCGAGACTGTTTATTTTGTGTTCACATATCTTAATCTCACCCAGCCAGTTATTGTTTTCAACTTACGATCCATAAATAATATGAACGGCAGTGGAGACAGGTTGCAGCCTTGTCTTACCCCTGAAACTACTCTGAACCATGAACTCAATTTACCGTCAACTCTAACTGCTGCCTGACTATCTATGTAAAGACCTTTAATTGCTTGCAAAAGTTTGCCTCCTATTCCATAATCTCGTAGAACAGGCAATAACTCCCTCCTAGGAACCCGGTCATATGCCTTTTCTAGATCTATAAAGCATAGATACAAATCCCTGTTCCACTCATAACACTTCTCCATTATTTGCCGTAAGCTAAAGATCTGGTCCTGACAACCTCTAAAAGGCCTAAACCCACACTGATTTTCATCCAGATTGTCCCCAACTAATACTCGCACTTTCCTTTCAACAATACCGGAGAAGATTTTACCCACAACGCTGATTAAAGAGGTACCTCTGTAGTTGTTACAATATTTTCTGTTTCCATGTTTAAAGATTGGTGTGATTACTTCTTTCGTCCAGTCTGATGGAACCCGTCCCGACTCCAAAAATGGTTCAAATGGCTCTGAGCACTATGGGACTCAACTGCTGAGGTCATTAGTCCCCTAGAACTTAGAACTAGTTAAACCTAACTAACCTAAGGACATCACAAACATCCATGCCCGAGGCAGGATTCGAACCTGCGACCGTAGCGGTCTTGCGGTTCCAGACTGCAGCGCCTTTAACCGCACGGCCACTTCGGCCGGCCTGTCCCGACTCCCACGCCATTTCAATTATCCTGTGTAGCCATTTAAGGCCTGACATTCCACTATATTTAATGAGTTCCGACTTAATTTCATCCACCCCAGCCGCTTTATTGCACTGCAATCTATTGACCATTTTCTCCACTTCCTCAAATGTGATCCTATTTCCATCATCATTCCTATCTCATTGTACATCGAAACCTGAAACATTACTGATCGTATTTTCACCTACATTGAGCAACTCTTCAAAATATTCGCGCCATCTGCCCAAGGCATCAACGGGATTCACCAGCAGTTTTCCTGACCTGTCCAAAATACTTGTCATTTCCTTCTCACCTCCCTTTCGAAGACTGCTAATTACACTCCAGAATGGTTTTCCAGCAGCTTGACCCAAAGTCTCCAACCTGTTTCCAAAGTCTTCCCAAGATTTCTTCTTGGATGCTGCAATTATCTGTTTGGCTTTGTTTCTTTCTTCAACATAACTTTCTCTGTCTACCTGAGTTCTAGTATGTAGCCATTTTTGATACACCTTCTTTTTCCTTTTACAGGCTGCCTTGACTGTGTCATTCCACCAAGCTGTTTGCTTATTCCACCTTTACACACTACTGTTCCAAGACATTCTTTAGCCACTTCTAGTAATGTGTCCATGTACCTTGTCCATTCCTTTTCCAATGACTGTAATTGACTACATTCAACTAACTGGTACCTTTCTGAGATCACTGTTATGTACTTCTGCCCGATTTCCTTATCCTAAAGTTTCTCCACTCTTATCCTCCTACCTATGGACCTGACCTCCTGTACTTTCGGCCTCACGATACCAATTTCACTGCAGATTAAATAGTGATCAGTGTCATCGAAGAATCCTCTGAACACACGTGTGTCCCTCACAGCCTTCCTGAATTCCTGATCTGTTATTATATGGTCAATGACATATCTGGTTCCCGTGCCTTTCCAAGTATACCGGTGAATGTTCTTATGTTTAAAAAAGGAGTTTGTGATTACTAAGTCCATACTGGTACAGAAATCCAAGATTTGTTTCCCGTTCCTGTTCGCCTCCATATCCTCTCCAAATTTACTCATAACCTTTTCATATCCTTCTGTTCGATTTCCAATCCTGGCATTAAAATCACCCATGAGCAGAACACTGTCCTTGTCCTTTACTCTAACAGCTACATCACTGAGTGCCTCATAAAAACTATCCATCTTATCTAGATCTGTCCCTTCAGAATGCGAATATACTGGCACAATCCTAATTTTCTTGCTAGACACTGTCAAATCTATCCACATCAGTCGTTCGTTTACATACCTTATTGCAACTACGCTAGGTTCCATTTCTTTCCTGATGTAAAGCCCTACATCCCATTGTGCTATTCCTGCTTTGACTCCTGACAGGTAGACCTTGTATTCTCCCACTTCCTCTTCTTTCTCACCTCTTACCCGAATGCCACTAACAGCTAAAACGTCCAACCCCATCTTACTTGCAGCCTCTGCCAGCTCTACCTTCTTCCCAGAGTAGCTCCCATTGATGTTAATAGCTCCTCATCTCGTTACCATTCGTTTGCCGAGTCGTATCTTAGGAGTCCCTGGTTTGTCAATTAGAGGTGGGACTCCGTCACCTCCAAAGGTCCGAGGCATTTTGCTCTGATTGTTGCCAGCATCATATTTAAAGTACCAGAGAAGCAGGTTGCTAGCCTTACTTGCCCCGGGTCCCATTGAGTTTTACCCTAACGGTTGAGGAACTAACCGGTGGATTTGGTAGTCTTTGCCGTCTGAGCACAAAGGTGACCACGACTCAGAATATGTCCGAGGTGCCCAGCCTTATTCCAAAGTAACTGGTATCCCGACTGTCAGGACCACTTACTTGGCCACTCATACGTTGCCCGTGGTTCATGAACTAGGACATGACAACAGGAACCCACACCATTGAACAATTAATTAATTTCCATAATTAATCTGATATCAAAAGTGGGCCAGAAGCACCACTATTCATGCCACGTTGAGTTGCTGCACTAAACAAGGCTAAAGGAGGTATGACATGATATTAAGAGTATCCCATGACTTTTGTCTCCACAGTGTAACTACTAAGAAACGAAATAAAATATGACGATTATGTGTAATCAATACTAGGGAAGGCAACTGGAAGATTTAGATATGTTTGTTGGGTTTTGGGAAATTGCAATGAATCTGTAAAGGGATTCATATACGAGGTGCTCATGTGACCAACTGTACGATATTTCTCCAAGCGTTTGGAGTCCTTAAAAAGCTGGCATGACAGTACACATTGAACGAAATCAGACACATGCTACTAGGATAGTAACATGTCGGTATAACCAGACGAAAGTGTAACAGAAGTGCTGTGAGAACGTAAATGGGAATTTGTGGAAGAAAGACGACGTAACTGTCCGAAATCCAGATGGGTAAATGTAGAAAACATGTATTGGAAGGAAAATGCCACCACTTTTCTGCCCCAGTCGTATATCATGGGTGGGGATCATGAGAATGAGATAAAGGAGGTGAAGGCGCGTACAGAGGCATGTAGACTGTCATTTTTCCCTCGATCAATAAGGCAATGTACTAGGAAAGAAATCGACTATACTGGTTCGTTTACCTTCCGCCGTGCACTGTACAGTGACTTGTGGAATATCTATGCAGATGTAGATATGTATCACACACATTTCCTTTCCATTATTTTCCTGTATCTAGTGGTTAGCTGGCAGCACATCACATTTACTCTGATTCGATGCCAGTATACCTTGTTCAAACATTTTTGATGATAACTTTCAGGCTAGTAACAGAATCGGGGATGTAGTCATTGAAGATTTTAATATTTGAGATGACATGTTTGGCTAGGACAATGGCATCTCTACTATTGTGAAATCATTTCGCATCCCTTTTCGTTTCCCCCAGTGACTGTAACAGTATTCTTAGCGTTATTCTTAATCCATGCTTGAACTGTCTGTAATTCCCTATTTACAGTTGTAGCTAACACTATGGCATAATCGATTACCTTTCTAGCTAGTCAAAACTTACGGGTGTTACTCAACATACTGCTCTTCAGATACATAAACCGTGTGGAAGGCCACTCTGCAGTCACCCTAATCTCTCATGTTATTTCTCTTGCGACTTCTGCTGTCCTATTCAACTCACGTCGTTTCAATCCGCTGTCTCAAACACTGTCTTGACTATTCCTGCTCCTGCATCTATCCATCCCCTTTCTTCCTCCACAATTCATGTCGTATCACTCTACGATTTCTTGCATCTGCACCTTTAACTGTGCATGTGCAAGAAGCAACTTCCTCTGCTTCCCTGTCATCCCCCTCGTACTTCATTGTTGGTTGTAAACCAGAAGGTACTTGTTCCAACCTCCTCATTTCGTTTCGTAGTTCCTAAACGTTAAATACAAAACTTAATGTCCAGTTGTGATTTGAAAGCACCACATCCTGCTGCCTAAAAACACACCTCCTGCGTCCAGATGATGACCTTGCAGTGCCCCTACTCCACCCCAGGCGACAAGGTACAGCACTTCCAAAACTAGCATTCCTCCTTTCGCACCGTCGTCGAGTGAAATCCTGAGGAAAGAGACCATTATCATCTCTCCTGCAACCAGAAGCCTGCTGTCTCAGATCAGAAGCTCTCACACACTAGTTAAAGATAATACTAACCCTAACAGAAGCGTATGATCCTATTCACAATTACAGTACTTTAACAATCTACACAAAACACAAAAGCAAACTCGCAAAAACCATAACAAATATAAAACACATTGACTATCTCCTCGATCTTAAGGAATACAATACACGAGGTATAGGGTCTTCCTCCGCCTATTGCTCTCACTCCTCTGCGCGTTATTTTTTGCTTTCTCCCTTGGTTCTACCAAAATTCCCCCTGAGATCGACTCTGGCACACCCCTGAATGGTCATAAGCATGTGACTCGTGCGATCGTTGACGTCATTTTCAACTGTAACTTCAGAAACTCAGGTGACATGGTTTCAATCACTTAAGGGCCCTGATACCGTGTTACAAACTTCTTTGTCTTCTCTTTCAGAGTATATAGAGTCGACAACGTCACTCACAGACCCACCATGTATTGAGGTACGGTTCCCGTATGCTTTATTGCCTCCTCTTGCATTTCCAATGTCTTGCTGTTCACTTATTGGGTCTTCTTCCAAACTTCTCCCACAGTTGTCGCAAACTCTCGGACTGACTCTCTGTTCCTGCTTCCTTTCTAATAATGATGTCGAATGGTGGCGACATATTTTTACCGTACACCGCCTCGAATTGCGACAATTCTGTGCTGGTGTATACTTTCGAATTATGCGCACTCACCATAAAAGATAAATATGTGTTTCAGTCTATATGGCAGGAGTTAACATAATAACTAAGCATCCTCCAGATCTTCCGATGAACCAGCTCCATACTACCGTCTGTCTGAGTATGAAGTGAACTAGTTCTTAACTTTTTTGACTCTCAACACCTAACACCACTCCGTCAGGCCAGACATGAAGTTCGTCCCCTGATCTGTTATTATTGTCTCTGGCACACCACACTTCAGTACCTGTCTATTCACCGGTGCTTGCATGACTGCCACTGCCTATTGGCCTGGCATCGGCACCATATCGATTGTTGTTGTTGTTGTTGATGTGGTCTTCAGTCCAGAGACTGGTTTGATGCAGCTCTCCATGCTACTCTATCCTGTGCAAGGTTCTTCATCTCCCAGTACCTACTGCAACCTACTTCCTTCTGAATCTGTTTAGTGTATTCATCTCTAGGTCTTCCTCTACGATTTTTACCTTCCACGCTGCCCTCCAATACTAAATTGGTGATCCCTTGATGCCTCAGAATATGCCCTACCAACCGATCCCTTCTTCTAGTCAAGTTGTGCCACAAATTTCTCTTCTCCCCAATTCTATTCAATACCTCCTCATTAGATATGTGATCTACCCATCTAATCTTCAGCATTCTTCTGTAGCACCACATTTAGAAAGCTTCTATTCTCTTCTTGTCTGAACTATTTATCGTCCACGTTTCACTTCCATACATGGCTACACTCCGTACAAATACTTTCAGAAACGACTTCCTGACACTTAAATCTATACTCCATGTTAACCAATTTCTCTTTCCTTGCCATTGCCAGCCTACATTTTATATCCTCTCTACTTCGACCATCATCATTTATTTTGCTCCCCAAATAGCAAAACTCATTTACTACTTTAAGCGTCTCATTTCGTAATCTAATACCCTCAGCATAAACTGATTTAATTCGACTACATTCCATTATCCTGGTTTTGCTTTTGTTGATGTTCATGTTATATCCTCCTTTCAAGACACTGTCCATTCCGTTCAGCTGCTCTTCCAGGTCCGTGGCCGAGCGGTTCTAGGCGCTACAGTCTGGAACCGCGCTACCGCTATGGTCGCAGGTTCGAATCCTGCCTCGGGCAGGGATGTGTGTGATGTCCTTAGGTTAGTTAGGTTTAAGTAGTTCTAAGTTCTAGGGGACTGATGACCTCAGAAGTTGAGTCCCATAGTGCTCAGAGCCATTTCTTCCAGGTCCTTTGCTGTCTCTGACAGAATTACAATGTCATTGGCGAACCTCAAAGTTTTTATTTCTTCTCCATGGATTTTAATTCCAACTCCGAATTTTTCTTTTGTTTCCTTTACTGCTTGCTCAGTATACAGATTGAATAACATCGGGGGTAGTCTACAACCGTGTCTCACTCCCTTCCCAACCACTGCTTCCCTTTCATGCTCCTCGACTCTTATAACTGCCATCTGGTTTCTGTACCATATCGAGTAACGAGAAAAATGGTCTATTATAGTCAGCACAAAACGATTTCGGTTAAACGGTTCAAATACATACAACCCAATAAACTGAAATGGTACCATCACTTTTCGCAACCTCTGCAATAGTACTTGTTTGCAACTTAGACCTGCACATTGTGCACACAGCACACAACTCCTGGTGTACTTCTCGATATCACCTTTCCTTCCTTTCCATCAGTATTTTTTCGCCATACTCTGATTCGCTGCTCTGCACCTTCCATGGCCAGACAAAACGTGATCATGCGTTATTCTCAGCACCTTTTCCCTTAGTGCTTGCACCAGCACTAGCTTCCTGCTTAGTGTGTCCACATTTTCGTGTTTATTCCTGGATTGTGGATGTCTTTGGAATCAAATTCAATGAGTTTTAATGCCTGTCTCGTCAGTCTGTTGGACGGGTCCTTCAAACCCAGTAACCACATCATAGCAGCGTGGTCAATCACTACTCTCATTTTCCTGCCATACAAGTAACACTCAACTATGTTACTCTGTGCACCAGCCTAAGCGTCTCTCTCTCCATGGTATAATACGAGGCGTGTTTTTTTAAGTAAATTCCGTTTTGAAATTAAAAAAAAGACGTGCTAAGATAGCTCAATAATTTTATTTTTACATGAAAGCCTATACCTTAATATACTTTTCTACATAATTTCCGTCAATATTGAGGCACTTCTCATAACGTTGTACCAGTTTTTGAATACCCTCCTCATAGAAGTCTGCCGCCTGACTTGTTAACCACTGCAGCACCACTGTTTTGACTTCGTCATCGTCTTGAAGACGCTGACCGCCCAGGTGTTTCTTCAAGTGCAGGAACAGATGGTAGTCACTGGGCTCAAGATCGGGGCTGTAGGGAGGATGATCTAGAGTTTCCCATCGAAAAGGTGTGATGAGATCTTTGGTCTGATTCGCCACATGCGAACGGGCATTGTCTTGCAGCAAAAACGATGCCGTTGCTCAACTTCCATGCACTGTTGCTTTGATTCTGGTGTGACGTAGGCCACCCATGTTTCATCGCCCTTACAATTTGGCTTAAGAAATCATCACCGTCGTTGTGGTACCGCTCAAGGAAAGTCAATGCACTGTCTAAACGTTTGGTTTTGTGCACATCCGTCAACATTTTCGGTACCCAACGTGCGCACAATTTTCGGTAATTCAACTGCTCGGTCACAATGCCATACAAAAAACTACGAGAAACATTAAGAAAGTCATCCCACAAGAAGGAAATCGTAAAGCGTCTGTTTTCTCTCACCTTATTGTCCACTTCCTGTACCAAACTTTCATTAACGACCGAAGTACGCCCACTCCGTTGTTCATCATGCACATTTGTGTGGCCATCTTTAAATGCTCCCACCCACTTTCTCACCATTCCTTCACTCTTAATGTTTTCTCCGTAAACTGCACAGATCTCACGATGAATATCGATCGCTTTTAGGCCTTTAGCACTAAGAAATCTTATAACAGCCCGTACTTCATGGTCGGCGGGACTCACGATTATCGGAGGCAATGGCGTCAGTACGTAGATTAAGGTACAGGTTTTCATGTAAAAACTAAATTATTGAGATATCTTAGCACGTCATTTTTTAATTTCAAAACGGTACTTACCTAAAGAACACGCCTCGTAATGACACTCTACTCCATTCAATTGTGTGAGCGCGAAAGTAATAGGGTGTTCTCCATTGACCTCCTGGCTCAAAATGCAGCCTAGAGTATGGTTCGATGCATTGTATGATAAAATAAATTCCTTCTTAAAATTCGGGAATACCAACACTGGACTCGACATCAATACTTCCTTTAACTCGTCAAATGCTTTCTGACACTTCTCAGATCACACAAATCTGACACATTTCCTTAATAATTGCATTATAACTCATGCTGTATTGGTGAATCCTCTCACGAATTTCCTATAATAATTTGTGAAGCGCACGAAAGTCTGAAGCTCCTTGTTTGTCCCTGGTACTGATAAATCTCTTACTGCCTGTACCAATCTTGGGTCAGTCCTCAAACCATCCTTACTAATTGTGGGACCCAAGTAATTTACTTCTTTCAAAACAAAATGACTCAGTGTTAAATGTGTTGTTTGTAACCTCTTGATCACTTCCCATATTGTGTGCCTATGTTCTTGCATATTCCGTGGAAAAACAATTATGTTATCTAAATACACACTCCGTGTAATAAACACTGGAAAGTTGTTGGTAGATTCTACGAAACAAATAACATTCTTTTATACTGATAATGTCCCCAAGGTACTAAAAATGCGATCTGTGATCTATCCGCTGGAGGCGCTTCCAACTTATGCTAGCCACTCCTCAAGTGCATCATCGACATTACTGGCACTATCCGAAATTATCAACATTTTTTATTTTTTTATTTTTGGAATGGGGTGAGCATCTCTTGTTCTCTTCTTGTTCAAATGGTACTAGTTGCAGCAGAACCGATACTTCCTTGAAACTCCGTAGACTTTTTCGGTTCGTTTACAATTCCCGCCCCCCCCCCCCCCCAGGTGCTACTACTCTCTCCTATTATTCCATACGTTAAGTGTTGATTGATAAAATCTTCTAAAATAGGCTGCAGTGTACTGGCGCTTTGTTCCCTGTAGGAATCCTGTGTTGCATCACAAGCGTTGCAGGCAGTGACCCCATGGAAGGAACAAGTCTTGAAACTGTAATAACAGTTCTTCAGTCTGTGCTCTCTCGGTTTCCTTCAAATGCTTACCTTCTCACGCAATAGAGTCTTATCAGCATCCTGTTCCTTTTCGTAGACTACACGTTCCGTGCAGCAATCTCCCTCTTCAGAAATTTCTAACGTTTCCACTAATGTTCGCTTTAACAACTTAACCTCCTCAGCGCAAGATTATCGATATTGATGGGTATTACTTCGCCTCCATCTTTTTCCTGTACGTACCCAATACTTTGGCTTACTAAACAACATGCTGCATCTAATACATAGCTATTCTTCAGCGGTTCCACATACGCAACATACCAACCGCTAAGTAAGCGTCGGCCTCACTCATCCACAACGACATCCCGGTGCCACTCAACACACAGTCACGCAAATTAAGCCTTAGAGTCATTACGCGTGAGTTAACTGGACTGCTTTCTACAACAGACGCTCCTTGCGACAGATCATCATTGACGACAGCTTCCCCTATCCGGAATGTTTTCCAACTAAGTTCTGCCACACGTCATCAAAGGTCAATTATGGCATGATGCTAATGCAGAAACTCTAACCCTATAACCCCATGTGTAGCTCTCGCTTACATGAGGCACCGCTTTCACATATTGCCTAAACTTGGTTGCCTCCAGGTGAAAAATCACTAATATCGACCCCTCGCAAATTATAATGTTGTGGGTGCCAATGCCTCCTACCCACTAAATCTCTGAAGGCCAACAACACATGAGGCCCTGTGTCCAACAATATCATCTTGCATTCTGTTACGCCCATTATGGCATTTTCCAGTTCTGCATTCATATTTACTGCTTTTCGATTCTGGGGTTTCCTCTTGAGTATAACGGATGCATGTTACCTCCTAGACCACACCTAATTTTATTCTTATAATGCTGCTGCTGGTCATACCACCCTTACCGTTATTCCCAAAGAACCGTTGATAGTTCATACCAGCTCTATCATTCTGTGGGTGCCACTGCATGTATCCACACACCTGCAGTTAAAACACTTCACATTTTCTGCAAACATTTCGTCGATCCCTCACGATATCAATCTCTTCAGATTCCATTTCTAACCTAACTGCTGCATGGAGACCCCCTAGGCTGACCTATGCGCACTCTGCTAGAGTTTCTGATGTCAAGCCGCTCAAGAAAGCATCAGATGCCCTTTGTTCGGCCTATTGTAACAACATTTCGTTTGTTTCATCACTCTGCGTCAGTTCATACGTATGTAAGTTCATTTTTCCATTCCTGTCTTCATGGTTTTATTAGGCCTCTTAGAAATTACACTCAATTGTCCACGAAAAAACCACGCACTATTTTGCTTCTTATATCTTTGCACCAATAGTTGTCTGAGCTGCTTAAATGTTTCCAGCTTGTCCAGTGCCTCTGTGCATCGTACAAAGGATTTTACTTCTCCCAAAAGGTGCAATCTTGCCATATGCAACAACTGTTTGTCGGCCGATGACAAGAGATCCTCCACAAACGACAACATATTCTTGGACGGCCTACTGGAAATTCCCAACAACTGTATCTATCCCTAGACTCTCTGATTTCTACAATGCTAACTCTTCATATTTCTCTTCTAGATCATTATTCACAAATACGTTCTCTGCTCTTATCTGCACTACATGATCAACTAATGATTGCATAGCTACCTCACCAGTGACACCTTCTGTCTCTGATTTCGCCATTGCTTCATCCTTACTCGTGTTTACGAATTCGACAGTAACAATCCAACAATAAAAAGAGCAGAACTATCCGTAGTTAATAACGCTGCCACACTTATTTCTTTCGTCTGATTATGAGCCCCCAGGACTCCCTGAATTGGCTCAGACGAGACACATAAAAGAAACTGTCACACGTTCGGCACAAGGGGCAGTATGCTCAAATAAAATTACGCTGTGAACACTGCATGAGCTCTAACCACTGAACCTTATGATTGTTACCAAACCAGAAACAGTAGTCTCAAACATCACAGAAAGTAGATACCGTAGACTGCGGTTCGAACATCGTGCTGTGGGGGTTGTACATCCACCGCCGTCCATTGCGACGATGGCAGCTCTCCTGACAGCGCTCTGAAGTCTGTGGCGCCGATTTCAGGCGCCAGTCCATAGGATGAGCAGTGGAGTGATGGGCCGGTGGAGCCCAGTGACAGACAGATGGTCGAGAGAAATATTTTATTAGACCCTCGCTACAAATTCCGTCATTGACAATGCGAGGCAGACACAGCTCACTCCGGCGTGGCAGGTCGGTGACGGCCAGCAGACAGCTGGCTCCCATCCCAGTGAAGAGATACACGCGTCAGGATCCTGCGCTGCTGACCTGACGCTGGCAGCAGTCCAGCGGGTTGACATTTGGCCAAGTCCCTGATGTTAGTGGCGCTCCCCTATCTTGTGCTGCGACTACATTCTACTGCACAAATGCCCACGTCTGGGTGACTCGGGCTCAGCTTGCGTCCACCGCAGAGACGAGGAAGACTGCTGTACAGGGGTCGCGATCCGTTGCCCGCTGGCTGGAGTCTGGATGCTGCCGGTGCGGACAGCTGGTCGGTGGCGCTGAGACACCAAGTCCCACAATGTGGACTCAGTGCGGGAGGCAGCTGGCCTGACCCGGTCTTCAATCCACAGCAACAACTGGCGGTGCCCAGTCGTATCGTCGTCTAGTGTAGCCCTGCATCATGCTGCACCCCGAATGAATCTGACTCGAAATCCACAGCTATTTGTACGGCTCTGGGGCCCATTTTTTGCAGTATTACCAAACCCGCAGTCACGTAGCTCGTAATATGGTTCTTGTCTTGATGTGGTGATGTTGACACTGTCCTGCCCACACCAGCTGTTACCGCCGCACGGTGCATGTGTCACCATGCACGGCCAGTCTGTAACCTCCCCCTCACTTATCGACCTTAATGACAGTGAAAAATTAAACCGTGTGCACCTAATGGAAAATTGGGAAAAGCAATCGTCACCGAAGTTAATTTGTCGGTAAAGAGGGAGGAAACGGTGACATCTAAATGAAAGAAAAAATGCAAATGAAATTGATGGAAATTAATTTTGAGAACAGGGTAAAATTAATAAAGAAAGTAAATGTGCGATAGTTACGTTAACAATTAATTGGCGTTAATTAGATATTTGACATTTGGGGAAAATTACGGTCGCCAGTCCTATGGACAACTACTATAATAACTGAAAGTGAAAGATTAATGCACTAACTGAAGGTTGACACGTGTTGTGTGAAAACTTAATGTTTGTCAGAAGTAATAAATTTCGCTATACTCTGACTTAATTTAGCAAAAGAATTAATAAAAACGGAAAATTGAAAGTTAATTTAGTGACCGAAATTAATAGTGAACTTTGTTTCTGAAGCACTACGAAATTCAATAAAATAAGGTTAGTCTTGGTCTACCTCAACAATCATTTCAAAAGCTACTTGAATCTACGCAATTTAGAAATAAGAGATTTAACTTTGAACTTGAATTAAATGATTCTGAACAATTAACAATAGTAAAATTTAGTACGTACCAAGCTGAGCTGCAGTCACAGGTAAGCTAAAATATGGTAACAAAACTCGCACTCTTAATTTCTGCTTGTGTAATCTAAATATTGTAGCCAGCTATGAATACTTTAACTGAACTTTGAAATTAAAGCAGTGAAATGGAATGATATTACTTTAATGCTGGCGTATGAATTTCAACGACACTCGGTTTCATTCCAGAAAAGGAAGGGACCCTGCTTGGTAATACAATTGGGACAATGAGCAACAAAGGTTCATGCTAAGTTGCTGTATTTTTGTGATGCAACAGTTTGAAAAGTTGAGGTCTGCCATGCAGTTCTAAAACTTTACGTGCTTTTAGTCTCCCTTGTTGGTTGATTGAAGGTTTGCAGTCGTCGATCGGGGAGGTGGCGACAGTCACTCATTGTCGGTCGTCGCTGTTGCAGAAGCTGGATGTTGGCGCGCCTTCTTCTCGACACGGTCACCAGGCGAAACGGGCCCTTGATGTGCGCCAGCTAATGCTTCCCGTCCGCGACACCGTGTCAGGAACTATCATAGCAAGTCGAGCGCAATTACATGCTGCCAAACCCCGAAAGCGCGGCAACTCGCGGGAGCGTCACACAACACACCTGCTCCACCGCCCTGCTCCAGCCAGACTCCCTCTGCCCTCGCTCCATGCGGCAGAGTTAACACTACCAAAGATCCTAAACACTTTGGTTCTCCACACGACCTATCGATGTAGTCGTTCGATAGCATAGTTTTCCCTGGGCCAGACCCAGCGTAAAAATACAAATAGTATTTACAAAACAAACCAATTATACATCGACATAAATGAATATATATATATATGTGTGTATATATATATATATATATATATATATATATATATATATATACAAATAGTAAAACAATTACAATATATAAATACACAGAAATGTCATATCTTCAGGTAACACAATAAGGAAAAAAATTTATAGTACAATAGATGGAAATAGGAGGATATGCATTTCCGGCGTTACAAGTCCCTCTTGCAGTCCTTTTGCGAACATGTTGCTACCATCTGCATGTCTCCACATTGCGCTTACCAGCGCGGCTCCATGGTGGCTTTCCTACATATTCCTACACGGTTCACTAAAACTAGGTAGCGACACTACAAAAATTAAGTTGGTTACAAAGCATTTGCGCGAAACATAATGGGATTTTGCTAACAAGTAAGTGTGTGCGACCCAACAGGACTAACATGGGGTGCTGAACGCATACAATAAAGGACAGCACAAATGATCACAGGTTTGTTTAATCCGTGGTAGAGTGTCAGGAAATTCTGAATAACCAGCACTGGAAGCTGCTTGAACAAAGACATCAACAATCACGTGAAGTCTGCTTGCCAAGTTTGAACAACCAATATTAAGTAAGGACTCTAGGAACGTACTAGTCTTCTACGTATCGCCCCTCATGGGAAGCGCGAAGGCAAGTTTAGACTACAGCGCGCACGGAACTGTTTAAGTAACTATTTTTTCCACTCTTCATACGCAAATGGAACAGAAGGAAACCATAATATATGATATAATGGAAAGTGGTCACTGCCATTCTCTTCACAGTTGTTTGCACAGCACGGATGTAGATGCAAATATGGCACATTTTATATGGGTCAAATGGCTCTGAGCACTATGGCACTTAACAGCTGAGGTCATCAGCCCCCTAGAACTTAGAACTACATAAACCTAACTAACCTAAGGACATCACACACATCTATGCCCAAGGCAGGATTCGAACCTACGACCGTAGCAGTCGCGCAGTTCCGGACTGAAGCGCCTAGAACCGTTCGGCCACCGCAGCCGGCACATTTTATATACTCTGGGAAACTTTCATTTCATATTTGTCGTTATCTTTAATTGTACTTTTCAGCCCCTGATTATAGAAATGGTCGTATTTCGAAAAGAACAAGGAATTCGAGATCGATCACTGTCGTTGGGTATGCTCGAAGTAACATCTGACAATTTCGGTCTGATAAAAACGACATGTTGAATTCCTTCTGCTGGGTAGTCCTGAAGTCAGTCATAAACCTGAGCAGATATTCCGTAAGCTCATAATTTGTTCACTAGGAGACAGTGTGGAAATGTGTAGAATTACTTGGATCTGTGTGCCTCCGTCTACTGGTTTCCGGATCTCGTGCATGAGCAGAGCGAGCAGTTTCTAGCAGATTCTTTACAGAACGGAAATGTATACGACCTTTCTAGTATCCTGCATCTCTTTTTCATTTGCGACTTATGTTGATCCACTTCAGCTTTACGAATTATTTTTTCTATACTGCCTGTACTGCTTCACCAGTACTTGACCTGGAGCAAAAACTCTATTGATTTCGTCCCAGTACATACATGGTTCACATCAGAGTCCTATTGTTCTGTTCTGCTTCTATTGTGTGTCTGTGACGTTTTTGGTCTGTGGTTTAGTAATGCAAGGTTTCCACTGACGCTCAAAATTACGCCATCCCCTTCCCACTTATTTATTGTCTTGTTCTTTATCCTTTTTCACAATTTGCTTTCATTTGTCAGTTATTTAATTGAAATTACTTTTTTCCTTACTTTTTGTTTTCTTTTATCTGTTGTGTTTTAATCATTTTGAGAGGTTATAGCGTTTTTATATGCTCTGGGATATTTACTACTTCTTTTCGATCTCCGCTGTGATTGTTCGATTTGATGACGTTCGCATCTTTTTCGGTCTTAATGAGACTGTGTATGTACTTTTTCTGGTGTCTTCTGAAAGTCATATAGTTTGCTTAATTCTTTAAACTTTTCATAGAATGCCTGTTATTATTTTCCAGCAGGTTGTATCTAAATAGATAGCACGGCTGTTCTATCCCTGATGTCAAGAGTACACCTCCCTGCTCGATAAGTGTTGAAACCTTGTATGAGCTAGTTTGAGTGTAAGTTATACTTGCTTGTTCTTATTGTTTTTTCTGTATCTGTGTGAACTGTGTTTGATTTTACTAATTTTCTGCTTTATGAATGGACTGCTGTCGCTTTTCCCCTGTAAGTGAGATTTTATCTAAGGTTACACAACTGAAAATTCGTTGTTGTATCAGTGGTCGGTATGAGAACTCAGCAAGTATGTATATGCAACCTCTGGCCTAAACCGCAAAGAAAAAATGAAGTATTTAAACTTATGCCTGTATGAGAACTCTTCCAAATTCCTTGGCTAAACGATTTGTTTCCAATGATGTGAGATAAAGCTCTTTACATGGTTGTGTACAAGACATCTGTGATGGACGACAGAAACAGACGTTAACAGAAAACTGATATGGTCGCAAGAGAAGCAGGACGCACCTTGAACACTCTGGAGAAGTATGTTGTCAATAACACTCCGTAATTTATTATCAGATTCAGATGTTACGAAACTGATTCAGAAGCTACTCACAAAATAATGTGAAAACAATATATCTTCAGAATTTCTACTGAGATGATTGTTATGGTTCTCTGCTTGTAATTCCTGGCTTGTCTAACGCAGTGAATTCATTCGTAGCGTTTGGTTGTGCTTAAAGACCGGGGATTGCTAGGGTAAAACATCGCTTGTGATATATGTGATGTTATTATTCCAAATCATGTAACGCAATTACCAGAATTTCATGCGTCTGGATCAAAAGACATTAGGAAACTTAACAGTGAAGTAGTGGATAAGTTGGCAAGGAGGCTCAGCAACTGGCAGGCCCCTTGACATCAAGCTCCATCAATGGCCTGTCTATATAACTAACCGACTAACTAGGTTCACGGTTCATGTTTCGCGGTACCTGTTCGAGGTTGCCTATCTAGCGGCTTCCAGGAGCAACAACAATCTGAGTTTCAATATTTCATATAATTGGTGATCAAATTTAAAGTGCTGCCATAACCTGCTCATTTACTACAATTGTATGTTAAATGCTTAACAATAAAATAAATAGTGCAGTTAGAAATTGTTTATATATTTTGTGGCATCGTAGCTCATTACACGGAAATTACCCCGACTATATTCACCCGGTGTTTGAGAACGAGAGCACTTAGCAACATCCAGCAAAATTTACATATAATTTCAAACTTTTACGAAAGTCTGTCTCTCTGACGCTGCTCACAAAATGGTAAAATGAAAAAAGTTTAGCGCTTATTATATTTTTCAGTACGGCGTTGTCATTTATTACTACTAACTCTATCCGTTAACATATTTGGCGGACGGTAGCCACGTATACCACAGAATGCATCTAGAAAATTGTATTATTGTGCGGCATACAGCTCAGGAGACATGCCGCCATAAACAATGAGATACGTGGAAAACTAGCTTTTGCTTAAAACGGAGAGCAAATTACCCACACTATACTCACCTAGTGTCTGATGATGAGCGCACTTAGTGGTATCCAACAGATCTGAAACGTAATTTCAAACCTTGTGTAAACTGTTCCTAGCCTCACAAAATAATGAAAGGAAAACGCTTAGCCGGCCTGGTAGCCGAGCGGTTCTAGGCGCTACAGTCTGGAACCGCGCGACCGCTACGATCGCAGGTTCGAATCCTGCCTCGGGCATGGATGTGTGTGATGTCCTTAGGCAAATTAGGTTTAAGTAGTTCTAAGTTCTAGGGGGCTGATGACCTTAGCAGTTAAGTCCGATAGTGCTCAGAGCCATTTGAACCACTTGAAAACGCTTAATCGATTAGTAAGTGTTCGTTCTTCATGTGGTTAAACTCCACCATCAAGCAATGACGTTCCACATTATTATTTCTATACTGCTGTGGGTGAATAATCCGAAACTAATAACACTAACATAATTATGGTTTTGCGTCTTCAATGATAAACGTTTTGGACACTTTACGTCAAATATTTAACGTGTAAGACATTTGTAAAGTACGAGTAATAAGACGTTTGATGCTGTTTTATAGATTTCGATTCTCTGCAGAATCGGGGTGAGTGTTACTGGGACTTCACAAAGGAAGATTCAAGTAACATTACACACGCACTTTCGTTGGTGACTCAGGACTCCAATCCGAGTTCCCACTTGGTGCTCGTAGATGGGACAAGTGTGCAACGCCCAGGAAGAGGGGTTCGTCGTAACCATGTGTCTACACGCTCTCTTCACTGTTAAGGTGTTGAACCATGCCCCATTGGCAACTTTCTGTCATCCGTGGCGAGTCACCACCGTCTGCTGCGGTCTTCGGCGAGCTCCTCCCATTTGTCGCAGGCAATATTAAACGCAGTCATATCGTACTTGAGGCAATCTTTAAAGTGCAGTACAGGTCTTCCATGTGGTCTCTGGAAGGTACTTTCTCATTAAGTACACTACTGGCCATTAAAATTGCTACACCACGAAGATGCCGTGCTACAGACGCGAAATTTAACCGACAGGAAGAAGATGCTGTGATGTGCAAATGATTAGCTTTTCAGAGCATTCACACAAGGTTGGCGCCGGTGTGACACCTACACCGTGCTGACGTGAGGAAAATTTTCCAACCGATTTCTCATACACAAACAGCAGTTGACCGGCGTTGCCTGGTGAAACGTTCTTGTGATGTCTCGTGTAAGGAGGAGAAATGCGTACCATCACGTTTCCGACTTTGATAAAGGTGGGTCATCGTATCGCGACGTTGCTGCTCGCGTTGGTCGAGATCCAATGACTGTTAGCAGAATATGGAATCGGTGGGTTCAGGAGGGTAATACGGAACGCCGTGCTGGATCCCAACGGCCTCGTATCACTAGCAGTCGAGATGACAGGCATCTTATCCACATGGCTCTAACAGACCGTGCAGCCACGTCTCGATCCCTGAGTCAACAGATGGGGACGTTTGCAAGACAACAACCATCTGTACGAACAGTTCGACGACGTTTGCAGCAGCATGGACTATCAGCTCGGACACCATGGCTTCGGTTACCCTTGACGCTGCATCACAGACAAGAGCGCCTGCGATGGTGTACTCAACGACGAACCTGGGTGCACGAATGGCAAAACATAATTTTTTCGGATGAATCCAGGTTCTGTTTATGCCATACTGGCGTATCACCCGGCGTGATGGTATGGGGTGCCATTGGTTTCACGTCTCGGTCACCTCTTGTTCGCATTGACGGCACTTTGAACAGTGGATGTTACATTTCAGATGTGTTACGACCCGTGGCTCTACCCTTCATGCGATCCCTGCGAAACCCTACATTTCAGCAGGAAAAATCACGTCCGCATATAGCAGGTCCTGTACTGTCCTTGCTGGATACAGAAAATGTTCGACTGCTGCCCTGGCCAGCACATTCTCCAGATCTCTCACCAATGGAAAACGTCTGGTCAATGGTGGCCGAGCAACTGGATCGTCACAATACGCCAGTCACTACTCTTTATGAACTGTGGTATCGTGTTGAAGCTGCATGGGCAGCTGTACCTGTACAAGCTTGACTCAATGCCCAGTCGTATCAAGGTCGTTATTACGGCCAGAGGTGGTTGTTCTGGGTACTGATTTCTCAGGATCTATGCACCCAAATTGCGTGAAAATGTAATCACATGTCAGTTCTAGTATAATATATTTGTCCAATGAATGCGCATTTATCATCTGCATTTCTTCTTGGTGTAGCAATTTTAATGGCCAGTAGTGTAATTTGTGTTGGGGAAGACGGGAGTGGTCTTTACGATGTTATCGTCCTCGACACCGCTAGCGACGTTGCTTGAGAGTGACAGCGACAATCCGGACAGTCTCATTTGTCATATGGTCACTCCACGTTACGCGCAGAATATTTCGTAAGCACCGCGGATGAAATGTGTTGAGCTTACATTCATGTTTACCACATGATGTCCGGGTCTCAACTCTACATAAAATGGTGCTCGCCATGCTTGATAGACGAGTAGTTTTATGGTCGTCGTAAGGTGCTTTTTGTCACGTACACTTATGCGGAGTTTTCAGGAATTGTTCACCGCTTTGCCAATTCTCGCATTTATTTTGTCGTCCGGCTATCTTCTGACACCAACGAGCCGAGGTAGCATAATTTTGTAAATTACATTCAACAAGAAGCCATCTAATTTTATGGTAGGTATATCTGTGTATCCTTGCACGGTGTACCTTACATTCACAAACATACAGAAGAACTTGCGCGCAGCAGCAAATTTATCCATTACCCTTTGAAGGTCGTCTTGAGTATGTACTGCGAATGCTGCAACGTTCAGCAAATAAGAAGACTGAATACAATTAGGTGCTCACGATAGCGCTTGGACCTGACTAGTGAGATGTAAAGTTTCTCCTCAGAATTGATATGGAGGTAGCTGCCCGGATTTGTTTCATGCAAAGGAACTTTGAGAAGTAATGAGATGAATGTACGAAACAAGGTAAGACCCAGTACACAACTTTGTCTAACTCCCGTTTTCACATCAAATGGATCTTACGTGCTTCTTCCAAGTACCACAACACACGCCATAGCATCCTTCAGGAGTTTTGGAGGACACCATATCTTCACGAGCAGAGTATACAGTCCCTCCCTGCTGATCGCGTCAAATGCCTTATTTAGGTCGATGAAAGTTGCGGTGAAAAGCCAGTATAGGGACAATAAAGGATCAAGGTCTAAGGTCAAGGTCATGAATAACCATCCTGAGGCAGTTGTCCTCGCTATCTTCAAAGTTGTTGGTCAATGTCCTGCGACAGTTTTCGTCCTTCAAGGTCACAGGTTAATGCCGTCCTTGCTCAAAGTCCTCCTGGGACAAGGGGTCTATTATTCTTTACTTGATTTAGTTTCTTTATCTCATATAAAAATGTGTCAGTTATGTTTATTATCTGTCACTATTGTCTCAATTATTTATTGATTAATTAAAGACCTGTCATAATTTATAACCCAGTTACTCGTATAATGATTTATTACCTAAAAATAATGAGTTTTTCCCTACCACTCCAAAAAATCTCGCCACTTCCCTGGTATTACTAACCATCAGACAGACTCCTCACTTGTGTTCTGTACATCATAGTGAGTCCATCATGGATCATCATCAGAGATCAGTCACCACCCGCAGGCAGAATAAGAAAATTGTCACACTCAAATGTAAGTACACTATGTGATCAAAAGTATCCGGACACCCGCAAAAACATACGTTTTTCTTATTAGGTGCATTGTGCTTCCACCTACTGCCAGGTACTCCATATCAGCGACCTCTCGACGTCGACCGTGGTCAGGTGATTGGGTGTCACTTGTGTCATACGCCTGTACGCGAGATTTCCGTACTCTTAAACTTCCATAGGTCCACTATTTCCGATGTGATAGTGAAGTGGAAACGTGAAGGGACACTTACAGCACAAAAGCGTACAGCCCGACCTCGTTTGTTGACTGACAGAGACCGCCGACAGTTGAAGAGCGTCGTAATGTGTAATAGGTAGACATCCATTAAGGTCATCACACATGAATTCCAAACTGCATCAAGAACCACTGCAAGCACTATGACAGTTAGGCGGGAGGTGAGAAAACTTGGATTTCATGATCGAGCGGCTGCTCATAAGCCACACATCACGCCGGTAAATGCCAAACGACCCCTCGCTTGGTGTAAGGAGCGTAAACATTGGACGACTGAACAGTGGAAAAACGTTGTGTGGAGTGACGAATCACGGCACACAGTGTGGTGACCGATGGCGGGGTGTGGGTATGGCGAATGCCCGGAGAAAGTCACCTGCCAGCGTGTGTAGTGCCAACAGTAAAATTCGGAGGCGATGGTGTGGTCGTGTTTTTCATGGAGGGAGCTTGCACCTCTTGTTGTTTTGCGTGGCACTATCACAGCACATGCCTACATTGATATTTTAAGTACCTTCTTGCTTCCCACTGTTGAAGAGGAATTCGGGGATGGCGATTGCATCTTTCAACATGATTGAGCACCTGTTCATAATGCACAGCCTGTGGCGGAGTGGTTACGCGACAATAACATCCCTGTAATGGACTGGCCTGCACAGAGTTCTGACCTGAATGCTATAGAACACCATTGGGATGTTTTGGAACGCCGACTTCATGCCAGGCCTCACCGACCGGCATCGATACCTTTCTTCAATGAAGCACTCCGTGAAGAATGGGCTGCCATTTCCTAAGAAACGTTCCGGCACCTGATTGAAAGTATGCCTGCGAGAATGGAAGCTGTCATCGAGGTTAAAGGTGTGCCAACACCATATTGAACTCCAGCATTACCGATGGATGGGGCCACGAACTTGTAAGTCATTTTCAGCTAGGTGTCCGGATACTTTTGATCACATAGTGTATTAATCCACTCCTCTCTTTCATTATTCATTGCACATGTGTGTGCGTAATTTCACAAATGATTACGACTTTTTCCTGTTTTCAGCAGCACAACAGCGTCATAATGCCTCAAAATGGCTCTGAGCACTATGGGACTTAACAGCTGTGGTCATCAGTCCCCTAGAACTTAGAACTACTTAAATCTAACTAACCTAAGGACATCACACACATCCATGCCCGAGGCAGGATTCGAACCTGCGACCGTAGCAGTCGCGCGGTTCCGGACTGCGCGCCTAGAACCGCGAGACCACCGCGGCCGGCCATAAAGCCTCACTAGCTGACATGTTCACCACGCCGTCGAGCAGTAACACCACGCAGACAGGTTAGCGATACTCTCATATCAGGACATACATCCGTCCCCTGAACCACCACCACCACCACCACCACATGTCGAGCCAGAGCTAAGTGATCCCAGTGTACTAGTGTTCACCACTACTTACGAGTATAGTTTTACTGCCCGTGGGTCCAAACGTATAAATATAGATATAATAGCAGACAGTGATTGTGGTGCAGGAACAAAAATCGAGGATATTAAATGTGGTATTAAAGCGCGATTTATGGAGATCGTGTGGGAAGAGTTACGTGTTACGATGAAGAACATCAATACTCATATGACGTCAGAGTATCACCCATCTCATTCTCCTCCAGACGTGCACCTCTTTGGTTCGAAACTATTATAGATATGTACGAAGATGCAGTACTTGAGGTAAAAACAGAAGACTCTTCCATTTGTTTACGCCATTCAAGTGTTTAGAAATTACGTGACATTGGAGGTGCATTATGAATTGTGTTTGATAGACTGATTCGATGGCAACCATATATCAATACTGTATCCAATGATGTTGTGTTTTACCTCTGAGACCACCGAGTACATGCAGGTGACTTAGAACAGTGTTGAAAGTCATATCTCTGTGCTGAGCCAAAATTGCCAGCTATCCCCATAGTGACTATTAAATCTATAAAATCGAAATTACGCATGGAATACCTAAGTTTTTTGTTGTATGCATCTGTTTGACTGTGGTACAGGCGGAATTTAGGGCGTATGAGGAATAATTATTTGGAAAATAAGCACACTCAAAAAAAAAAAAGAGTAAGCAAATTTTTTAAGATGATGAATTACTAAACCTAATGTACGATTTTTACTGATGTATAGTAGTGTGTTCTAACAAAATTGTCTGTTTTCCCCCAACCCCATCCTGTCAGTTTAAATGTGAGTTTATAAAGAAGTGTAACCACTTTAACTCGATGAGTCAAGTATTAGCTGCTTAAACAGAGGCTTATACAAAAATAGGATGGACTCATCACCATCCTATCGAATACACTGTATTATTTAAACAACTGACACTGACACCTTAGTTGTAAAGAACTGACAACCTGCTATGATATTGTAAGTTAATACTTAACTTGAATTAGTAGTTCACTAAAGTGGGGTGCTTAGATGTGTTAAAAAAACAATGGTCTAAATATTATGACATCGCTTAAAAGCAGGAGTCCGACAACACGACATTACAGTGAATTTATAAAATATTGTTGGAAATTAGAAACATTTCTACAGTTATGTCGTACTCCGCAGGTGACAAACAAACAATACATCGGTGTTATCACTAGAACAGGAATGGAGGGAATGGAGGAGGAGGTGTGCAGCTTATTTAAAAAGAAATTCTGCTAGGACCCGTACGATAAGCGGGCGTGATCTGTACTGTGCTCGACCGGACGTCGCACAGTGGGCCAGAATCTTGAAAACGTGGCCAAAAAGGAAAAAAAAAAAGTTTAAAGATGGGGATTTTGGACTATCAGGTTGGCAGCAGCAATGCTGGGACAACTGAATGCCGGCTGTGCGGACGACCAGATGTTCATTTGTTCGGTAATATCTCATGTCAAATGCGGCAGTTCATTGTTAGCGTGCGTGCAGCTGGCCAGGCTACAAAAACAGTCGTGTTGGTGAAGAAGTTATTTATGTTTTGTGCAAGTGAAACCAATACTTTCAATATGGAATGTATTCCAGGAGGTATGACCTAGTGAAAAAACACTTATATCACTATTAAATCATCAATTATGCACGTTTACATTTCAATTAACGTACTACAGGGAAATGAATGACAAAATCGTAAAATGCGCTTAAAAAATAGAGATAAGTTACGAATTCCACGACATTCCGCTTTCTTTTGCGCTGTGTACGCAAGTATATGTTATTACCTTTGTAAATTAAGCTACAAATCCTGCAACTAGTTGCGACTCTGGCTTTGAGCCACGTTTTAAGCGACACTTGCAAAATGTCATTGTTCAGACATCTTCAAAAATGACAGTGGAATCAATTAATTATGAGTTTTATTTGTACAATTTAAATTACAATCAACACGTAGAAGCATTGTAAACGATAAAATAACTAGAAAAATGACGAAAAGTGTAACACAGATTTTTTTATAATTTCAGTTTCATCTGATCCAGCGTATTCCAGAATCGGATTTTCGAGGAAAGATATTTATCTAATAACAAAAGAGTATTTGTCAAATAATTTGGAAGGGGTCATAGAACATTTGGAAAGGTCGTTGACAGAAAAAAGTGGACATACAATTAAAATTCCCTATGATATGAGGCCTACCATTTCGATTTTGTTAACAAAGTTAAGAAGCAAGTATAAGGAAGCAACTCGGCGACAAGGATATTTTTTCAAGAATAACGAAACCTGGTTAAATACAATAGTATATATTCCGATTGATTCGAAACCTGCAAGTGTGACTAAATCAACAGGCCGACCTGCCACAAAATTTGAAACATTATCTGATAGGTCTAAAAGAAGGAGAACTGAGGAGATTTGTACGAAGTTCAGTCCTGTCGAATTATCGTTCGCCGCGCAAATGAGTCTTCGATCTTCGGGGCACCCAGATGCTGCGAAGATTGTGAAAGACGTCACACTCTCAAGTCCATCCAAGGTGAAAAAATACAAGGCAGGCTTGCGATTTTCAACATCATCGCCATCCTCATATGCTGCAAATGAAGGTCTAGCACTCCTTTTCGACTTGAAATTGTCAAAAGAATCTTACCAGCATTTGAGAAATGGGGCTAAAGGGAAAGGCTTAAAAACACTATATCCACCATATTCAGCTGTTTTGGTAGCAAAAAAAGCTTGCTGCCCTCCAGACGTAACCCTCACTTTTACCGAACCAAAAGCTGAGGTACGGTTGCAAGCTTTGTTAGACCACACTGTTCAACGTGTTCTCCTGCTGAAACGAGACGATATTTTACATATGAGTGATTCGGAAATGTCTAATATGGCCCTTATTTGTAAGTGGGGCTTTGACGGAACCTCCGGGCAAAGCATGTATAAAATGAAGTTTTCAGATTCGAGTATTTCAGATGCAACTTTATTTTTCACTTCGCTTGTTCCACTGAAACTTGCAGGTGTAAATGAAGAAACTAAAGAAGAAAAGATCTTATGGATTAATCCGAAGCCGTCTTCAACCCTCTTTTGCAGACCACTGAAGTTAGAATTTACAAAGGAAACAGAGCAAACGTCTTTAAATGAGAAAGCGTATTACGACAAACAGATCGAACAACTCCAGTCATTCGAAACAGTTATTCATGGGAAAGACATTTCCATTAAATACAATTTAAGCATGACCATAGTAGATGGTAAAGTGTGCAATGCTATCACCAACACGAAATCTGCGCAACGGTGCTATCTCTGCAAGGCTACGTCTGCCCAATTTAATAACATTGACGATGTTTTGAAAAAACAATTTACCGCCGATTATCTGCAGTACGGACTATCAACTCTTCACGCCTGGATTCGATGTTTTGAATGTTGTATTCATTTGGCATACCAAATGAAAACAAAAAAGTGGCAGGCACGTAAAGCAGAAGATAAAGAGGAAAAAGCAATACTGAAAGCCAACATTCAAAAAGCTTTCAAAGAGCAGCTTGGAATTTTAATTGACATGCCGAAACAAGGGTTTGGCAGTACGAATGACGGAAACACCGCTCGACGTTTTTTTGAAAACACTCCAACATCAGCGCTGATAACTGGAGTTTCCGAAGAACTAATCCACCGTTTCCATATAATTTTGCAGACGATTTCGAGCGGACGTCAGATCGACGTTGAAAAGTTTCGAGCATACGCCTTAGCAACTGCCAGGCACTACGTGAAAGAATACCCCTGGTACAACATGCCAACAGCAGTCCATAGATTGTTGATTCACGGTCCAGACATTATTTCTTCGGCCATTTTACCCATCGGTCAACTATCGGAGGATGCTCAGGAATCAACCAATAAGTTGATAAAGCAATATCGCCTGAGTTTTTCTCGAAAGTTTTCAAGGGTTAAGACTATGGAAGACGTGTTCAGGAGATTGTTGGCAACGACAGGCCCCTACGTTTCTTCCTTACGCAAATCTTCGCCGAAGAAAATGAAGAGTTTGTCGCCAGAAGCCGTTGCCCTCTTAGTTCCTGTGGCGGAATACTATGAAGATTCAGATGCAGATGCAGATAATGAGGAAACAGTGTTTGAGGATGATGACGATTCAGTTGAAGCAGAAGATGAAAAAGAATAAGAAAATGAAAACTTGTAAATTAAGTTATAAAAAATTTACAAAATAAATAATTTTAATTAAAATGAAATAATTTTTTGTAACATTTTACACCATCTTGTAACCTATAGTTGGTCCTTTCTTCGAGTTTTCCACTTTTTTGGTTTATTTTTTAAGCATTAACTACAATAACCCCTAAATACTGACTTTTATATGAATAAAATATATAAATATAAATAAATAAAAAGACATAGATTTTGACCGCCATCTTGGATACACCATTTTTAAATTTTTTGAACTCTGTCATCATCAGTAACCTCGATAATTCCCTAAAAATTACTTTTATACGTAAAAATGATAGTAGTGTACATAGAGCCTGCCATCTTGGGTCCGCCATTTTGTTTTTTTTCACTTTTTGATATCATATTCTTAATCAGAAACTCCGTAAACCCTTACATACTAAGTTTGGTACAAATTGAACAACTACTTATATTTTGACCAGCTTTTTGGGATTCTGACCCACTGTGCGTCGCCATGAGAGCCCAACCATCGCGGCAGCTGACAGCCGCGGGCTGTGGCTCCGTCTCCTGACTTGGAGGTTCCTCCAGCTACCGTCGCCTGTGTGGCCCCCCAGTTATAAGTCTGTATCTGATAGGTCGCGCCATCCGGTGCCCGCCACTGCCGGATAAGAGACGAGTGCTACCAAACAGGCTGCAGCAGAAGACGAGCGCCAGCAGCGGATTCACCATTGCTCGTAACGCTAATTATGAAGTTTTTTTCGAGAAATTTTGCTGCACTTTTAGCAACATGTAGTTTATATTCTGATCAGAAATATCAGACCATCTGCTAGCAGGTTTAGTAACAGCCAGCGTCTAATATAAATATACATCATAATCATCTAATTCTTCCTCGTTGTTGTTGTTGTCGTCTTCAGTCCAGAGACTGGTTTGATGCAGCTCTCCATGCTACTCTATCCTGTGCAAGCCTATTCATCTCCGAGTAACTACTGCAACCTACACCTTTCTGAAACAGCTAAATGTATTTATCTCTTGGTCTCCCTCCACGTTTCCCTCCAATACTAAATTGGTGATCCCTTGACGCCTCAGAACGCGTCCTAACAACCGATCCATTCATCTAGTCAAATTGTGCCACAACCGCCTCTTCTCCGCAATTCTACTCAGAACATCTAATCTTCAGCATTCTTCTGTAGCACCACATTTCGAAAGCTTATATTCTCTTCTTGTCCAAACAAATTATCGTCCATGTTTCACTTCCATTCATAGCTACACTCCATACAAGTACTTTCAGAAAGGACTTCCTGACACTTAAATCTATACTCGATGTTAATAAAATTTTTCTTCGTCAGAAACCCTTTCCTTACCATAGCCAGTCTACATTTTATAACCTGTCTACTTCGACCATCATCAGTTATTTTGCTTCCCAAATAGCAAAATTCATTTACTACTTTAAGTGTCTCATTTCTTAATCTAATTCCCTCAGCATCGCCTGATTTAATTCGACTACATTCCGTTATCCTCGTTTTACTTTCGTTGATGTTCATCTTATATCCTTCTTTCAAGACACTGTCCATTCCACTCAACTGCTCCTCCAGGTTCCTTGCTGTCCATGAGAGAATTACAATGTCGTCGGCAAACCTCAAAGTTTTTATTTCGTCTCCATGGATGTTAATTCCTACTCCAAATTTTTCTTTTGTTTCCTTTACTGTTTGATCAGTATACAGACTGAATAACACTGGGGACAGACTACAATCCCATCTCATTCCCTTCTCAATCACAGCTTCCCTTTCCCGCCCCTCGACTCTTATAACTGCCATTTGATTTCTGTACAAATTGTAAATAGCCTTTCGCTCCCTGTATTTTACCTTCAGAATTTCAAAGAGAGTATTCCAGTCAACACTGTCAAAAGCTTACTCTGAGTCTAAAAATGTTAGAAACTTAGGTTTGCCTTTCTTTAATCTGTCTTCTAAGGCAACTCGTAGGGCTAGTATTACCTCGCGTGTTCCAACATTTCTACGGAATCCAAACTGATCTTCCCAGAGGTTAGCTTCTACCAGTTTTTCCGTTTGCCTGTAAAGAATTCGTGTTAGTATTTTGCAATCGTGACTTATTAAACTGACAGTTCGGTAATTTTCACACCTGTCAACACCTACTTTCTTTGCGGTTGGAATTATTATATTCTTCTTGAAGTCTGTGTGTATTTCACCTGTCTCATACATATTGCTCACCAAATGAAAGAGTTTTGTCATGGCTGGCTCATCCAAGACTATCAGTAGTGCTAATGGAATCTTGTCTACTCCCGAGGGCTTGTTTCAACTTAGGTCTTACAATGCTCCGTCAAATTTTTCACAGAGTATCATCTCTCCCATTTCATGTTCAACTACGTCCTCTTCGATTTCCATAATATTGCCCTCAAGTACATTGCTCTTGTATAGACCTTCTATACACACCTTCAACCTTTCTGCTTTCCCTTCTTTGCCCGGGAATGATTTTCCATCTGAGCTCTTGCTATTCATACAGGTGGTTCTCTTTTCTCCAAAGGTCTCTTTAATTTTCCTGTAGGCAGTATCCATCTAACTCCTAGTGATATATGCTTCTACATCCTTACATTTGTCCTCTAGCCATCCGTGCTTAGCCATTTTGCACTTCATATTTTAGACGTCGTATTCCTTTTCGCCTGCTTCATTTACGGCATTTTTGTATTTTCTCCTTTCATCAATTAAATTCAATATCTCTTCTGTTATCCAAGGATTTCTACAAGCCCTCGTCTTTTAAACTACTTGGTCCTCTGCTGCCTTCACTATTTCATCTCTCAAAGCTACCCATTCTTCTTCTATTGTATTTCTTTCCCCTGTTCTTGTCAGTCGTTCCCTAATGCTCTCTTTGAAACTCTGTACAATTTCTGGTTCTTTCAGTTTATCCAGGTCCCATCTTCCTAAATTCCTATCTTTTTGCACTTTCTTCAGTTTTAATCTACGGTTCATAACCAATAAGTTGTGGTCAGAGTCCATACTTAGCCCTGGAAAAGTCTTACAATTTAAAAGCTGGTTCCCAAATCTCTGTCTTACCATTGTATAATCTATCTGATACCTTCAGTGTCTCCAGGCCTCTTCTACGTATACAACCTTCTTTCATGATTCGTAAACCAAGTGTTAGCTATGATTAAGTTATGCTTTGTGCAAAAGTCTATCAGGCGGCTTCCTCTTTCATTCCTTTCTTCCAGTCCATATGCAACTGCGACTTTTCCTTCTCTTTCTTTTCCTATTATCAAATTCCAGCCCCCCATGACTATTAAATTTTCGTTTCCTTTAACTATCTAAATAATTTCTTTTATATCATCATAGATTTCTTCAATCTCTTCATCAGCTGCAGAGCTAGGAGGCATATGAACTTATATTACTATGTGGGTGTGGGCTTCGTGTTTATCTTGGCTAGAATAATGCGTTCACTATGCTTTTCCTAGTTGCCAATCCGCGTTCCTATTTTTAATCATTATTAAACCTACTTCTGCATTACCATTATCTGACTTTGTGTTTATAACCCTGCATTCACCTGACCAGAAGTCTTGTTCCTCCTGCCACCGAACTTCACTATTTCCCACTATATGCAACTTTAACCTATCCATTTCCCTATTTAAATTTTCTAACCTACTGCCCGATTAAGGGATCTGACATTCCAAATGTCGCCCTTAAAGGACAGAAATCAGTAGATGTAATACACATGTACATAGAAACCGATGATTACAATTTCACAAAAACTGGACGATTTATTCAAGAGAAACAGCTTCACAAATTTAGCAAGTCAACAGCGCTTTCGTCCACCTTTGGCCCTTAGGCAAGTAGTATAAGTAGTATCTCGGCTTGGCGTTGATCGACAGAGTCGTTGGCTGTCGTCCTGTGGGATATCGCATTAAATTATGTCCACTTGATGCGATACATCGTCAAAATCCTGAGCTGGTTGGAGGATCCTGCCCATAACGCTCCAAACGTTCCTAATTGCGGAGAGATCCAGCAACTTGCTGGCCAAGGTGGGGTCTGGCAAGCCGAAGAAAATCTCGCCTTGTGTGGGTGGGCATTATCTTGCTGAAATGTAAGTCCAGGATGGCTTGCCGTGAAGGACAACAAAACGGGGCGTAGAATATCGTCGACGTACCGACGTACTGTAAGGTGGTGCGAATGATAACTAAAGAGGTGCTTCTGTGGCAGTATAGAAACAGGGATTAGCGATCATGATGAAATTATAGAAACTATGATTACGAAAGCTAATAAGTCAGTCAAGAAGGCTAGCGGAGTGTTTCTGCTAGAAAGAGTAGATAAGTAGTTATTAGCATCTTAGACGGTGAAATGGCATCACTTCAGTGAGATGGATGTAGAGGAATTATGGGTAAAGTTTAAGCAGATTGTTAACTGTTGTCAAGAGAGTTATGTTTAATAACGAAATTCGGCGAGTGCTGAAGAAACAGAGCCTGTTGCATTTCGGTGCAAAAGGGAACGCACAAATGACGACAAGCGAAGGTCAGTAGAGATTCGTGCGTTTGTGAAAAGATCTGAACGCGAAGCATACAAGACTTATCACCATCACACCTTAGCAGAAGGTCTGGCAGAGAACCGGAGAAAATTCTGGCCTTACGTAAATCGCTAAGCGAGTCTAAGGCTTCCATTCAGTCCCTTGTTGAGCAGTCTGGTATGGTAGTTGAAGATAGCAAAACGAGAGTCGAAGTTTTATATTTCACGTTCAAGAAAACGTTCACACAGGAGAATCGTACAAACAATCGTCATCTGACCATCGGACAGACTCCCTTATGGACGACATAGAAACAGAGAAACGACTGAAAGATTTGAAAACAAATAAACCACCAGGTCCGGATGAAACCCCATTTCAATTTTACAAAGAGTACTCTACGGGATTGTCCCCTTACCTAGCCTACATTTGTTGTGAATATCTGGCCCAGCACATAGTCGCAAGCGACTGGGAAAAAGTTCGGGTGACTTCAGTACATAAGAAGGGCAAAAGAACAGACCCGCAAAATTATAGACCGATATCTCCAACTTCTGTTTGCTGCAGAATCCTTGAACATATTCTCAGTTCGAATATAATAAACTTTCTTCATACTGAGAAGCTTATGTCCACGAATCAGCATGGTTTCAGAAAGCATCGCCCATGTGAGACTCAGCTTGCCCTTTCCTCACATGATATACTGAGAACCATGGATAAATGGCAACAGGCACATTCTGTGCTTCTAGATTTCCGAAAACCGTTCGACACGGTGCCCTATTACAGGCTGCTATCGAAGGTACGAGCATATGGAACAAGTTCACAGATATGTGAGTGGCTCGAAGACTTCTTAAATAATGGAACCCAGTATGTTGTCTTCGACGGGGATTGTTCATTAAAGACAGGGGTATCGTCAGGAGTGCCTCAGGGAAGTGTCGTAGAACCGCTGTTGTTCTCTACATACATAAAGGATTTGGCGGATAGTGTGGGCAGCAATCTGCGGTTGAGAACCGCTGTTGTTCTCTACATACATAAAGGATTTGGCGGATAGGGTGGGCAGCAATCTGCGGTTGTTTGCTGATGATGCCGTGGTGTACGATAAGGTGTCGAAGTTGAGTGATTGTAGGAAGATGCAAGGTGACTTAGACAAAATTTCCGGTTTGTGTGGTGAATGGCAGCTATCCCTAAGTGTGGAAAAATATAAGTTAATGCGGATGAGTAGGAAGATCAAACCTGTAATGTTCAGATACAGTATTACTAGTGTCCTGCTTGACACAGTCACGTCGTTTAAATATCTGGGCCTAATGTCGCAAAGCACTATGAGGTGGAACGAGAATACGAGAACTGTGGTAGGGAAGGCGAATGGTCGACTTCGGTTCATTGGGGGAATTTTAGGAAAGAGTTCTTTACCTGTAAAAGAGACCCCATATTGAACGCTACCTATTCTTGAGTACTGCTCTACTGTTTGGGATCTGTACCAGGTAAGACTGATGGAAGACACCAAAGCAATTCAGATGCAGGCTGCTAAATTTGTTACCGGTATGTTTGAACAACACGTAAGTATTACGGAGATGTTTCGGGAACTCAAATGGGAATCTTTGGAGGGAAGGTGACGTTATTTTCGAGAAACACTATTAGGAGAGAAATTTGGGCTCATGCAGAGGTATATATAAGACGTTTTTTCCTCACTCTGCTGCAATTGGAACAGGAAAGGATGTGACAAGTAGTGGTGCAGGTTACCCTCCGCCACGCACCGTACGGTGGCTTGCTGAGTATCTATGTAGTTGCAGCTACAGATGTGGCTGGACATATAGAAGTGGCACCCCAGACATCACTCCTGGTTTCGTACTGAATGGTGAGTGACGCTCAGGTTAGTATCCCAACGCTGCCTGGGGCGCCTCCAAACACGTCTTCGAGGGTGATTGGGGCTGACTTCGAAGCGGGACTGAAGACAATTCTACTCAAGTCAGTGCTATTCCAGGCTGAATGTCCGGACACCATTGAAAACGGGCTTTTTGGTGCACAGGGGTCAATGGTAGTCAGCCCCAGCGATACGCCGATTATTCCAACAGGCTTCTTTCAGTCCAATTACACATCTCTCAAATGCTGATGGCTCAAATGGCTCTGAGCACTATGGGACTTAACATCTGAGGGCATCAGTCCCCTAGAACTTAGAACTACTTAAACCTAACTAACCTACGGACATCACACACACCCATGCCCGGGACAGGATTCGAACCTACGACCGTAGCGGTCTCGCGGTTCCAGACTGTAGC
Organism: Schistocerca piceifrons; assembly: GCF_021461385.2. Taxonomy (NCBI): domain Eukaryota; kingdom Metazoa; phylum Arthropoda; class Insecta; order Orthoptera; family Acrididae; genus Schistocerca; species Schistocerca piceifrons. The sequence goes on along the minus strand of NC_060138.1, from coordinate 636,739,113 downwards.
GCCTAGAACCGATCGGCCACATCGGCCGGCTCAAATGCTGATACATCCATGCATTGTTCATGCGCCTGTCTGTGAGACGTAGTTACTGTCTGCTCGGTATACGGTGTGAAATTCCCAAAAACTTTATGCCATTGTATCGATATGTCTCTTGTTTACTATCCTTGCCAGCTGCGCAGTAAAATAGCGCTACAGCCAAAGTGTACAGATTTGCACTTTCCGTCGGTGCCTGTATAAATATCAGTTTGCGAGCAGTTTACATAGCTACTTCGTGATGCGTCGTTTTTTTCTTTTTTGTCTGAGAGTGCATCACGGCATCATTGTAAGGTCTTTAGTGTTTTCTTATGGTTTCAATGAGCACAGTGCAAAACGCCATTAAACATGAGGAAGAAAGCATTATTTCATTTTAGGTGATTCGAGAGTATACAAGGGACGGTTATGCTAGCATATATGTAAAACTAAAGGCGAGTGGCATTTATAGCATTATATTAATCCAGTATGTGATATGCCGGGTGACAAGTATTGAACTGTATGAAAAAAAACCGTAAATTAGTTACAAACTACGGCGTGCATACATTTTATTCAACATGTAAACATCACTACAAATTTAGGCTGTGAGATGTTTGATATGCGTGCCATCGTTGGCGATGATGTAGCACACACGAATATCGAAATTCAGCATGAGCCGCTGAAATGTCGGAACCTCGATGCCTTCGATGACCTCCTGAATAGCTGTTTCCAGCTCAGCAATGATTTTGGGGTTACAGCTGTACACCTTGTCTTTAATATAGTCCCACAAAAAGGAATCGCATGTGTTCAGATCCGGAGAATATGGCGGCCAATTGAGGGCCCTGCCAGTGGCCTCTGGATACCCCAGAGCCAGAATGCGGCCCCAAAGTGCTCCTCCAGGACATCAGACACTCTCCTGCTTCGATGGGGTCGAGCTCCGTCTTGCATGAACCACCTATAGTCGAAATCAGGATCGTTTTGGATAAAGAGGATGAAATCATCTTCCAAAACCTTCACATACCGTTCGGTAGTCACCGTGCCAACAAGGAATATCGCACTGATTATTCCGTGACTAGACACTGCACGCACACACAGTCACCTATTGAGGGTGAAGAGACTTCTCGATCGCGAAATGCTGATTCTCAGTGCCCCCAATGCACCAATTTTGCTTATTGACGAATCCATACAAATGAAAGTGGGCTTCGTCGCTAAACCAAACCATATTCATATTAAAGTACTGTTTGTTAATTTTGTGGACAATAGTGTTGGCGAAACAGAACGGCTGCTCCATGGCCCTGGGGCCTAGTCACTGATGGCTTTGAATTTTGTGTGGGAAGAGATGCAGGTCTTCAACAACAGTTTGTCGCAGTGTCTCCCTGTTGATTCCCACCTGTTGTGCAGCTCGTCCGATCAGTTTCCTGGTGCTGGTTTGAAACATAGCGCGTATCTTCTCGATGTTTTCAGGCTTTTTCATCCTTTTTACTCGACTGACATTGCCAACACTGTTATCACGAACACTACCCGTTCTCTCAAACTTGCGATCAAATTCTTGATTGTTAGCGCACTTGGACCGATTGTCTTCAGCTTGAACTCGGTCGCAAACTTCCTTTGAGACGCAGTTGGGCTGTTATTGCTCGTATAGCAAACCTTCGAAAGCGCTATACACTCTGGCATTCACGTGCAAATAGCCGACAACAACAAGTCGCATCCGCATGCGCCTACTAATTCCCATTACGTCCCGCAGCCAATCGTGTAATTTGAACGTCCTAACGCAAAACCTTCAGAAGTTATGACGATTTTAATTCATGTTGTTCAATAATTGTCACCCTGTAGGTCCTTATGTAGAATTCGAGCAAGAAGCCTTAACTGCAGTACTGCTTCAACGAAGTCACGATGAAACTCGTTCATATTACCTATTAGGCACAGACTGTCATATGACAACCTATAGCTTTCAGTGCGTCTGCCTCCGGTCAGTATTCTATGCATTTTTAACTGTTTTGAGCTATCACATGACTTTGGAAGCAGCCGAGGCTTGAGGAATCTGTATGTGCGACTGAGAAACATACAGTCAAAATGAAAGAGTCGGTTGACCCTCTTCTGCAGAAACCATGAAAAATTGTACTAAAGGATTTAATACGCTGAAGCGCCAAAGAAACTGGTATAGGCATCCATATTCAAATACAGAGATACATACTGTGCGGATAGTCCCGGCGGAGGTTCGAGTCCTCCCTCGGGCATGGGTGTGTGTGTTTGTCCATAGGATAAATTAGGTTAAGTAGTGTGTAAGCTTAGGGACTAATGACCTTAGCAGTTAAGTCCCATAAGATTTCACACACATATCAACAAGAGATACGTAAACAGACAGAATACGGCGCTGCGGTCGGCAGTTGTTAAATCGTGCTGCCACAATGGCAGGTTATCAAGATTTAAGTAACTGTGAACGTGGTGTTATAGTCGGCGCACGAGCGATGGAACGCAGGATCTCCAAGGTACGGCCATTTAACGAGTGTACCGTGAATATCAGGAATCCGGTAAAACATCATATCTCCCACATCGCTGGGCCGGAAAAAGAGCCCGCAAGAACGGCACCAACGGCTGAAGAGAATCGTTCAACGTGACAGAAGTGCAACCCTTCCTCAAATTGCTGCAGATTTCAATGCTGGGCCATCAACAAGTTTCAGCGTGCGAACCATTCAACGAAACATCATCGATATGGGCTTTCGGAGCCGAAGGCCCACTCGTGTATCGGTGATGACTACACGACACAAAGCATTATGCCTCGCCTGGGCCCGTCAACACCGACATTGGACTGCTGATGACTGGAAACATGTTTCCTGGTCGGCATTTCAAATTGTACCGAGCGGATCGACGTGTACGGGTATAGAGACAGTCTCATGAATACATGGACCCTGCATGTCAGCAGGGGACTGTTAAAGCTGGTGCAGGCTCTGTAATGGTGTGGGGCGTATGCAGTTGGAATGATAGAGGATCCCTGATACGTCTGGATACGACTCTGACAGGTGACACGTACGTAAGCATCCTGTCCGATTACCTGCATCCATTCATGTTCATTGTACATTCTGACGGACTTGGGCAGTTCCAGGAGGACATCGCGACACCCCACACGTCCAGAATTGCTACAGAAGGGCCTCTGGTACACTCTTATGAGTTTAAACACTTCTGCTGGCCACCAAACTCCCCAGACATGAACATTATTGAGCATATCTGGGAGGTCTTGCAGTGTGCTGTTCAGAGGAGATCTCCACTCCCTCGTACTATCACAGACTTATGGACAGCCCTTCAGGATTCATGGTGTTAGTTCCGTCAGCACTATTTCAGACATTAGTCAAGTCCATGCCATGTCGTGTTGCGGCATTTCTGCGTGCTCGTGGGGGCCCTACATGTTATTGAGATGGTGTACCAGTTTCTTTGACTCTTCAGTGTAGTTGGGGGACAACATTGCCGAAGCAACTAAAATCACAGAAGTGCACTGTAAAACTTACATTTGTTTTAATTTATGTACAAAAGACAAGTGGGAATTCTGATTCCCATCAGGGTATATTCATCGTGTTTGATCGAGTTATTTACTTATTGCATTAGTAATATCATTTTACATTAACTGGTCGTGCGGTAGCGTTCTCGCTTCCCACGCCCGGGTTTCCGGGTTTGATTCCCGGCGGGGTCAGGGATTTTCTCTGCCTCGTGATGACTGGATGTTGTGTGATGTCCTTAGGTTAGTTAGGTTTAAGTAGTTCTAAGTTCTAGGGGACTGATGATCATAGATGTTAAGTCCCATAGTGCTCAGAGCCATTTGAACCATTTTTTTTACATTAACTAAAGCAATACGAAACCAGATTATAAACATCAGTACACTAAAAATAATGTCCTTTCACATCAGCAGAACCCATACTTCCTTATGACGAAATAAAAAAGACGCAACGGTACGATAGGCTGTTGTTGCTTTCTGTCCGCTGTGGGCCAGAGATACTGAACTGTTACAGCTGAAGAGTTACCTGCGGTATGGAAGCGATACACAGATATCGAAGGTTGCGGATGTCCATGAGAAAGAGAGATCAGTTGTTACAGTTCGCGACTGCTACGGTCGCAGGTTCGAATCCTGCCTCGAGCGTGGATGTGTGTGATGTCCTTAGGTTAGTTAGGTTTAAGTAGTTCTAAGTTCTAGGGGACTGATGACCTTAGATGTTAAGTCCCATAGTGCTGAGAGCCATTTTTGTTACAGTTCACACTACACTCCTGGTGGCTGATTATGGTTCACAGATTGAGCATGCTAGCGAGCCAGTGCTATAGTGGGTTCTTCCGGGTTTCCAGTACTATATGACACCACATGTTTTACGCAGAGCCTAACAGTACAACACATCAGACAACGACTATGCTACGTAGAGTGATATACACTCCTGGAAATTGAAATAAGAACACCGTGAATTCATTGTCCCAGGAAGGGGAAACTTTATTGACACATTCCTGGGGTCAGATACATCACATGATCACACTGACAGAACCACAGGCACATAGACACAGGCAACAGAGCATGCACAATGTCGGCACTAGTACAGTGTATATCCACCTTTCGCAGCAATGCAGGCTGCTATTCTCCCATGGAGACGATCGTAGAGATGCTGGATGTAGTCCTGTGGAACGGCTTGCCATGCCATTTCCACCTGGCGCCTCAGTTAGACCAGCGTTCGTGCTGGACATGCAGACCGCGTGAGACGACGCTTCATCCAGTCCCAAACATGCTCAATGGGGGACAGATTCGGAGATCTTGCTGGCCAGGGTAGTTGACTTACACCTTCTAGAGCACGTTGGGTGGCACGGGATACATGCGGGCGTGCATTGTCCTGTTGGAACAGCAAGTTCCCTTGCCGGTCTAGGAATGGTAGAACGATGGGTTCGATGACGGTTTGGATGTACCGTGCACTATTCAGTGTCCCCTCGACGATCACCAGTGGTGTACGGCCAGTGTAGGAGATCGCTCCCCACACCATGATGCCGGGTGTTGGCCCTGTGTGCCCCGGTCGTATGCAGTCCTGATTGTGGCGCTCACCTGCACGGCGCCAAACACGCATACGACCATCATTGGCACCAAGGCAGAAGCGACTCTCATCGCTGAAGACGACACGTCTCCATTCGTCCCTCCATTCACGCCTGTCGCGACACCACTAGAGGCGGGCTGCACGATGTTGGGGCGTGAGCGGAAGACGGCCTAACGGTGTGCGGGACCGTAGCCCAGCTTCATGGAGACGGTTGCGAATGGGCCTTGCCGATACCCCAGGAGCAACAGTGTCCCTAATTTGCTGGGAAGTGGCGGTGCGGTCCCCTACGGCACTGCGTAGGATCCTACGGTCTTGGCGTGCATCCGTGCGTCGCTGCGGTCCGGTCCCAGGTCGACGGGCACGTGCACCTTACGCCGACCACTGGCGACAACATCGATGTACTGTGGAGACCTCACGCCCCACGTGTTGAGCAATTCGGCGGTACGTCCACCCGGCCTCCCGCATGCCCACTATACGCCCTCGCTCAAAGTCCGTCAACTGCACATACGGTTCACGTCCACGCTGTCGCGGCATGCTACCAGTATTAAAGACTGCGATGGAGCTCCGTATGCCACGGCAAACTGGCTGACACTGACGGCGGCGGTGCACAAATGCTGCGCAGCTAGCGCCATTCGACGGCCAACACCGCGGTTCCTGGTGTGTCCGCTGTGCCGTGCGTGTGATCATTGCTTGTACAGCCCTCTCGCAGTGTCCGGAGCAAGTATGGTGGGTCTGACACACCGGTGTCAATGTGTTCTTTTTTCCATTTCCAGGAGTGTATAAGGAGGTGTAAAAACAACTAAATATTTACTGAAGGAGTAGATGAAAATAATATGGTAATTTCACATGTTTAGCCGGCCGGAGTGGCCGAGCGGTTCTAGGCGCTTCAGTCAGGAACCGCGGGACCGCTACGGTCGCAGGTTCGAATCCTACCTCGGGCATGGAAGTGTGTGATGTCCTTAGGTTAGTTAGGTTTAAGTAGTTCTAAGTTCTAGGGGGACTGATGACCTTAGATGTTAAGTCCCATAGTGCTCAGAGCCATTTTTTTTCACATGTTTAGCTGTACTTCGTCTCAGCTACACTACGTTCACTAATTCATTGATGATATGAAGAGGGAAGACAGATTAATAGTTCGCTAGAACAATAACCAATTAAGCCTTGCTGCTACACCTTTATTATACACTACTTAGTGTGGTACAAAACTTTTCTTCTGTGCATTATTCGTGAGCTTTTCGAGAGTGGAATCAGATTTCTACTAGAGTATTGCATGTTTTCTCCTGGAAGGACAGTGCACATGTTGTTATTTCTGTGTATTTTACGGTAACTACTGCTTTCACCAATAGCGGTAGTAGGACAGTACTGCATTTCTTTCGCTATGTGTGCTATATTAATTGTGAACTCCAAGTCTCCCTGCAGTTGGTTATAGTCTGCTAACACTTATTCTTCTTATACACAGCTGCATCCGATATTTGTGTGTACTATGATAAAAAAATGTATGTCCTTTCCTTGCAAGAATCTAAGTAAAAAAAAAAATGCCCCATTCATTATTTAAACAGCATTGCCATATCGAACTCTCTCCATCGTTTATAAAAGCAGTTCAATTCTGTGTTTCTTCCGCAACAGGCTCCGTATCCAGGAAATTCAGAAATAGTTCCACGCCAACCAAACAACCTTCACGGACTGAAAGGTTTCCTGTTGACAGCGGTCTCACTACCAGTGGACTGTTATGACTGGCAGGTAGCAACTGGTGGAGCGGTGTATAAACCAGCTACTCCACACACGTATAATTAGCCGTAAAAGAGATGTAGTTTTGCAAGACGCGATACATATTGCAGTGGACAGACTAAGTCCATGTTCAGTGCATGTTAAGATGTTTTTTGGCGATATTGCAAAGCGTGTATTGCATGTAAAGTTCTTGATGATGATGTTTATTAAGTTAACTGTATAAGTGCATGTGCAAGATGGTATGCCTGTCTCAATATGTTTGAACATAATACGTTCGGAATTCAAAGCAAACCAAAAGCACAACCTTATGTCGTCCACTTTGGACTGTTGTAAGCAACTGTGACTGTCTATGACAATAAAAGTGTGGTATCAACTTTCGATACCATACTTGTTAGGAGTTGCAGATATCGACCGTGGTCAGTTATAGATATCGCTGGACCCGCGAGTCGCGAATAGCTTCGCTAGCCCCGCTCCGCGGCTTGTGACAAGTATCTAGTGAGCTCTCGTCCACTCTTACTCGGGACGTCAACTAGGAATGTAGCATACCTTTCAGCTGATAGGAAGCAACCTCTAACAAGGCGCTTAGTCAAGTAAGGCATAAGTGATGCCTACGTAGACATCTGTTTGTAATTATATGTACGCAGCATATGAAGAAGCCTGTAACACAAGTTATTTACAATACATACTATCTTTTACCAACGACTACTAATTATTTCAGTCGTTGCAAATTGCATGGGGGCTTAATTAAATAAATTGATTGAAAATGATTTTTTTTTTTTTTTGTTTGAAGCTGTATGTCCGATTACGCTGGTCTCGTAATCGGCTGGCCCTGACCAGTATTATTACGCTATCTGACTGCAACAAACAATGTAAGTAGATTTTCGTAAACACAATTAATTAATTAAGTCCCCAGCAACTAAAAAACCTACAAAATCCAAGCACAAATGTAACTGTTCTGTATGTGGGAGTGTGACTCAACGTATGCATCTGGCACGGTTCTTTTCCAACAAGACAAGAATTTTTAAATACCTACTATACAGACGTGACAAAGAAAATTAGAAAACTATAATTACGCAAGAAAACCAGAATTCCACTCTAATCCAAGAACACAAGCCAGATGCTTTGTTGACTGAACCTGTAGTGACACATTATTTCAGATACACAACCAATAAAAGAACATTGTAAGTTTTACCTTCATATATATTGACGAAATTCACTCATTACAATAACATCTGCTATCTCTCCCATCAAATAACTGCATAAGACATGGAACAACACTCTTTACTACAACATCTTACTCCAACTTCACGACAACCACGAGCTCTGCCCACACACACACACTGCCTTCAACGAGCTCTCAACAGGCACTGACTTCTCCGATCTCCTAACAAGCACTGACTGCTATGAACTCTCAACAACCACACTGTCCTCTACGATCTCAACAACCACTGTGGAGGCGGCTTAATAGTACTCTTTGGCGCAATCTCTGGCGCAGTGGCACAGTGTAGCCACCTTTCATATGCCCCTCCTCCACAGGCCAGAATTTGATGGTATTTTTGCCAGCATTGGTGGTGAAAATACCACCAAATTCGTCCAGAAAAATACAGACAAAAATAAAAGATAATATTAATACCTAAACATCACATAATTAGTTAAAAATTTTGGCTTTGCACTGACCTTTTACTAACCTAACATATGAAATACAGAAGGCAATACAAATTATTTTCATACATGTGACTTTACATAATAGTTTACACAATATACAAAAAATCAGTTTATACAAATGTTCACATAAAATGCTTTCAATGATTAGTTTATACAAAAAAGAACACCAACAGGTAACATCTTTTCAGTAGAAGCAGTCCATCAGTTGCACCCAGTAAAGTTTAGCAGGTACACTCAGCAACAAGTCACATTAGTTCAGTAGAAGCAGTTCATCAGTTGCACCCAGCAATGTTGAGTAGGTGCAGACAGCAACAAGTGACTTCATTTCAGTAGAAACAGTTCATCAGTTGCACCCAACAATGTTGAGAGCAGGTGCAGACACCAACAAGTGACATCATTTCAGTAGGAGTAGTCCATCAGTTGCACCCAGCAATGTTGAGCAGGTGCAGACAGCAACAAGTGACATTATTTCAGTAGAAGCAGTTCCATGTGTGGCACCCAGTAAAGTTCAAGAGGTACACACAGCAACAAGTCACATTAGTTCAGTAGAAGCAATCCATCAGAGGCACCCAGCAATGTTGAGTAGGTGCAGACAGCAACAAGTGACTTCATTTCAGTAAAAACAGTTCATCAGTTGCACCCAGCAATGTTGAGAGCAGGTGCAGACACCAACAAGTGACACCATTTCAGTAGAAGCAGACCATCAGTGGCACCCAGCAATATTGAGAGCAGGTGCAGACACAAACAAGTGACACCATTTCAGTAGAAGCAGTCCATTAGTGGCATCAGCAATGTTGATCAGGTGCACACAGCAACAGGGGACATCTTTTCAGTAGAAGCAGTCCATCCGTGGCACCCAGCAATATTGAGTAGGTGCAGACAGCAAAAAGTCACATCTCTCAGCAGAAGCCGTTCCAAAAAATTCACTAGCACTGATCACACAGTTCATCAGCAGAAATTAAACACGACCAAATGTCACACATCATGTTGAAAAGTGCAGGTAACAGTTCAGAATATTTATCTTCACTAATCAGACAGTTCAGGCATGAACAATAGTTTGAATGCACATACAGATGCTTTTACAGTAACATACAAATCACAACAAACACACAAATGATATCAGATAATTATCCTATTAACTATGACAATACACAAATACCAGTAAACCTATAATATTCATGGGTGTCAGTGCAAGCCACTACAAACAAATAAAATAATATTTAGGAGATAGGTGGGTAGGATTAGTAAAGGAAAACACACAGAACACACTCACTCATCTCTCATCCACATTAAGTACTACTGTGTAACTGAATAGTGTTAATTGTGTAAATGTAATTCTGTCAAAATCTGATGTTCATCATGTGTATCAAGTAGTACTGGCAGCAATGTATAACAGTCACTAATAGTTAAGTCAACGTCATAGTCAACATGTCAAGACCAATGTTTGCCAAGCCAGATCAAAATGTACTGTTGTTGAACAACTGTCAGTGAGCCAAGATATGCAATTACTTCCTCTCTCCAAAAAAAAGTATATACTGCTTAGTTATTTAACAAAGTGTGTGTATAGACTATCTTCCTTCTATTTTAGTGTTCTAGTCTGCTCTCTTCATCCTCCTTGTTCCATAAGACCAACAAAAAAATATGCTCCTCACTTATTTTACCTCTTATACACCAAAACTCCAATAATCATACCTCAATAATACGTCGATAAATATAAACCTCAGCACCAATATCATTTCACTTCCATCACAACTCTTTCCTCTAGTCAGTCTCCTCGAACAAGTACAGATAAAATCCTAATGCAACTTCAAGTCAGCATCCCATACAATCCGAAGACACAGTGTCCACACACAACCTCTGTGTAATCCATCTGACCCAAATTTTCTACTCATTATAAATTATAAGATACATTTTGGTTCCTTGTCCATCATTAAATAAAAGAAATGCATACCTGACCTCTAACAGACTTAGTTCGAATAACTCTCAGTAATTAAGTACGATTACGGAGTGTGAATGATCATAATATTTCACAGTGTGTACACCACTTCAAGAATCATAGCAGAAGCAAACATGTGGAGTATTTTTTGTGTCAAGTGTCACTTCCTATTTCAATTGCTCACGAAAAATGCAGTGTAATAATTGTCAATGGTCTAAACCTAGTATTGGTATGTCATGTCGTTAGCTTCCTTCCTATTAGCATAAATCTATACAGCTTCCATAAAACCTCAGCTCATGTGACTTCTATGACTTTCTTGTACTAATGTCGTTCGTCGAATGATAGCAGTTCATTTTCTTATCTTAAAAATATAAGGCACTGAGCGTAAGCAAAACAAGCAATAGCGAGTAAATATACCAGTGGAGAACAGAATGTCAACAAGTGGATGCAGCACAATTCCTACAACGAGGCTCTGCCAAGCGAACAATCTATAATTAATACAGTAGTGTGACCTAAACTCTATGTTTGTACACAGTATATCAGCATTTCTACACACCAAATTAAAGAGCAGTTATGGCAACAAAACAGAAATGTGTAAATATGCAATCCATACGCAAAGCAGTAAACATGTCATTAGCATCATATCAGCATAAGCAAATAAATGTTCATATGTCATCCTAATAAATAAACATGAAGGCGCAAGCAGATAAATCACAAAGTATAACTTACATACCTAAACACATCAGCACAATAAATCAAGTTACAATTATAATTTAAATAAATAAGCACAGCAGGCACATAATTAAAAAAAAAATGACATCAGTGAAAAAGCAGTGTAGCCAAGCGATGTATAATATATACAAGTCACAACCCAGTTCATTAATAATCATTGTCAAAATCAGTTAACGTACGCAAGCACGTCGCTTCACAAGTAATTTCATAGAACATAAAATTTAGCACAAGGCATGAATCACGTAATCGCGAGCAGCAAATTACGTCTAAAGTACGTACCTAAGTGGAAACATGTTACCTGAAAAATGAACTCAATTAACAGTTACCTTTTTTAGTTTATTAGTTTCTTCTTCGAAATTACATTCTTTCTGAAATTTTCTCGATAGCAAGTCGTCTTAACGTCGGAGACACACAGAATTTACCTGTAGTTCTTAAATATTTTATACAACCGTATCCTGAAAAATACTGAATGTTAATAACACAATTCATCAAGTCACTATAGCTTTATACTGAATTTAGTCGGAGAAATTAAACTGTGTATTTGTTTATGTCTGTCAGTGCATTCGCACTGAGCGCTCGATCAGCTGTGGGCGCGTGACGTAGGAAGCTATTGTTCGCGGTCAACGACTGCCTTGTGCGGCGCGCAGACTTGACTGTTGCTTTGAGTATGTGCCGCCGCCAAAACACAGCGCGGTTATCCTTGTACTCTCCGCATGTTTACATCTAGCTGTTGGTTTCTCAAAAGTATGTCATTCCACAAAAATCTTTACGTTTGAAATATGATGTATTCCTTTAGAGCGTCGAGATTTAAGAGTTTCTACTTCGACAGTGTTATCATGAATAATTTTGCGAATTCTATATGGACCGTTATAAAGCAGAAAAAATTTGCGACACAAGCCTTTTCCTTTGTGAGACAAACGGTGGGACTTAATTAATACCTTCTGACCAACTGACAAGAATTTTGAACGACCAGGACGCTTAGCTGATTTCTCTCTTCTAGCAGCCGCAGATGCAATATTTCGTAGAGCCAGGTTGACAACTTCAGAATGCCGCAGTTTCCGTGAAGGCGGAAAAGGAACTATTTCAGAAATGCGATTTGTCGGTGCTTTATTTTTTAATATCAATAGAGGCGGTAAAGAAGTTGAGTCATTAGGAAGTTCATTCAGAATGTTTTGAAAAATATGAAGATACTGATCCCAAGTTCTGTGATTCTGATGACAATAAAGGCGGCACAATTTATTGATTTCCTTCATCCATCTCTCTGAAGCATTAGATTGAGGGTGAAAAAGTGAAATGAAAATTGGTTTAATTTTACGACGGTGTAGAGTACGAAGCCAAATTTTAGAACGAAACTGTGATCCATTATCTGATATAACCTTGTTAACATGACCAACTTCTTTAAGAAAATGTTTGATAAAAGCGTTAGATACTGAACGAGCTGTTGCTTTGCGTAAAGGTGTAAAACACACATATTTTGATGTCAATTCCACTGCTACGAAAATGTACGCAAAACCATTAGTAGAACGAACCACTGGACCGAACAAATCGACTGCAGCCATCTCCTTTAATTTCGCTGGAATGATGGGAAACAACGGTGCTCTGTGAGAAATCGTTGGAGGCTTAGCCATTTGACATAATTTACATTTGACAAGAACAGATCGAATACGTTTTTCCATATTACTGAAATAGCAATTTTCTCGTAATTTATGAAAGCATTTTCGGGGAGCAAAGTGTGCATAACTGAGATGCGTATACCAAATCAATTTATTGACCCACTCATCAGGAATACAAACTAACCAAACGGAGTTGTCGACCGATTTTCGTTTAAAAAGAATGTCATTGCGAACTAAATAGCATCTAGTTTCTCTGGATCAGGAAGAATACCTTCAGTCGAAATAATGTGACCGAGAACTTTCGCCTGAGAACGACCAAATTCAGATTTTTCCAAGTTTACTGTAATGCCAACTCTTGCAAAGATACGTAACAATGAATCCAAAATTTTGCTGTGCTCACTCCAAGAATGTTTAGCAATAAGAATGTCGTCAACATACGAAGTAATGTTGTCACGAAGATAAACAGGTAACATTTCGTTTAAACTACAATGAATGCTGCTGAAGGTACAATAAGTCCAAATGGTAATTTACGAAATCACTTTTAGGTACAATAGTTATATCCGGTTAATGTTTAGATAGATTGATAGTCGAAGAGTTGGTTTGACAGATTCAAAGAATAGTAAAAGAGTAGGTAGCGGTCCAGAAAACTAAAAGAGAAATAGCACCACTACAGCTCGGGGCCCTATGCTCGCTACGGCACATATTCACTTAAGAGTAGTGAATCCCCTGAGGACATTAATAGGTTAGAACAGTAATTTTCGAAATCTCATTTAGGTAAATAGTCAAATCCGGTTATTGTTTAATTACTCACTAGATAGATTGATAGTCGAAGAGTTGGTTTGACAGATGCAAAGAACAGTAAAAGAGTAGGCAGCGGTACAGAAGACTAAAAGGGAAATAGCACCACTACAGCTCGGGGCCCTATGCTCGCTACGGCACATATTCACTTAGAGTAGTGAATCCCCTGAGGACATTAATAGCTGCACATAATTTCTAGTTTGTGACTTAATGGCAACTTTGGCGGAAGTGCGTACGTAAATTGATCTAGCCATGAACATGGATGTATGTCATTCTTCGAATTGCGAAATATTTTAATCTTCCGAACAGTTAAGAAGTGTTTATAATCAAAGTTTTCGTCTCGTGGCGACAAAGACCTACCGCGTCTGTCCCAGTCACAATGACGACTATTGTTAAGTTCGCGCGCCTGGCGCTCTCTTGTTGCATCCCATAAATGAAATAAATTATTTTCTTCATACCCTACTGCTAAACTAACACTTGTCAATTTATCTGAGATCATCTCAACTCTTTCCGATGAGTCACTTAATTGTCCTTTCTGTTTATTTATGTCTTCTGTAAATGTCGCGACTCGGGTTTCGGTGTTGTCACATTTAGTAGTTAACTGTTCACACTGTTGCGTTAAGTTATTTATTCTGTCATTTGGTACGGATTCCTCGGTTCCTTCAATTATTTCTTTCTTATCGTTTGCACGTTGTAAATTTAACTCTGAAAATTTTTGTACTATCACGCGATCTTTTCCTTCCCGTTCTCTGTCCTGTTCCTCTTGTCTGATTTCTGTTGAAATTAAGCTATTATTGTGAGCCTTCAAAATCGGTTGTACTTCTCTAATTTCTTTCTTTGATTCATCATTCGTATTTTTGAAACATGTCCTTATTCGTGAGCATAACCGTGTTGTCATAGCTTTCATCTCCGTTCTAATTGTTCCCATCTCCGTTCTAATTGTTCCCATTTCGGTTTTAATTGTTCCCATCTCTGTCTTCATTGTTCCCATCTGTGTTACCATAGTTCCCATTTGTGATCCCAGATTTAATATTGCACCCATCAACTGTTCCAAGGTAGCCGGTTCGCAATTCTTTTCGCGCCTAACATTTCCCGCAAAACCAGTTTCCTCCGTCATAGCTGTAAAGCTATCTGTGTTCGATACAATTTCAAAATCTTCTGTCGTTAATCTCCGATTCTGTGAATTTTCCGATTGAGAAACATTTTGAACTGTTACCGGACTATTTTCCTTGCTTATTAAATTGTTTTCCACTACATTACTCATGACACTGTTTTCCTCTGTTGGCGAGTTCGCCATGTTAACAATTTCGTTATTCTGACTATTCATCATTTTGCCTGTTTCATTGACCGCGTAATCATTTACACAACATAAAAAAAATTCGTCACTGTTCGAAAATCACACACAATGACTCCTTATCTCCAACAATACTATTCAAATGCAATGACTCCCTCAAACACGATCAATCGAACACTTGAAATAATTGCACTAAATCGTCAAACGCGTATACAAGGCAATAAAAATTAAATTTTGAAAAATACCATTAGAAGAATGCTAATTACCAAATCTACACACTCAATACAGACTACAATCACTAAACTCAAAATTACTACAACAATACTACAGTCTACAATTTTCACAATCAGAAAAATTCCAAGGGACGATCCGAAGCAGCGGTCGCCACGTGCATGGGGGCTTAATTAAATAAATTGATTGAAAATGATTTTTTTTTTTTTGTTTGAAGCTGTATGTCCGATTTTTTTTTTTGGGCGCTGGGCATGTGGGTGGGGACCTGTGCTCTAAACCACTATACTACCAGCTGACATCGTGCATGGGGGCTTAATTAAATATATTTTTGATTGAAAATGTTTTTTTAGTAGCTGTATGTCCGATTACGCTGTGTCTCGTAATCGGTTGGCCCTGACCAGTACTATTACGCTATCTGACTGCAAAGAACAATGTAAGAAAATTTTCGTAAACACAGTTAATTAATTAAGTCCCCAGCAACTATAAAAATCTACGAAGCCAACAAGTACAAGAGTAACTGTTCTGTATGTGGGAGTGTGACTCAACGTCCACATCTGGCACGGTTCTTTTCCAACAAGACAAGAATTTTTTAAATACCAACTATGCTGACGTGACAAAAGAAATTTAGAAAAACTGTAATTGCGTAAGAAAATCACAATTACACTCTAATCCAAGAACACAAGCCAGATGCTTTGTTGACTGAACCTGTAGTGACACATTATTTCAGATACACAATCAATAAAAGAACATTGTATTTTTTTTACCTTCATATATATTGACGAAATGCACACAATAACATCTGCTATCTCTCCCATCAAATAACTGCATAAGACATGGAACAACACTCTTTACTACAACATCTTACTCCGACTTCACGACAACCACGAGCTCTTAACACACACTGTCCTCTACGAACTCTCAACAACCACTGACTGCCATGAGATCTTAACACGCACTGTGGAGGCGGCTTAATAGTACTCTTTGGCGCAATCTCTGGCGCAGTGGCACAGTGTAGCCACCTTTCATATGCCCCTCCTCCACAGGCCAGAATTTGATGGTATTTTTGCCAGCATTGGTGGTGAAAATACCACCAAATTCGTCCAGAAAAATACAGACAAAAATAAAAGATAATATTAATACCTAAATATCACATAATTAGTTAAAATTTTGGCTTTGCACTGACCTTTTACTAACCTAATATATGAAATACAGTAAGCAATACAACTTCTTTTCATGCATGTGGCTTTACATAATAGTTTACACAATATACAAAAAACCAGTTTATACAAATGTTCACATAAAATGCTCTCAATGATTAATTATACAAAAAAAAGATACTAACAGGTGACATCTTTTCAGTAGAAGCAGTCCATCAGTTGCACCCAGTAAAGTTTAGCAGGTACACCCAGCAACAAGTCACATTAGTTCAGTAGAAGCAGTTCATCAGTGGCACCCAGCAATGTTGAGTTGGTGCAGACAGCAACAAGTGACTTCATTTCAGTAAAAGCAGTTCACCAGTTGCACCCAGCAATGTTGAGAGCAGGTGCAGACACCAACAAGTAATACCATTTCAGTAAAAACAGTCCATCTGTGGCACCCAGCAATGTTGAGTAGGTGCAGACAGCAAAAAGTAACATCATTTCAGTAGAAACAGTTCTAACAGTGGCACTCAGTAAAGTTCAAGAGGTACACACAGCAACAAGTCACATTAGTTCAGTAGAAGCAGTCCATCAGAGGCACCCAGCAATGTTGAGTAGGTGCAGACAGCAACAAGTGACTTCATTTCAGTAAAAACAGTTCATCAGTTGTACCCAGCAATGTTGAGAGCAGGTGCAGACACCAACAAGTGACACCATTTCAGTAGAAGCAGTCCATTAGTGGCATCAGCAATGTTGATCAGGTGCACACAGCAACAGGGGACATCTTTTCAGTAGAAGCAGTCCATCAGTGGCACCCAGCAATACTGAGTAGGTGCAGACAGCAAAAAGTCACATCTCTCTGCAGAAGCAGTTCGATCAAACTCACTAGCACTGATCACACTGTCCATCAGAGTTTATGAGCACAAATTAAACATGTCCTAATGTCACACATCATGTTGAAAAGTGCAGGTAACAGTTCAGAATATTTATCTTCACTAATCAGACAGTTCAGGCATGAACAATAGTTGGAATACACATACAAATGCTTTTACAGTAACATACAAATCATAACAAACACACAAATGATGTCAGATAATTGTCCTATTAACTATTACAATACACAAATACCAATAAACCTATAATATTTATGGGTGTCAGTGCAAGCCACTACAAACAAATAAAATAATATTTAGGAGATAGGTGGTTAGGATTAGGAAAGGAAAACACACAAAACACACTCACTCATCTCTCATCCACATTAAGTACTACTGTGTAATTGAATAGTGTTAATTGTGTAAATGTAATTCTGTCAAAATCTGATGTTCATCATGTGTATCAAGTAGTACTGGCAGCAATGTATAACAGTCAATAATAGTTAGTCAACGTCATAGTCATCATGTCAAGACCAATGTTTGCCAAGCCAGATCAAATGTACTGTTGTTGAACAACTGTCAGTGAGCCAAGATATGCAATTACTTCCTCTCTCCAAAAAAAAAAGTATATACTGCTAGTGATTTAACAAAGTGTGTGTATAGGCTATCTTCCTTCTACTTTAGTGTTCTAGTCTGCTATCTTCATCCTCCTTGTTCCATAAGACCAACAAAAAAAATATGCTCCTCACTTACTTTACCTCTTATACACCAAAACTCAAATAATCATCAGCATCACATAATCTCAATACGTCACTAATACTTCTTCAATACGTCGATACATATAACTCTTATCATCAATATCATTTATCTTACCTCTTGTCCACAAAAACTCCACTAATCTTCTACTTCACATACTCTCAATACCTCAATAATACGTCGCTACATATAAACCTCAGCACCAATATCATTTCACTTCCATAACAACTCTTTCCTCTAGTCAGTCTCCTTGAACAAGTACAGATAAAATCCTAATGCAAACCTCATCATCTCATACAATCCGAAGACACATTGTCAACACACAACCTCTGTGTAATCCATCTGACCCAAATTTTCTACTCATTATAAATTATAAGATACATTTTGGTTCCTTGTCCATCATTAAATAAAAGAAATGCATACCTGACCTCTAACAGACTTAGTTCGAATAACTCTCAGTAATTAAGTACGATTACGGAGTGTGAATGATCATAATATTTCACAGTGTGTACACCACTTCAAGAATCATAGCAGAAGCAAACATGTGGAGTATTTTTTGTGTCAAGTGTCACTTCCTATTTCAATTGCTTACGAAAAATGCAGTCTAATAATTGTTAATGGTCTAAACCTAGTTTCGGTCTGTCATGTCGTTAGCCTCCTTCCTATTTGCATAAATTTATACAGCTTCCATAAAACCTCAGCTCATGTGACTTCAATGACTTTCTTGTACTAATGTCGTTCGTCGAATTATAGTAGTGAATTTTCTTATCTTAAAAATATAAGGCACTGAGCGTAAGCAAAACAAGCAATAGCGAGTAAATAGACCAGTAAAGAACAGAATGTCAACAAGTGGATGCAGCACAATTCCTACAACGAGGCTCTGCCAAGCGAACAATCTATAATTAATACAGTAGTGTGACCTAAACTCTATGTTTATACACAGTATATCAGCATTTCTATACACCAAATTAAAGAGCAGTTATGGCAACAAAACAGAAATGTGTAAATATGTAATCCATGCAAAAAGCAGCAAACATATATCTTACGTAATAAACAAGTCATTAGCATCATATCAGCATAAGCAACAAGTGGATGCAGCACAATTCCTACAACGAGGCTCTGCCAAGCGAACAATCTATAATTAATACAGTAGTGTGACCTAAACTCTATGTTTATACACAGTATATCAGCATTTCTATACACCAAATTAAAGAGCAGTTATGGCAACAAAACAGAAATGTGTAAATATGTAATCCATACGCATTGCAGTAAACATATATCTTACGTAATAAACGAGTCATTAGCATCATATCAGCCTAAGCAAATAAATGTTCATATGTCATCTTAATAAGTAAACATGAAGGCGCAAGCAGATAAATCACAAAGTATAACCTACATACATAATCACAGTCAGCACAATTAATCAGATGACAATTATAATTTAAATAAATAAGCACAGCAGGCACATAATAGAAAAATATGACATCAGTGAAAAAGCATAGCAGCCAAGCGATGCATAATATATACAAATAACAACCCTGTTCATTAATCAATAATTGTCAAAATCAGTAAATGTACGCAAGCACGCCGCTTCACACGTAAATTCATAGAACATGAAATTAGCACAAAGTATGAATCACGTAATCGCGAGCAGCAAATTACGTCTAAAGTACGTACCTAAGTGGAAATATGTTACCTGAAAAATGAACTCAATTAACAGTTACCTTTTTTAGTTTATTAGTTTCTTCTTCGAAATTACATTCTTCCTGAAATTTTCTCGATAGCAGGTCGTCTTAACGTCGGACACGCACAGAATTTACCTGAAGTTCTTAAATACTTTATACAACCGTATCCTGCAAAATACTAAATGTTAATAACAGAATTCATCAAGTCACTATAGCTTTATACTGAATTTAGTCGGAGAAATTAGACTGTGTATTTGTTTACGGCTGTCAGTGCATTCTCACTGAGCGCTCGATCAGCTGTGGGCGCGTGACGTCGGAAGCAATTGTTTGCGGTCAACGACTGCCTTGTGCGGCGCGCAGACTTGACTGTTGCTTTGAGTATGTGCCGCCGCCAAAACACAGCGCGGTATCCTTGTACTCTCTGCGTGTTTACATCTAGCTGCTAGTTTTTTACAAGTATGTCATTCCACAAAAATTTTAACGTTCGATATGTGATGTATTCCCTTAGAGCGTCGTGATTTAAGAGTTTCTACTTCAACAGTGTTATCATGAATAATTTTGCGAATTCTGTATGGACCGTTATAAAGCAGAAAAAATTTGCGACACAAGCCTTTTCCTTTGTGAGACAAACGGTGGGACTTAATTAACACCTTCTGACCAACTGACAAGAATTTTAAACGACCAGGACGTTTAGCTGATTTCTCTCTTCTAGCAGCCGCAGATGCAATATTTCGTAGAGCCATGTTCACAACTTCAGAATGCCGTGGTTTCCGTGAAGGCGGAAAAGGAACGATTTCAGATATGCGATTTGTCGGTGCTTTATTTTTTAATGTCAATAGAGGCGGTAAAGAAGTTGAGTCATTAGGAAGTTCATTCAGAATGTTTTGAAAAATATGAAGATACTGATCCCAAGTTCTGTGATTCTGATGACAATAAAGACGGCACAATTTATTGATTTCCTTCATCCATCTCTCTGAAGCGTTAGATTGAGGGTGAAAAAGTGAGATGAAGATTGGTTTAATTTTACGACGCTGTAGAGTACGAAGCCAAATTTTAGAACGAAACTGTGATCCATTATCTGATATTACCTTATCAACATGACCAACTTCTTTAAGAAAATGTTTGATGAAAGCGTTAGATACTGAACGAGCTGTTGCTTTGCGTAACGGTGTAAAACACACATATTTTGATGTCAACTCCACTGCTACAAAAATGTACGCAAAACCATTAGTAGAACGAACCACTGGACCAAACAAATCGACTGCAGCCATCTCCTTTAATTTCGCTGGAATGACAGGAAACAACGGTGCTCTGTGAGAAATCGTTGGAGGCTTAGCCATTTGACATAATTTACATTTGGCAAGAACAGATCGAATACGTTTTTCCATATTACTGAAGTAGCAATTTTCTCGTAATTTATGAAAGCATTTTCGGGGACCAAAGTGTGCATAACTGAAATGTGTACACCAAATCAGCTTATTAACCCACTCATCAGGAATACAAACTAACCAAACGGAGTTGTCGACCGATTTTCGTTTAAAAAGAATGTCATTGCGAACTGAATAGCATCTAGTTTCTCTGGATCAGGAAGAATACCTTCTGTAGCAATAATGTGACCGAGAAATTTCACCTAAGAACGACCAAATTCAGATTTTTCTAAGTTCACTGTAATGCCAACTCTTGCAAAGATACGTAACAATGAATCCAAAATTTTATTGTGCTCACTCCAAGAACATTTAGCAATAATAATATCGTCAACATAAGAAGTAATGTTGTCACGAAGATAAACAGGTAACATTTCGTTTAAACTACGAATGAATGCTGCAGTAGGTACATTAAGTCCAATCGGTAATTTCCAAAGTCACTTTTGGGTAAAACAGTCATATCCGGTTATTGTTCTTACTCACTAGATAGATTGATAGTCGAAGAGTTGGTTTTAAGCCGCCTCCACAGTGCTTGTTATGAGATTGTAGAAGTCAGTGCGTGTTTAGAGTTCGTAGCAGTCAGTGCTTGTTAGGAGATCGGAGAGGACAGTGTGTGTTAAGAGTTCGTACTGAGATGTACTAGTGGGCACTGCTTGTCGTGAAGTCGGAGTAAGATGTTGTAGTAAAGAGTGTTGTTCCTTG
Source organism: Schistocerca piceifrons (assembly GCF_021461385.2). NCBI lineage: Eukaryota > Metazoa > Arthropoda > Insecta > Orthoptera > Acrididae > Schistocerca > Schistocerca piceifrons. The sequence goes on along the minus strand of NC_060138.1, from coordinate 636,717,481 downwards.
TCTTATGCAGTGATTTGATGGGAGAGATAGCAGATGTTATTGTAATGAGTGCATTTCGTCAATATATATGAAGGTAAAATTTATAATGTTCCTTTATTAGTTGTGTATCTGAAATAATGTGTCACTACAGGTTCAGTCAACAAAGCATCTGGCTCGTGTTCTTGTATTAGAGTGAATTTTGGTTTTCTTGCGTAATTATAGTTTTTCTAAATTTCTTTTGTCACGTCAGTATAATTGGTATCAAAATTCTTGTCTTGTTGGAAAAGAACCGTGCCAGATGTGGACGTTGAGTCACACCCCACATACAGAACAGTGACTCTTGTGCTTATTGGTTTTGTTGGTTTTTTTTTTTTTTTAGTTGCTGGGGCCTTAATTAATTAATTGTGTTTACGAAAATCTACTTACATTGTTTGTTGCAGTCAGATAGCGTAATAATACTGGTCAGGGCCAACCGATTACGAGACACAGCGTAATCGGACATACAGTTACTAAAAAATTAAAAGCAATACCAAATTTATTTAATTAAGCCCCCATGCACGAATTCACTCATTACAATAACATCTGCTATCTCTCCCATCAAATAACTGCATAAGACATGGAACAACACTCTTTACTACAACATCTTACTCCAACTTCACGACAACCACGAGCTCTGCCCACACACACACACTGCCTTCAACGAGCTCTCAACAGGCACTGACTTCTCCGATCTCCTAACAAGCACTGACTGCTATGAACTCTCAACAACCACACTGTCCTCTACGATCTCAACAACCACTGTGGAGGCGGCTTAATAGTACTCTTTGGCGCAATCTCTGGCGCAGTGGCACAGTGTAGCCACCTTTCAAAATACAGACTGTGCAGCCAGCTCTTTACCGACTTAACTGCCAAACCTGCAATATATGTTTCTATTTAGCATTGGCCACCAGTCATCATAACAAATGACAACGAGAATCATAACTAAAAGTCCAATTAAAACAATTATCTGCTCAGTCACTCTTTTCATTTTATCCCACGATACGTTTAGAGAGTTTACACTCTCATCGTCAGGTGGAACAATGATATTCTGTCACATTTTTGCTAGCTAGACGAAGCCAATTGTTTGTTGTGGTTTCGTTTTGCCTGTTTTACGTTACTGTAGCAAAATGAAACCATAACAAACCTCTAGCTGCATACAGTTAAAAAAACGTAACAAAATATCATTTTTCCATCAAAAGATGAGAGTGTAAATTCTCGAAACGCGTCGTGGGATGAAATAAAAAGAGTGACTGACACAGATGATTGTTTCATTTGAACTTTTCTATACAAAAAGCAATGATTTACGAAATATTGCCACATGGCGATTAGGGCTGATGTGGAACGAAAAGCGTGAATGACTATGTTTTAAAACTGTAATATGTATGAGCAGTGTTGTCACTACGTCCGAGCATTGTGTATATGAGAGGACCCTATCATAAACTGTCTGACACTCCACTCCTATTCACATTCGTCAGACATCAGCAAAAACACCCTGCGAGTGCGTTAGCATCACTAGAATAAATTACGGCGGGGGGGGGGGGAGGTGTGAGAGTGGAGCCTCATTCTACGACAGAGCACATCTGTGTTTAGTCGTACAAAATTTGTTTAATTTCTTATATTGTTGCCAATGAAGCACACTAGTTTACATAGATTGCGACCTGACAATTTTAGGACAATTGTCAAGATAAGGTATTACGTCCTGATTAGCTGAAATAGCTCTGAGCACAACAGTATCAAATTTAAACATAAGGTTCTCTACATGATTTTTGGTACATCTAAGCAGTGAAGCACTGTCTGAGTTGGCCAATATTACGTCAAATCATCCGATTCTGGTTCTAAGTTCGTTACTATTTAGGATGACAATCAAGTCTATGGAGGATGGTTAGTTTTTGTGACAAGATACGTAAAAGATTACTCAAGGTCGCTCATGTTCACAGTGGACGCAAGCTGGTGATCCAATAATTTTACGGCTCTGCCAGCGGCATTTACCTTTAGCTGCAACATGTTTCGGCTGCATGGCTGCTCTCGCCCTCTGAAAATCCAATAAAAAGCTAATCAAAATCTTTACTGATCTTATCAGCTGAAGCTGCCCTATGTTTCTCGTTAGGCGAGAAAGCATGCACTCGTCCCTAGTCTGGAAAATATGGCGATATACTCCTGCATAGATGGAGCAGCATGTATACTTCGAAGCCCTCACAGTTCTCACAAGAACAATTAACTACGTGGCTGTTTCGTTTATCTGCTATCGGAGCTCAACGACTCTTCAGCTAATTTCTAGCTGAATGTCAGCCAAAGTGAACACAGTGTTCTCACAAAATTCCTCTCGCAGGAAAGCTTCTGTGAAGTTTAGAAGGTAGGTACCTCACTGGCAGAAGTAGAGCTGTGAGAACAGGTTGTGAGTCGGGCTTGGGTAGCTCAGATGGTAGAAAACTTGCCCGCGAAAGGCAAAGGTCCCGAGTTCTAGTCTCCGTCTGGCACACAGTTTTAATCTTCCACGAAGTTTCATCTAATCAGTATCATCATATTACAAAACTTTTTTTTGTATAGAACCTATATATCAGTAAACATGTTATATATTAGAACCTTAGCTTCCAAAGAAAATGTCAACACTTGGCTTTCTTAGCCTTGTTATGTTGTCAAAATATGAAATACCAGAAAACATCATATATCTGTCAAGATTTTAAAAAAATCCTCACAAGTATTGTTAACAAAAATCAGTTTCTTGCACAAAATTCTTCAAAAGTTATATATTTTTAAACAATAACAACACTGTGTGTTCGTATTTTTTTCATTTTAACCAGATACATGTTTTTCTGTTACGGACAGTCTTTTCTCGTATATCTTCAATGTGGTTAATTGAAGTTATCAACCTCATCTTCATGCGCCTCGACATGTCTCCTCTGAGCATGGAATAACGGTCGCCAGAGAGGAAGAGTGCAGAAGGTTTGAGTGTATTGTGAGCGCTTGGTTGCCTTCGTTCCATTCCGCTTGTACCCATGACGAAATTATATTAGAGATCTATTATTAGCAGCATAAAAACCTATATTCTTCATCAATCCTCGAGTCTTTATGACAATCCATCGTTGTTTAACTTGTCTCTCGTTTTCTGTACGAATAGTCGCCTCTCATCTCTCAGTGTGACATTTGAAAGTGTTGAAATTTGCAACAAGGAATATAGTGAACATTTGTATTGCGAAAACAGTTAAAATGGATTTTTTGTGGGTAGGTAGATGCAGTAATGATCATGTATAGGAAGGGATTTAGAAAGGTTCGTGATTTCTTGTGGCCCAGGTCTTCTTTCTTCCTAATCTTCTGCGTTGAATCTTCTTTTCTTGTTGCATCTTGCTATCTTCTCACTTGTGTCTTCGTTCTTCTGTGGACCGGGAACCGGCGTTTAAGACCTGCTTAATCTTGTTATTGTATAAACCATTCTTATATCAGTTTCTTTCAAATCGTTGTGTGTTCTTTATTGTATCAGGTTGTTCTTCGGGATATATTGGACATCCTTCCATCATTCTTTTTCTTACTTCCACGAGTGTTCAGGGAATGTTCCTCAATTGCTGGATGCCGTATGGTATGATGATAATTTTAGTCATTCTGTATTTGGGTTACAGAAAGGCGCCTCTTCTTCTTCTTCCGGTGAATTCAAACTTTTGTTCGTCATTGGTGTAACATACCTGCCTCTATTCTGCTTTGGTGGAAATCCATCATATCTCTTTATGCTGCTCTAAACAGTTTGCAACAGAAGTTCTAAGTATTTATCACTGTAGCAAAACTGCTGTTATGAAGGTCGTATGTGACATCCACTTGAATAAAGATCGCATTATGTCACATGTCGACTGTATCCAGGTTTTGTCATAGATCCCCATAATTTCCCACAGAGGTGTTATCCTCTTAGATTGTTGCTCCCACAAAGGCATTTCCTTCCGTCATCTCGAAAGCTGATGTACCAGGCACCCACACTCATTGTTCCTTCCTCTCATGCCTAACCGCTCTAGTCAGTTCTGCTGTCGATCTGACCATGATGACAATGCATTGTTCTTGATGACGTCGTGTATAATACAACATTGTGCACACCTTTGTCTATCTTACATCCTCAAATTTCTCTGATTTGCATGTTATTACCACCTATCTTAGTTTTTGGGTTGTTCTACCTCTCTTTACCAAGGCAAAAATGATTATTAAAACCCTTAACATACGTACAAGCTTTACAAACACTAAACTACTAAGAGACTTTACAAAAATTCTGTATTAAAAACTACACATAAGATTCTCCTTACTAAAACTCTTCATAATTTTATATCTGTTTTAACAGATCAACATCTTTTATCCCCATTCTATATGTATACTTTCTTTCTTCTTTCCACTATTGGTATAAAGATAATGGTTTCCTCATCTTTATCTCATTGAATAGTAAGAGGAAAATCGATGGTGATGAAGGTTAGTGTGTCAGTATGTCCCATTTCTTTTTTCTAACTACCGGTACATCATATTGTAAAATCTCTGCACCCTGACTCCGACTCCGGCCTCTTTTTCTCTGCAATCTCTTCTTTTCTGCATAAGCTGTAACAGAACTTCAAGATACAATATATCTCTATTTCTTGTTTCCCTTTTGAAGACTTTCACCACTGTCCAATTCCATTGTTGTACTTTTATTAGTTGTAGTTATCCGTATCTCCTTCTTATAAACAGTAAGCTTTTATATTACTTTTCCCCCTGTCTTGCTCTTCCTTACTGAAATCATCCCTGTGTTAAACTCACACACCCCTGTCTACAACCTTCAAAGAAATAAGATGCTTCTTGCTTTCCTTAATAATCCAATTGTCTCTTAATTCTTATCTCCTAACAATCTTTTTATTCATTTCCCTGACATCTCCTTTTAATATCAACTTGTGGTAACTTCCACAAATCATTAATACTTCTCATATTCCCTAAAATATCTCCTCAAGAAAATGTTCACCGTCCACGATGAAACATACCGAGAATAAATATTCATTTCTTATATAATTCTTTACACATAATTTCTTGGCTTCCTTTAGTCCACAAAAAAATCAATTTATTTCTACTTTACACTACATTTTAAGAGAGAATCTACTACTATTTCATCAAACTATCCACATGCAATCTCTATCTTTCTCCTTTCTTTCTACTCATTCTCCATACTACATTTCCTTTGCAGAAGGATTACTTCAGTTCTTACTTTACAGTTCTTCCTTCACAACTATCTTTTTGATACACTGCAAAAGTTGTCTAATTTATTTTAATGAGATAAGTACAAACTAAATTTTTCTGAATGCATTTCCTTAGCTTCCCTGGTCTTTGACTTCTACATTTTACTCTCATCGGAATCTGGATATCTGATACATCTAATTTTTCTTGGGGAGTTAATATTTACTGTTTTACCCTTTATACACTTTCAAGTGACTCACATGGTTCAGGCCCAATGATTTTCTTGTTTTTGGGTTAATCAGTTCGATTGCATTATCATGAACCACCTTACTTACTTCCATAGGGCCTGTGTATACCGAAAGGAATTTATGACTTTGATGTTTTTTCTTGCTAGAGAGATGGTCGGTTTTCACAAGTACTTTTTGTCCTCGTGAAAATACTCGCGAGGTTGCCATTTTGTCCGCCCTGTTCTTTCTATTTTAACCCCGCAGCCTTAAAATTGCTCAGTGCCTATTTTGCTAGATGTTGATATTCTGAATGTTCTGGGATGAAGTTATTTGTCCATATTCTTTATCATATGCATCTATGATCTCTTCATAAGTCCCTGTCCACATACATCATCTGAGTTGTGTATCAATACTGGTGTTGCCAATGGTGCGTTATCCTCTTGGCATATCATTTTTCTTACAGTTTCGTATAAATGAACTACATCCTCCACATTTTGGTCATCACCACTTTTTGTACACGTGCATACATTAACAGTTGACAACTCTTATTCCTCATCTTCGGACGATTCCCAGTCAATTGTCTCCCAGCATGCTGGCATTTGTATCTGATCACCCCCTAAACCTACTTCAGAATCTTGTTGATCAAAGCTAAGTCTATTTATACATTTAATTATAAAATCAACTTCATTAGGTGACTGAATCTCTTGTGACGTCTTCGTACCGTTCAGCTCGTCAATTCTATTTTTTACCAGGCTTTGGTGGTTTCAACTCGACTTCCTGTACCGGTTCATCTCACGTGTGTTGTCATGCTGAAGGCTAATTCTCCCAACCTTTCTGCTTTCTAGGCATTCTAGTTCCACTCGAATAATTTGGGCTTTGTGGTGGTGATCATATCGCGAATTACAGTTACCACCATGATTTCTGGAACCAAACCCATTATTGTTTGACCTCTGTGAATTTCCAAAATTATAGCTATTATTATTCCATGGGCCGTTACTATTCTTCTCAAAACGATTACCTTTCCCAACCTATTGCCATTGTAAGCATTATTAAAGGCCAATCGGTTGCTATTATTCCCATTAGTATTAGTTTCTCTCACCGCACGTTCTTTTTTAGCTTCATCTGCACTCAGGATGAATTCAAGTTATCTTAACATCCCTTTAAATGCCTGTATATTATCTCCAGCTCTGGCAACCGACGATTGCTGATAAGTATCAGTTCCCCACCACTGTACGGATTGTCTAAACACTGATTCTTTTCCGACATTTCTTCAAAAAATGTAACTGGCTTATTTTCTTCTGGATTTTCAAATGACGCCTTCTGTAACAATTTATATTGTATCCTATTTTGGATTTCCGCGGACCAGTATCGTTCCAAGAATGAAGACTTGAATTGTTCATACGACTGACAGTTTGCAGCGACTCTTTGCATCGTTTCCGCTATTGCGCCCTTCATATTACCACAAATGAAATCAAGTTTATGTCTAAGTGGCCAGTGTTCTGGGAAAACCGATTTGGAATTGATGTATAAACGTGCGGGAGTGTAAGCCGTTCCCGTTTTCTTTGTAATATTGGAATTTTCCGACTGTCAAAAAGTGATCATTGTCAAATTTCTCTATTACCCAATATGGCGTTTGTGTTTTCGCAACATTTTCCGTTCCCTTCAATTGTGTCATGTTTTCCTTTATTCGTCCTACCACATTTGGATCCTGAGACGACATATTTGAGTACCATCTAGCATCGCACTTATGCAAAGGTGTGCAATTATCTACACCGACCGTTCCTCGTGTTCCCGTTATTGGATCAGTGTTTTGTCTTTGTACTTGTTTATATTGACCTGTGGTATATGGCCTGTTGTACTGTAACTCGTAAATTGAGAATTCGGTACGTGTGGCGCAGTAAACTGCTGTGTTGTCGCGTCATTTGCGTACGTTCGGTAGGTCGACTACCACTTTGTTGGTATGCGTGCAGTTACCACTTCTTGCACCATTGTCGGCTGTGAACGTACATTACCTGCTTCGACCACCTGACTCAACTGTGCTTCTACCATTTGTTTGTTTCGGTTCGGAAAATACTGACGCAACGTCTTGTGGACGTACAAGTGGAATCTCATTACTTTTTTGCGTTTCCGCAACTGTCACGGAAGATTGCATAACGGGCTTGGTTACATCTGGGCTTTTTTCCACCGCTACGTCAGATGACACTAACGATTCCGTTGCCTCATTACTTACTGCTTTCTGTACGGTTCTCAATACACCACTTCAGTTCTGTACGAAGCTGTTCATACTGCTGCTTATTTTGCGGAACGATATTTACAATGCCCGTGTCGAATCATTTAACGCGGCTCGCATGACACGTTTTCCGACATTGAGTTCTTCCACAATTTGTTGCTCCTTACCAGACGCCTTACATGCTAAATTATCAACTCTTTGGTTGATATTAGACGCTGCATCCTGCACCTTGTCAATCTCAGTACGCATCTTTTTTTCTGATCGGCCATAAGCGATTGAATTAGTTCGCGCGAATCTCTAGGCTCTTTCCGGATTTCAATAAACTGTTCATTAGCTTCCGTTCGCATCTTTTGCTGATATTTACGAACTTTTTCGAATACAGGATTGGTTTCAATTTTGAGACCATTTATAGCAGCATTTGTTTCGGTTTTTAGATTCGCTGTTACGGTTTTTAAATTCGCCGTTTCGGTTTTTAAAGCAGCCAACCCTGAATTTGTTTCTGTTTTTAAATCTGCTAACTCTGCGCTCATCGTTTCACTTGTTTGCTTGACAACATTAGTGAATTGATTCAACATTACGAACATACTATCAGACGCTTCAAAATCGTCATCTGTCACCATTTGGTGTAAATTTTGCCATTCGCGTATTTTATGTGACGTCTCACCGACTTCTGTGCATAGTGCTGACGCACTTCCACACATTCTTTCCGTAGGAAACTGTCCCGTTTAATTCAGAATTACAACATTTGGTTCAACGTACCGAAGTTGCACGTTCTCTTATCCTACTTCTGAACCACTAGATCCGTCATCTGCCCGGTTTTGTATGGTCTCAACCTGAGATACCGATTGCAAAACTGCCTCCATTCCCCTACATTGTCACTTCGTTCGGTTTCGTGACGCGCATTCGAAACATTTTGTTGTCGTCATTTTCTATCCTATCAGGATCTTCATATTGCCTTATATGCGATGATCTACGACCGTCCGCCATCTCAGACTTTCTAACCGACCTCTGTCGTACAGGACTTGCGCGTGCCTGAGCTTTAGTAAATATGAGGTTATACGACCTGACACATCTCCAAAATATCATAGAAAGTCTCTTGTGACATTAACACATCATTATCAACGCCGTTCACAGTTTGTGGCTACTCAAACCAACTCAACAACGCGATGAATAACTTTTGCTCAAAAACACAAAAATTATTCTTTAGTCATTAATACAACCTTTTCTCCTCTGTGGATCACACATTTATAGTATTCTGACCACTAAGCATACACATACATTGAGTAACTTTGTCACTTATTTTTTTAAAAAAATTTTTTTCTTAATACCAATTTTTAATTACTCCTTCTAATTTGATTGATTGCCATCCTGGCAGAGCAATTACAATCCTGGCAGGGTCGCCATTATTTGACGCTCCACTCCTTTTCACATTCATCAGACATCAGCAAAAACACCCTGTGAGTGCATTAGAGTCACTAGAATAAATTACAGGGGACAGGAATGGACCCTTATTCAATGACAGAGCACATCGGTGTTTAGCTGTACAAAATTTGTTTAATTTCTGTATTGTTGTCAATGAAGCGCTCTAGTTTACATAGAATGCGACAATTGTCAAGATAATGTATTACGTCCTGACTAGCAGAAATAACACTGAGCACAACAATATCAAATTTAAACACAAGGTTCTCTAAATGATTTTTCTCACATCTAGACAGTGAAGTCTGAGTTAGCCAATATTACGTCAAATCATCCGATTCCGATTCTAAGTTCGGTACTATTTAGGATTACAATCAAGTATATGGAGGAAAGTTAGTTTTTGTGACAAGATATGCGAAAGATTACTCAAGGTTGCTCATGTCCAGTGGACGCAAGCTGGTGATCCAATAATTTTACGCCTCTGCCAGCGACATTTACCTTTAGCTGCAACATGCTTCGGCTGCATGGGTGCTCTCGCCCTCTGAAAATCCAATAAAAAGCTAATCAAAATCTTTACTGAGCTTATCAGCGGAAACTGCCCTATGTTTCTCGTTAGGCGAGAAAACATGCACAATTCCCTAGTCTGGAAAATACGGCGATATACACCTGCAAAGATGGAGCAGCATGTATACTTCAAAGCTCTCTCAATTCTCATGAGAACAATTAACTACGTGGCTGTTTCGTTTCTCTGTTATCGGAGCTCAACAACTCTTCAGCTAATTTTTAGCTGGATGTCAGCCAAAGTGAACGCAGTGTTCACACAAAATTCCTATTTTGGCTTGTACAGAGCGTGATGTATCCTGTTCTACACTTAACGCTGGTTCAGAGGAGAGTCCTCGAAGTTATCTTTATTGAGCCTTTCGTAGCAGACTGTCTCTCACCTATGTCCTTTCGTGCTTCGCATCACGGCCTTTTCAGACCAATGGGAACGTCCCTTTCATCTCATGGAAAGTACCCCCGCTAATCGCCAAGTGTGTACCTTCAAACTGCGCTGAAATCTCGCCATTTCTACTCCTTCCGAGTTTATTTCAGCCAATCGGACATTTTGTGCCTGCTCCTGACGCCTAAAAGTTACACGCGTACATCACGAGAGCACTACGGACCTTTCACATGATCGGTGAATGCGACTCTCTTTTAACTGCCTGTTTGTATCCATCTGGAAATTCCTCAACGCAATTTCCTAAAAAATTTCTCTGTCACAGGCAGTACTGGGCCGTTACCTGCTCCCTTCGATGTATCGCCTGGTGCGTTCTTGCCATGGGTGACCGACCCCTGTTAGAAGCCTTTCGTTGTACGTAGACTGTGGCTGCTCAACTCGAGTCTGTCCCAAACTAAAGCTTTCCTTCCAGCAACTTTCTTTACCTTTTGCTCATTGACATGCAGGATTTGGGTTCAGTGTGTTAATTCCGTCGAATGGAGTGTCATATTTTTTTCATTACATACTGAACATTTTGACAGGCAAATCTGCTCACTATCTCCAAAGTATGTCAGGTGACATATCCATCTACTTGTTACGACGTGTAAAACCTCATGTATGGTGCGAAATTAACATTCATTAAAACCGCGCCACCTTACAACTGATATTTTTTTACAATTTGCAATACTTTTTTAATTCTAGCATATAATTATTATTATTATTAAATTTCCCTGGGCATATATGTGACTTAACAGAGCTTAATACCCCACTCTTCAGTGTTACATACAATTCCAACAACCTGTCTTAAACATCAAAATTCTTTTAGATTACATGTCAGATGATTGCAAGGGTCAGCTATCGAATCGCATTTATTGCGAGATGCGCAGGAAAAAATAATTCGTGTTAGTTAGCACATCACAGATCAGTATGCATTGACTACTTCAAGACTACCCAATAAAGTTGACATACATTTCTACTTTCGTATATATTGATAATAAGGAATACTAGTCAACGGCGCCACTTATTTACGTGAGGTACACAGATCTGACGTATTAAAAACCTAATTTTGATTTTAACCATTGTCTATGGTAATAACTGGCCTTTCACAGCTTATCAGTTATACTGGCTATACAATGTGTAATGAGTATAAGTGCAGATATTTCTGATGATGACTGAGGATTGTGTGTTGAACAACATTAGATCAGTATTTATGTCATTTGCAGACTGATAATTGAAACTATTACAAGTTGTATTTTTTAGGTTGGGCAGTAACTCCAAGTACATGTGGCAAGAGCAAGCTATTAATACTTGTTTTCCCCTAGGAGCTAGTCTATAATGACAGGCGTAGTCCACTTAGGGTTGCAGTAACGACCATGCAGAAAACATCAGCTAGTAAATTGTCTTACGTGTTTGTGGGAAGACTGTTGACATAGAGAAAAAACAACCAACACATTGGTCTGTGTACTTATTAAGGTACCACATATAAATAAAAATATTTGCACTTATACCCATTACATCATGTGTTATGGAAACAGATTTCACTGGCCAATGCAGTGAAAGCGAGCTCATGGTGGAAATTAGACAAATGCGTTTGAGGGCTACACAGATAAGATTCGTTGACACACTCCATTCACATACACAGCTGTGGCACACAATTAATGTACTACCGTTACACTGAACTATATACACACACGCTTATACGCTCATACCAACGTAGCACAGACACCTATATTAATGGAAGCATGTTCTACATAAATGCTTTTGATGAACAAATAGTTGCACTGGCGTACAGGGTACACACATATATAGCCTTACGTCCACAGTGTAAGAAGCGCACGTGGGATTGGTTATTACATCAGTCCACATCGAAAGCTCGAAAAATTTCAGGTGAAGTCTGGACTTTGAATATTTTTGTGATATCGTCAGTCATACGACCACACCTCCGCCTGAGAGATCGATCCCCCGGATGCAAGCGCCGCTAGGTCACTTCATGTGCAGCAGGAGAGTAGTGCAGTTGTGCCAGCCTACAGTTCGTAGCCGCGCTCAGTGGTCAGCCAGCGCCGATGATAGTCATCGTCTGCAGCTCAGTCATTGCTGCCATCAAGTCTTTGTCGCTCCGTTCCAAGTTAGTCTTCAAACTCACCGGATTCGACATTCAAGATTACGAGAGATTAATTCGTCACTGCAAGATCTGTGACTTGTAAATTATGTCATTCTACAGACGCTTAGTCTAGTCGCGTCTTCTACACTCCTGGAAATGGAAAAAAGAACACATTGACACCGGTGTGTCAGACCCACCATACTTGCTCCGGACACTGCGAGAGGGCTGTACAAGCAATGATCACACGCACGGCACAGCGGACACACCAGGAACCGCGGTGTTGGCCGTCGAATGGCGCTAGCTGCGCAGCATTTGTGCACCGCCGCCGTCAGTGTCAGCCAGTTTGCCGTGGCATACGGAGCTCCATCGCAGTCTTTAACACTGGTAGCATGCCGCGACAGCGTGGACGTGACCCGTATGTGCAGTTGACGGACTTTGAGCGAGGGCGTATAGTGGGCATGCGGGAGGCCGGGTGGACGTACCGCCGAATTGCTCAACACGTGGGGCGTGAGGTCTCCACAGTACATCGATGTTGTCGCCAGTGGTCGGCGGAAGGTGCACGTGCCCGTCGACCTGGGACCGGACCGCAGCGACGCACGGATGCACGCCAAGACCGTAGGATCCTACGCAGTGCCGTAGGGGACCGCACCGCCACTTCCCAGCAAATTAGGGACACTGTTGCTCCTGGGGTATCGGCGAGGACCATTCGCAACCGTCTCCATGAAGCTGGGCTACGGTCCCGCACACCGTTGGGCCGTCTTCCGCTCACGCCCCAACATCGTGCAGCCCGCCTCCAGTGGTGTCGCGACAGGCGTGAATGGAAGGACGAATGGAGACGTGTCGTCTTCAGCGATGAGAGTCGCTTCTGCCTTGGTGCCAATGATGGTCGTATGCTTGTTTGGCGCCGTGCAGGTGAGCGCCACAATCAGGACTGCATACGACCGAGGCACACAGGGCCAACACCCGGCATCATGGTGTGGGGAGCGATCTCCTACACTGGCCGTACACCACTGGTGATCGTCGAGGGGACACTGAATAGTGCACGGTACATCCAAACCGTCATCGAACCCATCGTTCTACCATTCCTAGACCGGCAAGGGAACTTGCTGTTCCAACAGGACAATGCACGTCCGCATGTATCCCGTGCCACCCAACGTGCTCTAGAAGGTGTAAGTCAACTACCCTGGCCAGCAAGATCTCCGGATCTGTCCCCCATTGAGCATGTTTGGGACTGGATGAAGCGTCGTCTCACGCGGTCTGCACGTCCAGCACGAACGCTGGTCCAACTGAGGCGCCAGGTGGAAATGGCATGGCAAGCCGTTCCACAGGACTACATCCAGCATCCCTACGATCGTCTCCATGGGAGAATAGCAGCCTGCATTGCTGCGAAAGGTGGATATACACTGTACTAGTGCCGACATTGTGCATGCTCTGTTGCCTGTGTCTATGTGCCTGTGGTTCTGTCAGTGTGATCACGTGATGTATCTGACCCCAGGAATGTGTCAATAAAGTTTCCCCTTCCCGGGACAATGAATTCACGGTGTTCTTATTTCAATTTCCAGGAGTGTATAATTGTCAACCAACTGATCATGGACTACAGCAAAGTTAAGTAATAAAAATACTTTCTTGTTTTGTACGCCTGCTAATTAATTGTGTTTTCCTATTGTAGCTACCAAGCAGTCTTAGCATAGTAGAATCCACCTTTCCACCTCCTTGGCTACCTCATATTTGTCACCTCATGTTGATGGACTCGATTATTGTGGAAGATCGAGAGCCGTCAATTTTATATGACACAGGAGATTGGAAAAAAACATAACACTTTCAAGCATTAAACGTATTAACAGTTGTAAATATGGACAACCATCAGCTGTATAATGGAATGACGACAATGAAAATTTGTGCTCGACCGCGACTCAGATTTTCCGCTTATCGCGAGAGGTCGCCTTACCATTTGGCTGTCCGAGCACGACCCACGGACAGACCCAAACTTACATCTGTAATCGACCATGTCCAAAGGGACATTGCATCATATTCCTGAATAACACTGGCGCTGCAATACCGTATTTGTTCGCCGACGCGAGGCTAGCGACTTTCAAGTAAAATGTCTCCCCTGTACAGGAATATACATAATGGACGTACGGGTATAGAATGTAGACAAAGGATTCACAACATATGGAAGTTTGGGTCTGTACGTGGATATATAAATGTTAAAGCGACCACTTGCAATAAGCGGGGACATCAGGGTTCGAATCCCGGTCCGGTAAAAATTATGACTGTCGTCATTCCATTCTACAGCTGAGGGTTGACCTTATACGTAATTTCGAATACATTTCATGTATTTCATAACGGCTGTAGTTGCTGCAGTGGCTGTTTCTTTGGACATCAATCGTATCGACTGTAAGAGTGTCTTATTTTGTGTTATTAGTAAAGAATAAGCATGTTAAAACTTCACGCACGATGCGGCGCGCATCTGAATCTTTATGACGTCATATCTCTTGAACTTTGTGTCGAACAATGACGTATTTGTGTGGGTACATTGGCCGAAGTGGCCGTGCGGTTAAAGGCGCTGCAGTCTGGAACCGCAAGACCGCTACGGTCGCAGGTTCGAATCCTGCCTAGGGCATGGATGTTTGTGATGTCCTTAGGTTAGTTAGGTTTAACTAGTTCTAAGTTCTAGGGGACTAATGACCTCAGCAGTTGAGTCCCATAGTGCTCAGAGCCATTTGGGCCATTTTTTGTGGGTACATTCAGCGGTATATGCAGATACTGTGTGCGAAAAGTGTTGCGAATAGAGTTTGCAACAAAGAAGTAATAAATTTGATCGTCATACATGATGCGGCAGTTTTTCACCCATCTCAGTATTTATGACGTCGCATCTCCTGAACTATAGTAGCTAGGTGGTTCTTAGCGCCACAGCGATTGACATATCTGAACCAAGTTTGGTTGAAATCAGTCCAATAATTTAGAAAGAGATGTAAAACACACACTCACACACACAGATACATACATGTTTATAATGCGTATGGATTAAATAACGTATTGTTTAGTGTGAAGAGCGTTGCAACACAACCTTCAGAAAATATCATAATTTTGGAAAACGTTGGGTGTCCGATACTGGCCACCTTATCTCCGCATTCCATGGCCCTGTTGGACGTGTACGATACGCTGATTCCGCCGCCTCCCGAGCCATAAATCAATGCAAGCGCTGTGGATCTAGATGGCCGCGGCGGCAAGAACGCACACGCTAAACGCGGGTGTTAAGTGGGTCACCTGGGCGCCGGAGGTGGTCGGTAAGTCAGCGCTGCTTATCTGCGCCGCTGACCCTGCCAGGGAGTTTTACAGCAGCCGGCGACCGGGTCGAGGTCGCCCCGGCCACATCGCGTGCTGAGAGATCGCCGCGGCAAGTGAGATGCGTGCCGACCTCAACCCCAAAACCGCGCCCGGCTTCGTATCCGAGTCAGAAAGGCTTGTTCAGACCACACCGATGGCTCGTGAAGTGACCTAACAGTTCGTTGACGCAGGGACCATATTCTAGCCGTAGCATACCAACACGAGGGTGAGCTTTCCCGCTGCGTCAGACTTTGGCTATCACTACACCTGTGTCGAGGAAAATTCGGAGGCCGTCTGGCGCCAGCAGAAAGTAGCACAGTTTTCAATTTTCGGCGGCTGTACTTTGGTTGTGCAATAAGACAAAACAGAGAGAGTCAGTTCGTCCTTTCCCAGAGAGCCGTAACTTATAATCTTGAACTTCCGACGGTTTAATTTATTTTTAGAGAGTTTTTACAATAAACCCTCCCCCTATAAATGTTACCACTGTACGTACGGTACTGGCCTCATTTATACCGAGATTGCAGCCTATGTGGTTATCGCAGCTCATTGTTAACACATCGGAAAAGAACACAGGTTTCGTAAAGTTTTACTGACCTGACGTCATCAACATCTATATCTACATCTACAGCTATATAGATACTTCGCAAGCCACCGTACAGTGCGTGGCGGAGGGTACCCTGTATCACTACTTGTCGCTTCCTTTCCTGTTGCATTCGCCAATAGAGCGAGGGAAAAACGACTGTCTGTGTATCTCCGTACGAGCCCTCATTTCTTGTGTCTTACCTTCGTGGTCCTTACGCACAACGTATGTTGGCGGCAGTGAATCCTTCGGCGGCCAGCTTCAAATGCCGGTTCTTTAAATTTTTTCAGTAGTGTTTCTCGAAAAGTACATCGCCTCCCCTCCACATATTTCCATTAGAGCTCCCGGAGCATCTCTGTAACACTTACGTGTTGTTCGAACCTACCGGTAACAAATCTAACAACCCGCATTTGAATTACTTCGATGTCCTCCTCCAATCCGACCTGGTAAGGATCCCAAACGCTCGAGCAGTACTCAAGAATAGGTCGCACCCGCGTCCTACATGTGGTTTCTTTTGCCGATGAACGACTCTTTCCTAAAATTCTCCCAAAAAAACCGAATTCGATCATTCGCCTTTTCTATCACAGTTCTCAAATGCGCGTTCCACCTTGTATCGCTTTTCAACGTTATGCCCGGATATTTAAACGAATTGACTGTGTCGAGCAGGAACATTACAGGTTTGATATTTCTACACATCCGCATAACTTACATTTTTATACATTTAGGACTAGTTACCATCCACCACACTAACCGGAAATTTTGTCTAAGTCGTCTTGCATCTTCCTACAGTCACTAAACTTTGACACTTTGCTATACACCACGGCAGCATCAGCAAACAACCGCAGATTGCTGCCCACCATGTCAGCCAAATCATTTATGTATATAGAGAACGCCAAGTACGCTGCCTGACACAAAAGCGAGGCACCCAGCAGGGGAAGAGGAAACGTAATGATACTTCAAAGCTTGAGAGGGTATGTGCTGGTATTTCAGTGACTACAAAGTCGAGTCACATTTACAGAGAACTGGGCATTAGGAGCCCACTTATCAGTGTCACGCTGCTCCCCCTCTGGCGTGGGTGAACGGCTGCGAAGAGTGTCATAAAACGTTATCCTTGTGCCTAGGCAAGTAGTCGCATAACAGTTGATACACTGGATATTGGCAGTGGGACAGAGTTGACGTCGGAGCTGGTCCCACACATGTTCTATCGAAGACATACCTGAAACTCTTGCTGACCACGGCAGTACCTCAACATCACGCAGACGGTTCACAGCGCCATGCACCATGTGTGGACAAGCGTTGTCCTGTTGAAAAATGGCACCGAGATACTGTCCCAGGGGAGGCAACACACGAGGACACAGTATGTCCGTAACGTGTCATTCTGCCGTCAGGCTTCCCTCAACCACGTACTACCTGTAACTTGAAGTCACATCCGACGGCTGCCCACACCTTGACGACAGGAGTAACACCGCTGTGTCCATAGGCGCCAACTTGAAACTGATTTTACTATGGAACAAGAATCATTTTATGATGTACTACACGTGACAGATAATTTTGCGGTTATTTAATTGCGGCCAGCGTTTTATCGGTGTTCTGAAGGTTCCCAACCAGCCAGCTAGCTGCATTTAAACACGATATCAGCGCCACCAAATGGTGTGCGAAGTTGTTTATGTCCCATGAAATAGGTTACTTTAATTGAATCATCTGTGAGTTCTTGGTAAAAAATTTTAAATCAACTAAACAAACACTGTTTTCACCTTGTTTCACAATTTATTATTAATGCTACTCCACAACCTAGGTTTCGGGTTATAAGCCCATTTTTAAGTGCGTTACTGATTCCCGAAGACGATAATGCACAGATAAACATGATGACAAGGCAAAGATATTCATCTCAACTTCTTAAGGTATTGAGCGATAGCTTAATGCGCAATTATATCACTGTCCATTTTTTAACAAATTACATACCTTATTACACATTCACCAATTACAGTACAATGACCAGACAAAAGTTAGGCATTAACCAAGATATTTTTAACTACGATGGACTGGGGCTAAAGTTTTGCTTCTATTCTGGGGTTGTGATCTCATCTAAAAGAGCTGAATAATTGAATTGGGTTTGCTCGTTTAATAATAGGAGTGGGGATATACACATCTGTTTTTTTAATTTCTAAAATTTCTAATTTGTTGAGTTTGGCCCCCTTTTCCTCTGTGTTTAGCACTTGTACATCTATTGTGAATTTATTGTATATTTGTGGTTAGTGTTCACGCAATGTTCTGCAAAGGCTGAATCAGTCTTCTTCAAACTCCAGCATCTGTGGTGTTCTTTAAGTCTGGTACAGATCGACCTCCGGGTCAGTCCAATGTAGCAAGACTGACACTCACGGCATGTGATGTTATAAACCCCACTTTTTGTGATAGCTGATTGTCTTTTGGATTGATCAAGAAACCGTATATTGTCTGAGGGACATAGAAAAACACAGAGAAACTCTTTGCCTTCAAGATGTTACTTACGCTGTTTGATGTTTTGCCTGTAAAAGGTAATCTGTACCATTTATTTTCCTTCAAAAAAAAAAAAAAAGTGGTTCAAATGGCTCTGAGCACTATGGGACTTAACATCTTAGGTCATCAGTCCCCTAGAACTTAGAACTACTGAAACCTAACTAACCTAAGGACATCACACACATCCATGCCCGAGGCAGGATTCGAACCTGCGACCGTAGCAGTCCCGCGGTTCCGGACTGCAGCGCCTAGAACCGCACGGCCACCGCGGCCGGCATTTATTTTCCTGTTTGTCTATGCTTTTCATTGGGGACAGTAGGGACCTGGCTTGCTTCTTCACCTTTTTACCTAAAATTTTATCAATGGTGTTGGGGTCAAATTAATTATTTATAGCTACTGTTTTTATTTTGTTAAGCTCCTGGTCAAACTGTTCTTTGGACATAGGGATAGAAAGGAGACGGTAGATCATTGGGAAGGCCGGGAGGTCAATCTCTACCAGGTTTAAGGAACACCACAGAACCTGGAGGTTGAAGAAGTCTGATTCAGTCTTTGCAGAACATTGCCTGAACAATAACCACAAATACACAATAGATGTACAAGTCCTACACACAGAGGAAAAGGGGGCAGAATTCAACCAATTAGAAACGTTAGGAATTTAAAAACAGATGTTTATATCCCCACATCTATTATCAAACGAGCAAACCCAGCCGGCGGAGTGGCCGAGCGGTTCTAGGCGCTACAGTCTGGAACCGCGCTACCACTACATTCGCAGGTTCGAATCCTGCCTCGGGCATGGATGTGTGTGATGTCCTTAGGTTAGTTAGATTTAAGTAGTTCTACGTTCTAGGGGACTCATGACCTCGGATGTTAAGTACCATAGTACTCAGAGCCATTTGAACCATTTGAGTAAACCCGATTCAATTATTCAGCTCTTTTAGATGAGATCACAACCCCAGGATAGAAGCAAAACTTTGGGCCCCAGTCCATCGTAATTAAAAATATCTTGGCTGATTCATAGCTTTAGTCTGGTCATTTTAATATAATCGGTGAATGTGTAATGATGTATGAAATTTGTTAAAAATGGTCATTGACATAATTTTACATTAAGCATTGTCATCATGTTTATCTGTGCGTTATGGTTTTTGGGAATCAATGATGTACTTGAAAATGAGCTTATAACCCTAAATAATAATAATAATAATAAACTGCGATGTATGAAATTTGTTAAAAATGGTCATTGACATAATTTTACATTAAGCATTGTCATCGTGTTTATCTGTGCGTTATAGTTTTTGGGAATCAATAATGTACTTGAAAATGAGCTTATAACCCTAAATAATAATAATAATAAACTGTGAAACAAGGCTAAAAACAGTGTTTGTTTAGTTAAATAGGTCACTAATTGAACGAGACAATAAATTTTAAGAAGCGCTGTAAGATGGCTCTTTTTTGGGAATGTTATTGGATGTGTTAATATTTGTAAAAGAATGATGTACTTGAAGAGCTGTGGTCAGGAAAACAGTTGTTAGGCAACAGCATCTGTTTCCGCGATGGCAACACTGTGGAGTCGTAGACAGCCAGTAGCGGATAACTGCGGTGTGCAACAGGCGGAGTTTTTTCGTTGAGCGTACAGTGTAGTGCATGGACGCGTTTTTGGAACTATGAGAGTTGCAGATTTATTATGAGAAGGAATGATGATTCAGAATAATGGTTGTATAGCATACGGACATAAAAAAGTTTTTAAATGAAGAACAAGGTATTATTTGATGAGGTAAAAAGTTTACTTTTATTTTGGTAGACTTGTTTTATTGGTCCACTTCACCGTCGTCACAGACGAGTTTTTGATAAATATTCTATTGATTGATCTTCTGGGACAATTTACTCTACCATGGCAGTTATTTTATTCAATGAATTTTCTATATTAGTGTCTATAATTGTTTCCTTTGAGAAGTTCCTTCCTAACTGAAATTTCAGAACTTAAACGTTGAATCATGTGTTTTCACTGGCATTCTGTGTCAAGATTATCAACCCATTTTCCCTTGACCAACTGTAGTTAGTTTCTAGTAGTATTTTTCTAGTTTTTGCGGAGTCTTGCTGTTTCTGCCAGTACTTCATTTTGCAGGCGAGGTTCGTAATATGTGATTGCTTCGTTTCCTTTGCACAATGTACGTTCTGTCAGTTTCTTTATTTTACCAGGACCATATGTCAGAGCAGAAATTTTCGTGTGTTTCACGTCGCATTCTTATACAGGTCGACATAACAGTTTTGTTAATACAGTTACCTTTTTTTTTTTTCAAACAGTTCGCACTGACCAAGTCTACTGAGCGTGAAATTATTGGTTTGCTTATTTAATTGCTTCACACACACAAGATTCTTTCCAATTTCATATAAGTGACATGTCTTTGAGTTCAGCAGCACATTTAGGTTGTCAGTTCACATTCGCAGGTTTGTATTTACGATAACAAGCACATAAGTAAAGGCTACTCACTCACAGTGCACCTCAATTATTGGCCGCAAACGTTCTTCTCCTTAGTTCATTCCTGCATATGAACTCGTCACGTATGGCATCAGGTCAGGTTTCATCCATTCAGCTCTATAGGCATTGAAAAGCGCGGTGACCTTAAGACGATCCTACCCGATTACAGACCGGAGATACGTTCTTACACTTTGCAGGCATGAAAACGATCGCTCTGCAGTACAGGGCGTTACTGGAATCGTCAGCACTGTATGAGCATCATTATTAGTTCTGGCGGTGGGCGCAGCAGGTGTTTTTTTTCTTTTTTAGGTATTTCGCTATTTGATTGAATGAAATAATATTTGCAGAATCACTGGTTTTCATAATTTCTTGAGACAAGCTTCGGAAGAGAAGCGTGCATTCCTTGTCTGAATCTGATTCGTATAGACACTATATGATCAAAAGCACCCGGACACCTGGCTAAAAGTGACTTAGAAGTTCATGGCGCCGTACATCGGTAATGCTGGAATTCAATGTGGTGTTGGTCCACCCTTAGCCTTTATGACAGCTTCCACTCTCGCAAGCATAAGTTCAGTCAGGTCAAGGTAGCTAGATATATCATTCAGGTGCTGGAAGATTTCTTGGGGAATGGCAGCCCATTCTTCACGGGGTGCTGCACTGAGGAGAGGTATCGATATCGGCCGGTGAGGCCTGGCGCGAAGTCGGTGATCCAAAACATCCCAAAGGTGCTCTATAGGTTTCAGGTCAGGACTCTGTGACGGCCAGTGCATTACAGGGGTGTTATTGCCGTGTAACCACTCCGCCACAGCCCGTGCATTATGAACAGGTGCTCGATCGTGTTGAAAGACGCAATCGCCATCCCCGAATTGCTCTTCAACAGTGGCAAGCAAGAAGTTGCTTAAAACATTAATGTCGGCCTGTGCTGTGATAGTGCCAAGCAAAACAACAAGGGGTGCAAGCTCCCTCCATGAAAGACACGATCACACCATAACACCACCGCCTCCGAATTTTACTGTTGGCACTACACACGCTGGCATATGACGTTCACCGGGCATTCAGCATACCCACACCCTGCCATCGGATCACAACACTGTGTACCGTGATTCGTCACTCCATACAACATCTTTCCACTGTTCAATCGTCCAATGTTTACGCTCCTTACACCAAGCGAGGCGTCATTTGGAATTTACCTGCATTATGTGTGGCTTATGAGCAGCCGCTCGACCGTGACATCCAAGTTTTCTCACCTACCGCCTGGTTGTCATAGTACTTGCAGTGGATCCTGATGCAGTTTGGAATTCCTGTGTGATGGTCTGGACAGACGTCTGCCTATTACACATTACGACCCTCTTCAACCGTCGGCGCACTCTGTCAGTCAACAGACGAGGTCAGCCTGTACGCTATTGAGCGCGTCCCTTCACGTTTCCACTTCACTATTACACCGGAAACAGTGGACCTAAGGATGTTTAGTAATGTGGAAATCTCGCGTACAGACGTATGACACAAGTGACACCCAATCACCTGGCCACGTCCGAAGTCCGTGAGTTCCGCGGAACGCGCCATTCTGCTCTCTCACGATGGCTAATGACTACTGAGGCCGCTGATATGGAGTACCTGGCAGCACAATGCACGTAATATGAAAAACTTATGTTTTGAGGGGGTCTCTGGATACTTTTGGCCACATAGTATAGATAAAATGTTTGTTATCACCAAGAAGAAATTGTGCAGTTTGTCTTAGAAAGATGAATGACTAAGTGTTGAAGTGTGATTCTAAGAAACTGATGGATGAATCCGTTGTTTCATAATAAAATTTTCTACATTTTTCATACGCTGAAGTGTATATTACAGATGAATTGTTGGAGCCATTGTGTTTCTTAGGTATCAATATCCATATACCTACAAGCTGAAATTGTTTCAGCCAAAATGATTCAAAAATGTAATCGAATTTGCAAGGGCGGAAATCATTTTATTAGCCTTCTCTAAGGGTAAGGACTTCCTCTCTAGTTCTATGTTTACCGGATTAACGTGACCAAACATTTTTATCAGAACTGATAACATGAAAAACAAATCAAAAGTGTGCATATTAATTGAAAAGCCAATTGCTTTGGTCCAAGTGTCTGAATTGTCGTTTTTTGAAACATTTAGAAAAAATTCTTAAATTATTGTATAGTTGGTCAAAACTGAAGACATTGCTAAGTAATTTATTGTCAACCTTGTCTAACATAATGGTTTCACATTTCTGGAGGCATCTGCCTTGAAGTGAACAAAAAGATCTAGCCTTTAGGTGAATCTGTAAGAAAATGTATTCAATCCTTCATAATATTCAAAGCACTTTGACATTACGATACTGCTTTCACAGTGTCTTATAGTGTTGGATTTAGAGAGTGTGCGAGGCAGCGGACAAATACAGCTCCCTTCTCAGTTTCCGTAAAATTTGCCTGGGCACAATTATCTGTATAATCCAGCCATGTTAGCTAAACCATCGAAGCATTGTTTCTACAATTACGCGCAGGCAAATCACACCGTCTTAAAACATCGCTAATATTAGAAGAACGTGCCCAAAACTGGACACCCAATTTGTTTTTGATTTTAAAAAATATATAACCGTAAAAGGTCAGGTTTCAAAACAATGTAACATCCAATTTATAACTGAAGGGAGTTTATTTTACGCAGCTGCAAGAACGCATATAGGTTAAAAGGCTTACCTGCCAATATGTAGGAGAGATAACGAAAGATGTAAAAACTGTTTCCATCGCCGAAACTAATAAGCGACAAGTGAAGCAGGTGACTTGTGTACTCCGCTACAGGGTGAAAGAAGCCTAAACTACTATTTGCATTGGGTTCCACTAGAGCACTAGTAAGTTCGGGAGAATGCAGAGCCGAGAACCGAATGTCAGTGGGGGCGGGGATGAGGGGAAGCGAGAGTCCAGCTTACGGCACTTTTCTCGATCAAAAAAGAGGCTTAGCTGCGGCACTTTGTGTGGAGTATACGCCTGAAAAAATTCTTCTATCTCTAACAAAGCATCAGGTCTTATCAGTGGCTAACGTTTGTTTCGTCTGCTATGATCGCAAAATACTCTGCACGTTTAATGGCATCTAACAATTTTCTAAGAAGTGTGGGACTTAAAGTAGCAAAAATTTCAATGTGTACATCATAGGATGTCCATTTATATGTTTCGCATTGTAGCCACGTTAAAAGCTGCTCGCTGTCTTCACAGCAAAAGTGTAATAAATTATCAAAGTGTTTCATCAATATACCTTCGTATTGCAAGTCATTGTACTTCTATGTAACACAGGGGTTTATAGTAAGAAGCTCATTTTTCTTTCAGTTTCGTCAGTTTTTCTTTTGAAATGTGGCTAAACACTCTGACATTCCATTACCAGGATTTGAATTTAAGTACAGCTTCTCTGTGTAGACTGATATTTCATGTAGTTTCAACTTTTCTACCTTTCTGTTCAAGTTCGAAAAAACAGTTTCCATGAACATATTTTTCCATTTTATGACAAAACCAAAAACAATTTTTTTCTAATATTTGTTTGCAAATTTTGGAATAAATAGCTTGTTACCTTACTGTAATCGATCCATGCAAATTGCTGGTTCCAAAAGGGCTGAGAACTGCTACGTTTCTTTCCTGAAACAATGTTTTACGTTACTGCCACACTTTGATCAGTACCTTTATCTTCGATTTTACACACGCAACAACTAACACTACGTCTAGGCTCATCACCACTAACACTTCGCGCATTAGCACTTTCCTTCCCAATTACAAACTTTTCCACATGAAACTGGGCAGTAAGCGGCGAAAGACTGATCAATAATTAGACCGAGTCGCACTAAGGCCAGCCAACTACCGACTGTGTCCACTATGCGCAGTATTAGTGCAGTGCTGTATTAGTGCGCACACCTCGAATAATAAGAGGTTTCAACATACTAATCGCTCACTATTTCTTGGGCCCTCTCCGATCGGTGGACGTCGGCTGACTTTCGGCCACTCCGAAATGTTTACATCCGCTGCCAGTATTAGCTACGCAACAGTATTTTGCTCCGTAGCAATAAGTAGTCATTGCGTGAATGGTGTCGTTCCGTGTGCGGTCTTGTGGCAAGTGACTGTCAGTATTATTTACAAAAATGAGTGAAGAGGCTCTGCCAGTACTTGATTCTTCCAAAGGTTTGCCATCAACTTTCGTGTCACTTTTGTGCCGAATTAAGCTTTTACACGTTCGTTTCTTTTGCAACCTGTAAGTTGGCTGCCCTGGAAGAAGGGGGTGAAGCTTGTCCGAGGAGCCAGTGCGCTAATACCTGCTCCCAGCAAGCCATCGTACAGAGGTCAAGTAAAAGTGTGCGATCAGTACAGATTTAGGGGAAACCCCATCAGGACACCTCATCAAGTGCAGATGTTAGAGCAGTAGCAGACAATTCCATGAGCACTATCACACCATGCATTTCTAGTCACTGCTACTCACATTTTCTAATTAAGAGACGCGAAACAGGTCAATTGGGAACACTGTTGCTATGGAAGCTCGTGAAAATGCTTTTTCTGGAACAGCTGCTAGTCGGGCAATATGTGGCTTTCAAATACGATGAAAACGTACATTGGACACATTTCCCAGGTTATCATATGAATTTAAAGATGCTGGGATTAACTGCATGTCTCCTGCTGAATCACAATTCCTTTCTTGGTCTAGTAGGATAGATGCTGTTTAGGTCCCCTTCTCCAATGTTACAAAGTCACGGTGCACGGCTGTATAAACATGGCAATAAGTGCTATGAAAAATGGTGTATCTCTCACCTTTAAGCGAACTCATTGCATTTTCAGATCAAGATGTCAAGGAAAACAATGTTGTACGCAAGGTGCAAGAGTTTTAAAAATATAATTTCCTTCCTTATAATTGAACTAGTTTGTGAAACTGTTCTTCGTAGAATATATATATACATATAAATATATAAAAAGTTTTTAATGACTCTCATTACCGCTTGCATCTTTTTTGTTTCACTGACATTGTTTTTTTAAATTTGAACTGACGGAATATGAATATATCACCCATTGTGCACACAATCTCTTGTAATGCTTACAGCTGAAAAGACATTTACCACAGAAGTAGAACACATACATTACGAAAAATGATTTTTGACTGTTTCCAGCTCATACGTGTTTACAGTTCTCACCTACAGGTAATCCACAAGTATTTTAGGATCGATTTTTCAGGGAATACACATAGTTTTTATTTACCAACTTCCTGTAGTGGTGAATGTGAACAGTATCTGTAAGTGGCATTTTTATTTTATTCTTTGCCAGTGAATAAAGCGAGTTAGAATATTCTTCTTTGCAACTAAGATTGATACCAGATATGTAAATATTTCAGAAAAAAATGAAACTGAGGTTCAATTCTCTACGTACCCCCCCCCCCCCCCCCCCCCCCCCTCCCAGATCATCGAAGCTCGTCAAATTTGACGTTTTTTTGATGGTGTCATCTTGAAATGAAGATAAGCAGTACTAATTATACTAATTGCAATGCCAAATGCTTTTCATTATTATTTTTACTTAATACTAGAACTAAAGAGCTACAATGACATACGGTGAGCTTTACTGTTTGCCTCAGCACAGTTATGATTTTTAAAAAAAATCACAAATTTAATGCACAGCATGAAAGAAAGTGAGTTTTCAACATTTTTCATATAAGATCTGAATCATATATCCTACTTTTTATACATTATATCAACTTAGTGGTCTACATACGAGATGCTTATATAATTGAGGTCTGTAGGTCAACTGATTAATGAGTAGTAAGTGAACTGAAAATCGGGAAATTAGTGCCCGACTAGTGAGTGAGTATACACCCTTGAGCCTTCAAAGCACAATTTATAAAAACTGCATAAAGCTAGGACAGAGCTGTTTGGTAGTTTTATTATTCAGACATGTAAGTATCCATGTACCAAATATGAGATGGTCGCCTTATCATCCCCTGTGAGATTACTCGGAATGACCCCCTCACATCCGAATGCCCAACAAATCTGGATAGTGCACAATTCGACCAACCGGTGGAATGGACGCCCAGAATGAGGCCCCTTTCAAACTCTGTGGTGATAGCCTTGCCTCACACGAGTACCTGGCATCTCCATGTCGTTCACAGTGATCACCCAACATCTGACTCTGTTCACTCCTCTTGTATATCCTACCACCGTTGGCAACGCTAAACACGAATAACGCTAAAGCTTTCTAGTGGACGTTCTACCTGTCACAGAGAACTGCATCTCTAATCATTCCGATTCCCGCCGATGGCGCGTACATGTATGAAGTTATACTGACATCCGATCGTATCTTCTGGGTGCTTCAGTTTTTTTTCTTTTTTTGGTTTTGTTTTTGTTTTGAGACAGTTGTAATTGTCCCAGCGCATTGATAGACGAAGCCTCGGTTCTTGATCAGGTAATGGATTGGTACCATAGGTAATTCGGATATAGAGATTTAGGCAGGATACTGGGTAACGTAGTCAAATTTCACGAGGAGTGCTAGTTATTTTACTCACGACGTTGGCGTTGCTTAAAGTAATACGTGTGCTTTCAGCGATCAATGGTCTCGGATCCATAGTCAAGGCAATCTGCATATGTTACAAAAATAATTTTCGTGCACAATGAGCAATAAATAATTCTGAAACTTTATTAGTCTGTTTTTCTCACAGAGTAGCGCCAGCACAGAAACACACTTCTGCCTGCAATTCGTGCGCACCCTACCACTAACTGCCAGCGCGGATCACGTCCTAAGGCATTGTTCGTGACACGTCGACAGCGCACGAAGCGATTATGATAGTTCATATCTTTTCTTATTTCACAAAAGACATTGTTGTCAGCTTATTTTTATATGTCTGCCTCAATGAGTCCAATGGAAAGAAACTCTTTAGGCTTTTGCAAAATCTTATTTGATTTCTTGCTTAGTTGGTTGGTTTTTGCGGGCAAACCGCACTCCAGTAGCCAATTAGGGGTCGCAATTCCTCTGGTTCCACCTCAGCTGAACTGAGCTGTAGTGCTGTGTGCAAACCTATGTGTGGCAGCTTCCCTTGGTTGCAAAAACACCGTGAAAGGTGTGTATATTAGGGGAAATAGTTATGAAAGATGTACGTATCATGTGAAATAACAGTTTGTTACATTTGACAGTTTATTTGGAATGTTTACCACTGTGAGGGCCTTTGGATATCTGAACACAGGAGTGATGCATATTCTTTGGCTACCAGATGTTATAGTATAACTGAGTAGAGCTCGGGCGAGCGAGGGAAGCAGTTGTCGGCCAAAGAGAGAAAGAGAGTGTTTTGTCATGGCAGAATGAGGAGCTTGGATTGCGGCCGTGCTGCGCAGAGAATGGAATTTTATTTCATATGCTCTTGGTGTGTGTTGAGGATTAAGGATAATGGATGACATGAAATGATTTTATAGAGAGACGACTCTTTAGTAAAAAGATAATTTGCATTGAATTTATTTTGCCACAAGAGGTTTTTATAAAAAAAACAAAACTTATGGGACTTAATTGCTAAGGTCATCAGTCCCTAAGCTTACACACTACTTAACCTAAATTATCCTAAGGACAAACACACACACCCATGCCCGAGGGAGGACTCGAACCTCCGCCGGGACCAGCCGCACAGTCCATGACTGCAGCCCCTAGACCGCACAGCCAATCCCACGCAGCTTGCCGCAACTGCTGGTTGAGTAATGTAGTGTAAAGATTTCATTGTATTTAAGAATGTTATCTGTCATGTGTTGAGTATGCTAACCAGTTTCTTCGCACCATTGTTTATTAAAAGCTTTTCATTTCAATAGGCAAAGAGTACAATTTTACATAATTTAAATATTTTAAAGTAATTTTTATGATGGCACGGCAGTGTTGAGAAAAGATTATTGTTTATGTTAGTTCGAGTCATTTTTGTGTTATTAACATGATTGAATATAATTTCAAAATCCTATCTTTTGCTAATTAAAAATATTAGATTGTAGCTGTAACCTCGCTGTTAGATGAAAAATATATCTCATAAAACCTGTTTTGTTACGCCTTGCACTACTGCGTGGACAGTGAATCATATTTTCGGAAAGAGAGCGAAAGTTTAATTTACTAAAGTAAAATAAGATAAGGCAGTTTGCCGCGCTGTGATTTATTACATACATGTTCAGCACTATACATTCTTGCAGTACGCAGACAGAGTGGAGCCGGGTTATCCGTTGCAAAGGTAAGAATCTGTTGTAGGGCCTAAGTGAATCTTTTCAAATGAAATTAGAAACTGTATTTATTAGCAAAATTTCGTATAAAATCAGTAGTTGACTTTTTCTGGTAAGGCATATTTTCGATATGCTACAGTTAGCCATTGCATGTGATTGTTTCATGCCAATGTCATTCTGAGTGTTACTGACAGCTATTCTTTATATTCAGTCCCATTTACTGATAATCAGATGCAGTTTCGATTAATTGGTATCACACATCGAAAGTAATTTGCACATGTGTGTATGTTCGTGTTCAAAAGCAGTGTAGCTAAGGCTACTCTAGATCAGTATACAAAGACAACACTGTAATCGCAATTTAGAAGTTATTCAGTACCCGAGAAAAACGTATTACAGTAGTTGCCTCACGTTCATCCAGTTACAACAGTAAAATCGTGTTTTTAGAGTGTTTCAACGGAACAACATCTTTTTCTGGCGTTTGCTACCCGCTATAATACATAAGATTCTGTAGAAGACAAGAAAATGATCATGGCTGCAAGAGGTAGAAATGTTACGAAATGCAGTTGCAATGTGATTCCACACTACCTGACAAAAAGAAGCGAAGCAGTCGGAAGAAATGGCAGGTCAATGTAACCTCGGTGGGTATGTAAAAGATTAGGGTTGCAATTCTCCGTGGGCGATAGAACAGTCACCAAAGTCCAGTAACGCTGTTACCAGGCCTGATAGGGTATATAAGAAACACAAACAGCATCAGGGATCAGTTACCACTATGAAATATGCGGAAATGCCACATGCTCATATGAGACAGCAGTATCAGCACCTGAGAGAGTTTGAAAGGGGACTCATTGTGGGGCTAGATGTGGACCCTGGTCGAATCGTGCAAAATCTAGATTACCAGAGCATTTGTATGTCACAGTTGCACGATGGTGGACTGCATGGGAATGTACGGATAGACAAATTCGTTGTCAAGGTTCTGGTCGACCACATTTGACCACCACAAGCGATTATCACCATACTGCGCAGAAGCATTTCGTAAACCTTTCACGTCTGCGCCTGCCATCCGAGAACAAGTAACAATTCCCTGCAACATTCTTTGTCATCTCGCTCCATTGGTTAGAGACTAGCAGCAGCGGGTCTTAGGGAATTACCGGCCCATGCCTAGACTGCCGATAGCAACACAATACAAACGACTGGGAAGCATTGACTATTAATAAATAGCATCGTATTGCGTTCAGCAAAGAATTGTGGTTCTGCACTACCTCGAATGACCATCATCGGCGAGTATGGCGGTGACCTCGGGAGAGGTCCCAGTCTTCCAATATTTTTGGGAGGTACGGCGGTGTTACTCCTGGTGTCATAGTTTGGGAAGCTATCCAGTATGACTTCAGGTTCGGGTAATAATTGAGGTAACTCTGACACGACAGTGATACGTCACAGATATCCTGCGTAATCATGTTTTACCTACCATGCACAGCAGGATTGTTGAAATTTTTAAAAATATCCGATATATCGATATTTAAAAGATATCATAATCGGCTCTTGATATGTCGAAAACATGTATCGATATATCAGCGGAAAAAATAGCCTAAAAAACTATCGACTGCACATTGTAAATACACTGCCGGTTTTAGAGCTGTATATCTAAGTACTGAATTATTATTAGATATTCTGTAAACAACAAGCTTGCAGCTTGCCGGTTCTTCTTAGAGTATTAACTGAGGGGAATACGATGCACGTTCACACTTGGTGATGCATGTATTTGGCACAATAAAAGGTATCTGATGGATCCATCGTTCGGTTTCGTCACATATGCTATTTATCCAGAAAACTTCATGTCAACTTCCCTGTCTTTTATAATTTCTGCAAACGTCAGCGACCTAGCAATGGTCGTGTCAAAATTGCATGGTGAAGCTAAACGTTGCAGTTTCTGTTGGCAGCACTGAGCGCTGATTACATCAGCATTTCCCCTCACATGTCTCCGCTCACAGCAACGAATCTTGTCATTTAGATTTTTGTTCATCATTTTCAGCTACAGTTTTTGAAGAATGTCGTTGTGAAGAAATAGCATACTAGTTGCGTTAAAAATTGCCTTTTAACTCAACTAGTGTGCTGTTTCCTAACATCGGAAATCTTGATATTCCATTCACACACCAACCCCCCAGTGCAATCGGAGTTCTTCTTTTGTGCCACATGTACTTGCTTCACACAGATTATATGTCATGAAAGCCCAAAAATAGTAAGACTTCTTCACAATGTGAAAGTAAAATTATGCCCTACTACAATTTCAAAAGAACAACTTTAAATATTTTCCTAAAATTGCAACCAAGATATAAAATAAAAATATCTGCACTCGATATCGCAGTTTTGATGTCGATATATCAGTTAAAAAATTGCCGATGTGTTTCTATCCTTTCTGGATGAAATATCGATACCTTACCAACAGCCGTAATGCACAGTATCAAGGTGCCATTTCTGGACAGGACAAAGTTCATCACACTTGGCACATGTCTCTGTGACCTGTCTGCGTGATGTTTAGGCACTTTGGTGGCCAGTAAGGTCCGTAGTTCTGTCTCCGAGGGAACATACGTGGGACCAGGTCGAATACCAACTCTGTTCCACTGCCAGTATCCACGATATCAAGGACCATTTCTTAAACCTTGTTCGCTAGCTTATTTCGGGAGAGAATTCATTGGCTTTAGGACACCCTCCTTAACCGAATTAGCGCACGCGTCCAGGCTAAGGAGGGCGCAAAGTCATACTGATAAGTGGTCTCATACTGTCAAGTTATTTGTAAATTTGACTCTATGAAACGTCCCCTTTTTGAACAATTATACACGACTGTGCTTAAACTGACACACAATATTTTTAGCGCAACGCAATCTGACTTTCAAAAATCCCTACAAAAAAATGGCCCTGACTAACATTAACCTATGCGTTTCACAAATCGCTTACCTCACAAAAATCTTGGTTACTCGAACTACTGCAATACAGCGAGCGCCACTACTGCCAGCTAAATAAAAGATTCAAACTACGGAAGGCACTAACTACTGATAGGCATAGTTAGCAAATGAAAGATTTTGATAGAGAACAAATGATGTATTTACCTTAATAGTCATAATATACATATAGCAGTTCATGACATCCAGTCTTACAAATTTCAAAACTCCGCCATCTCTCTCCCCACATCCACCACTGCTGGCGGCTCACCTCCAACTGCGCAACGCTACGGGCTGTTCACATCCAGCTGCCCAACACTACAATGGCAGACAACAATGCAAACTAGCCACAGACTGCACACAGCCAGTGATTTTCATACATAACGTTGCCAATAAGAAAACATAAACGGCCTACTTACACATTTCTTAAACCTTGTTCGCTAGCTTATTTCGGGAGAGAATTCAATTGCTTTAGGACACCCTCCTTAACCGAATTAGTGCGCACATCCAGGCTAGAGAGGGCGCAAAGTCATACTATCAAGTTATTTGTAAATTTGACTCGAATTTGTCCTCAATAAAATAAATTCACATACTGTCTCAACATGTGAAGTTCCATTTCATTTCTTCCTTCCCTTATGAATACTTAACTTTTTTTGTGAGGCAATTTGTTATCAGACTGTGCACAATGGACTAGAGTTTGCGATTGATTGTTATGGCTAAGGATGACTGGAAATGTGCCATAAGGTGCAGTCTTCGTAAGAGTGGCACAACATAGTTTTAGAACCAGCTGATTTAGTGAAAAATTGTTAGGCAAAGCGACTAGAAGTCTGCTCCAGCTATGTCTGCAGCTAAAGTCGACGTCAACGCCCCCACGGTACAGACCTGCTGCTCCCAGTTTAGAGGTATGTGATGATAGTCTGGGACAACGTGGTCGATACACCTATCAATCATCTACAGAGTGAGCGAAGCCGTGCACTCATACTCATACTACACCTAAATATAGATTTATTGACGGCTGAACTTGGTGCAGTCGCCAGAAAACGTTATCTCAGGAAACGGTTTAGACGATCGTTTGGAGACTTTTACGAGAACTGTAGAACACATTCGCAACGAGAACGTCTAAATTAGAAGCCCAGAGGATTAAGGCTCCACACAAGAACGGGAGCCAGAATTGCCGCCAAGAATGTCTCGCACAGTGGGACCAGTTGTATTCTTAGCGTCGACTCTAGATACACACAGGTGTGAATTGGTAAAATTGTTATAAATAGAGCGGGCTGTTAGAATTCTGATCCTTTGCAGAGTCAGGGACTTTTCATCCAAGCACCAAGTGGGGGATCATAGGGTGTCCCATTTGGTAACACTTGGAATGGGGCTTTCATTTCTGGAATTTCCCTTACAACCAAAGACAACCTTGATCAGACACAGAGGATGGGGACTTTATAGTTTAATTCTAGGTCTACATTTCCAAACGAAAGATATGAATGCCCAGTGTATGTGAAGAGTACTTTTTTTCATATGTATACAGAATGAAGCGAATGGTTTGATGGACGTGTACTATGTACCTGTTCCGCTGCGTCAGAGGCAATGTGACCAACTACCGAGGAAGTGGTTGGAACATGCCAACTGGTTATCTTTACAAGCCAGCTACAGTTTTTATGAGGACGGATATGTTGTTGGTTTGTTGTTGCTAGTTTCACTAAAGAATAGTTTTAAATGTAATTCTTAAACCTTTTTCTTATCAACAATCAGTTGAAGAGACATTTTGCAGATTGCGCTTCCTACGGCAAATGGGGAACCAACTTCATCAAAAAAGCCGACAACCGTGGAGTAATCTAGGTAGTGACCAAGATGAGTGAGGGACTGACTGAATCTCGTGGAGAACCCGTCCCCAGGATTCAAATCACCTCCCACGAGTTGCTGTGCTCACTAAACCAGGCTATGTACATGGGTGTCGCAAGAGAAATGTCTCCCTGGTTAACACGGTTATTAAAAGACTGGAAACACAATTATCATCAAGAAGACCGGCCACGTGTAGCCTATAAAACTCGTGCTCTGAATCAAGAATAAATTTAAAGCATTTGTCATGCACTGCAGGACTTAAATGCTTTTCTGAGATTCACAGGCTTAATGGCAGTCAGCACTATCTCACGGAGGTACGTGAACAAACCACTAGTGGGCTCTCTGGCATTTACTTCTCCGGAAAAACTCGCCAGTCATTCTCTTGCGTAAGTTTTCACATTTTTCGCTTTATCAATAGATGTAAAATAGTGCTAGACACCAGGTCCGGATCAAATGGTAGGAGGGGGGGGGGGGGGGGGAGGGACACAAACGGAGGATCTTCCTCGGGCGACAATTTCAGGGGGCCCGATATATTCTTGAAGAAAAAAACTTAGTTTCACAAAGCGGCTACCATCCAGCGTATATTGGTCTATCGATTATTCATAGGATTTGAACACGCATCGCTGTTAGTTTTTTAACATTTTTGAATACATTCTAAGTTTATTTCTGAACGAATCATAAGTTGATTTTTGAATGCTTGCATAGTGTATGCGATGTCTTTGTTACGGGAATCCCTGTCACATCTAGAAATAAAATACTTTCCGCAAACAAAAGGGGACGGGACTATACGAGCTGAGACGAATAAACCTGAACGGGTGAATGCCAATCGCTGTTTATTTATGTGGATAACTGGGTGTGCAAATGATCAGCGTTGTTATAATTATTACTGAAATCCATAGTTTCAGGCTATCAGATTGGAAATAAACGGCTAAAGGAATAAGGGGTAAGAGAGATTACATACTATCTTCTCTGTGTATCCAAGAAAATGAAATTTTCACAGAATTATTTTTGCCAGATCGATGCACTACTAAGGGCCAGTTGCACAGTCCACGGTTAGCAGCCGTTTAAATTCTATTCCCGGAATAGCGCGGGAAACGCATTGTAAAAACATATAATAATGCCTAACTGGGCAATAAAAGCGGGATAACTGAACCGTTGATTCTGGCAGGTTTAGTGAAGTTAAGTTTGGAAAATGGCAGGAATAGTTACAGGATTACTGATGACGAGATTGTGTGTTAGAACGACAATGAAGAAGAAACGGGGACATAACATAAATTATATATGAGAATATGGCGATTCCAAATTTATGTAAAAATTACGCACTACTACTTTTCGATCTCATGCTTCAGAAACTGGTGTATATGAATGAAAAGTGAAACTATTTCCTAACATAAAACTTTTTGCTTGTAGTACGCCTTATTGGCATTTGATAATGGTACATCGTGTCGCTTTTTTATGTAAATTAGGTATATCAAAATGACCATTTGTGCCAAAACAGTCTCACTTATATGGCGTGTGTTACAGTTTCTGCATTATTAGAAGAGACTATTTCGTTTTAGCTAGCTGACAATGACAAAATAGACGTAGTCAAATCGAGAAAACACACCAGTCTGAGGTACTGTACGTATTAACAGCTTTTTCAGTATTAGACAACGACATTTTGATTTTTCATGTAGCAAAACATTTGACGAACTTTGATGGGGTAACAGATTCTTTTAAACAAAGTAAAGCAAGATTAGAGAGAAAAAAAGCAAGATTCTAGAGAAAAAAATACTGGCACTTAAGGACTGAAGAAATGCGTACTACCTTGCTTGTCTCTTGCCTTTCTGATTTTATGTTCCCTATATTTAATTTTATGTCACACGAAAGAGAAAGTTATTAGTTAATAAGCAATAAATAGTGCAAATTTTCCGAAGAGTTGTTATTCTCCTGGTCACAAATAATCCCACCCAGTATTAATTGTGAGTTTCTTTTAAGGGTATTAGGACGTCAAACAGGCCGACTGGGAGGAGGAGAGGCACCACAAGACATTTTAATTTCCATTGTCATGAATATAGGTTTGATGGCTTTCATTACAAAATATATACGTTTGAATCCAACAGAGCGAAGTACAGTAACGCGCGACAGAAGAACGCTGTGTGACGAGGCGTGGCACTGCGCTTTGGCACACTTAAGACCAAATAACACGTCTTAAATTTCCTCAACAAATATGTTTTATGTGTCAGACTCTTCAGAAAGACGTGCGCTACGAAGTGAACATATTTTTGAAACATCGATTTTTTTAATTTTTGAAGTCCTGCTCAAAACGCTCGAGGGGGAGGGGAGAGCCACTATCAGGTTTTTGCCCTGGTTCGGAATTGTCGTAGATCCGGGACTGTAGACACTCGTTAAGCAAATCATAAAAAAATAAGGAAGATCAGTGTTTGGCGTGCAGTCAACAACGAAGTCATGAGAGACGGAGCACATGCTCTGATGAAGGATTGTCGCAATGCCCTTGTCAATAAGCCTTCTCAGCATTTGCCTTAAGCGATTTACGGAAACCTGGGGAAGTTCTAAATATGGATGGCTGGACGGCGAGACTAGCGACAATCACTCCCTATAGTTTCTTGAAGTTCCGATAGGTGGCAGCGCGATATGTAGCCTTCAAAATGGCGTCTCCAATGGAGGTGTGTTCGAAAAAGAGAGCTATCATTGAGTTTCTTTAGGCGGAAAACCAGAGCATTGCAGATATTCATAGGCGCTTGCAGAATGTCTACGGAGACCTGGTAGTGAAGAAAAGCACGGAGAGTCGTTGGGCGAGGCGTGTGTTATCAATGAAAAAAGGTCATGCAAACCTGTCCGATGTCCCGCGTGCCGGCCGGCCGCGCACAGCCGTTGACTCCTGCAATATGTAACACGCGAATACTGTCATTTGAGGTGATCAACCGATCACAATCAGGCTCCTCGCTGCACAGCTGGACGTCTCTATTGGTAGTGCTGACACACTCGTCCATCAGTTGGGCTACTGCGTCATGAGTAATTTATATTTAAAATGGAAGTTAAAACTGAGTCAGGTCGGATTACGTGTTCCTACATCAAAATCGAATCCCCACGTTGAAAGAAGCCAAAGGAAATTTACAGCACTTTGAGACATGTGTGGGAATCTTGTAGTGGATCGTAGCACAGTATCACGGTCGTCTGCTCGTTCCCGTTAAGATCTTTTAAGCACTGAGGACAACCCAACAACTGGAAAGTCATCAACTGCAACAGACTACAACTGTCAGGTTATTGTTAATGGTATTTTGAGAGAAGAGAGACATAAAACATGCAAGGAAATTGCATATGAAGCCAGAATGTCTGCCACTTCAGTTTACAGAATCATAACTGAAAAGTTGAAGACGAGGAAAGTCACTGCCAGGTGGGTTCTGCGTGATATGAGTGAAGATCAGAAAGCCAGACTCAAAAGAATAGCAGCAGAATTCCTTCGGCGTTATAGAGCAGAAGGAGAACAGTTTCTTAAAAGTAATGTTGCACTTGATGACAACCTGAATACGAGATTTTGAACCAGAACGTGAGTCTCGGTCGTCACAATGGAAAAGTTGGAGCTCTCCATGTCAAAAAAAAAAAGTCGCCGCCAACAATCGAAGAAGGTGAAACTGATGATGATCTTTGCACATGACGTGAATGAATTCGTAGCTACAGATAGTGCCCCAGGGGACACCTGTAACAGGCGCTTACAAGATATTTCTGCAAAATATTTTTTGCCCGAAAATTCGTCAAAAAAAGCCTTGCATGTTTGCTGCTGGTGCCCTCATTTTGCACGATAGTGCCAGACCGCATATTGCTCTACCAGTGAGAGGAACGCTCGACAGATATGGATGGGAAATACTTCCCCATTCACCATACAGTTGTTAATGAGCCCATCAGACTACGATTTGCTTCCCAAATTGAAGGAATAATTCCGTGGTAAACGTTTTGATACAACTGCCTGTGAGGTGGCCCGAGTAATCAGATAGCTCAACAATGAAAGCGTCCTGTCCGGAATACAGAAGTTGCCAAGGCGTTGGGAAGCTGTCTTTAGCAAGAATGGAGATTATATTGAAGGGCTGTAAAGGTATTTTGTAAAATAAATATTTTTCTTCGGTTCTATCTTACGCTGTACAGAACTTTTGAAATGAGCCTCATAATAATAATAATGATAATAATAAAGTGAGAGTACCACAAAACATGGGTTGTGAGACCGAGGTGGCAGAATAAAATACGACAAAAGGAGAGAAGAAGTCAAACTATGAGAAATGATGAATGCTGTTGAGATGAAAAAAAAAAAAAAAAAATGAGCTGAAAGCAAAGGAGAGAGAAAAGAACACCCTGTGGGACTGACTGCTTGGTGGAAATCTTTCTCTTGGAGGGCTGTTTGGAAGATTAGCCGTCCAATGTTCACTATGCACTAAAAAAAGAAGCTTTCTATAGACGTATCATCAAAAACGAATTTCTTTCCATGTATGGGCCATTTTACTTACCTCGGTAGCATTCAATTGTACAGGCTGGGCCGCAGCTCGTGGTCGTGCGGTAGCGTTCCCGCTTCCCGCGCCCGGGTTCGATTCCCGGCGGGGTCAGGGATTTTCTCTGCTTCGTGATGCCTGAGTGTTGTGTGATGTCCTTAGATTAGTTAGGTTTAAGTAGTTCTAAGTTCTAGGGGTCTGATGACCATAGATGTTAAGTCCCATAGTGCTCAGAGCCATTCTGTACAGGCTGGCTTCCTGATGAAGTTTGTTGCTCATTTCTTACTGGTTATTTTTCGTGTTGTGTACTTTCTCCGCTGACTGCTGTGCTGACAGTTGAAGCTGATAACCGTAGTAGTTACAACTATCTCCGAGATTGTTATTTCGTGCTGTTGAACGAAGTGAAAGTTGAAAAAACTCATGTCTTTCTGTATGGGAAATCACAGACGGGGCGTTTTGCCATGGTTAAGCTAATGGCGTTAAAAGATCTGTGCCATAAAAACACAACAATGAACAGCGGATTATTCTAACCACTTTTAGGTACGAAATATTTCGCAATGTAGCACCTGCCCAATATTGCGCGCAGAGGAGTCGCAACACGACGCGCCATGGACTCGACTAATGTCTGAAGTAATGTTGGAGGGAACTGGCACCATGAATCCTGCAGGGCTGTCAATAATTCCGGCGTCCATGAGGGCGAGTCTCATCTGGACTATCATCGATCAGTCTAGCTATCCACAAAATTGTGGCTTTGATAGTAATATATTTCGTTTCAGGTTGCGTTACCTCTTCACAACTCCACCCAACCCTGTAATTGTACTTGGCGTGTCCTGTCTAAATACTATATTTTGACAGGAGTAGGTCATGTATGTATCAAACACGTTGTGATTGCCTCAGGCGTTCGACAGTTATGCTTGAGTGCCACCACTTATTCATCATCTACCGACATTATGGATGCGCAGTTTGCCTTACACCCAAGGTAACCGTACGCAAGAACTAACAAGGGGACTACGCTTACTTGTCATCACCGATTTCTTCGAAATTAATGATATATTCAGAGTTTGGTCGGAAATGAAAGTGACAGAAGTGGGAGCTCCAGACTGCCGAGCGTTAAAAAAAAGTATTTTTGGCGGGGTCGGGTGAGGCTTGCGCCATTTGTGATGGCGATTTGCGCAGAGAAAAGAGAACAGAACGATAATCCAAGGGTCGTTGGGTCGAGTCCCTATGCGGAAACTTTTTCTCAAATATTCAGTTCTTACGTACGTTGCAAATAAACAGACATAATCTCGATATATTGTATTTATTAAAATTTTCATAAAAGGCATGAAAAGGAGAGGCAAAGGAAAAGTTTGGATTCCAAACAAATCACCAGAAGGGGATTGTAAGGCGTACACGAGAACTTCCTATACAAAATAAGATACATTTATTATTTTGATTTGCACTTTTGGGGTGATATTCATTGTATAATTAAGGCAAGCAGCATTTTTTTCGGTAACGACGCATTTTTACAATTACAAGGCTGTATTAAAGTTTCTGTAGAAAACCAAGCTTGGTTTACGTTCATGGAAGGTTCTCTCTTATCGCACAGTTTGGCAGAAAACCACGTGCAACGCTTCATTTCGCCAGATATTGGCGAGGAGGAACTGGTGACGTACGGTGGAATGTATTTTGATGCAGTTTTCTCAGGATGTGATTTCTTTTTCTTTCTCTATGAGGGAGTACCGCGTGCTCATCCACTTTCTTTTTTTTCATGTTCGATTCAGAATTTTCATTTGACTTTTCTGGCAAACTGAAAATAAAAAATAAAAAGTTTCCACATATGGACTCGACCACATGTCCCTCGGATTCGCGTTGTGTATTCTTTTCGATGCGCCAACCGCTGCCTGGTAACTATGCTAATATAAATGACCTATGGCTCGCGCTACCCGCGCAAAAAGTACTATTTTTTCTATACATTTGACCACCTGGAGGTCCCACATCTGTCACTTTTATTTCTGGCCAAGTCTTACATATGCCATAAATTTCAAGGAAATCGGTGAAGACGAGTAGGCGTGGTCTCCTTGTAAATCAAATGTGCGTGAAACTCTGTAGCAATTGCTCCAGCCATTTCAGAGCTGTGCTGGAATTTATAGGTGTCTGAGACCGTCGCCAAATAGGACTTGAACAGGTTAAGCATCTGCCCGTCTCTCTGAATGTGACTCAACTAGAGGCTACCAATAGCTCTGCCTCCAGGGCCGCTCGGTCCACCTGCACCAAATTTTGTCGTACCCACAAACATGTTGGTGTTCTCTGAATACAGACGACATTAAAGTCGAGAGGGAACCAGGAATTGCATGTGGTCTCTAGAGATCTAGAGAAAGCAAATGACACGGCAAGACGTTTGGAAATGTGTGAGAAAGAAGTAAGTACCAGAGTAGTATGTGAACCTCGTATAGGATGTGTATGAAAAGGAAGATAGAAATAAGAAGCAGTGTAGATATAACAGAATGGTTGCTAGTTTACGTAGGCTTGCACTAGGGATTTGAAAAATTTTAATCACATTATATACGTCAGAAGGAGTTCGAAGTTAAGCCCCATGGCTCATGCTGTTTACAAACGATATTGTTTTGTGCAGCATCAGGAATGATGGCGTGGAGTGCAGACTGGAAGACTGAAAGGGAACACTGAAACAGAGAGCTTAAAATCGGAAGAGGAAAAAGGATTATTTACGCCTGGGAAACCTTTCATAATGACGGGTAGATAGCATCAAATACCTCGGATCAACTGGCTTCAAATGGCTCTGAGCACTATGGGACTTAAC
The DNA here is from genome assembly GCF_021461385.2 of Schistocerca piceifrons. Taxonomy (NCBI): domain Eukaryota; kingdom Metazoa; phylum Arthropoda; class Insecta; order Orthoptera; family Acrididae; genus Schistocerca; species Schistocerca piceifrons. Next base: position 636,676,203 of record NC_060138.1, on the reverse strand, counting down.
ATCTATGGTCATCAGTCCCCTAGAACTTAGAACTACTTAAACCTAACTAACCTAAGGACATCACACAACACCCAGTCATCACGAGGCAGAGAAAATCCCTGACCCCGCCCGGAATCGAACCCGGGCGCGGGAAGCGAGAACGCTACCGCACGACCACGAGCTGCGGACTCGGATCAACTGCTACAAGTCATGGAATGTGAGACAGATCATGGAATGTAAGCCAGATGAAGAAATTCGTAAAGGATGTCTAGAACCGTCGGCCATAAAAATATATAAGAGCCAATATAAAAGGGAAAGCACGAACGCAGTCGCAAAGCCAACATGATTGTGTGGAGCAAAGACGTGGACAACAGCTAAGGCTAGATATAGCTGAGATGAAGATGTTAATATGAATGTGTGGGGTATTTAGAATGCACAGGATTCCAAAGGAGAAAATCTGAGGAACCGTAAAAACTTTTGAAGTATCCAGGAAAGTGCAGGAGAGAAGAGCGTAGCTTTCCAAATGATTGGAAAAGGGCACAGGTCATTCCCATTTCAAGAAGGGACGTCGAACAGATGTGCAGAACTATAGACCTATATCTCTAACGTCGATCAGTTGTAGAATTTTGGAACACGTATTATGTTCGAGTATAATGACTTTTCTGGAGACTAGAAATCTACTCTGTGGGAATCAGCATGGGTTTCGAAAAAGACAATCGTGTGAAACCCAGCTCGCGCTATTCGTCCACGAGACTCAGAGGGCCATAGACACGGGTTCCCAGGTAGATGCCGTGTTTCTTGACTTCCGCAAGGCGTTCGATATAGTTCCCCACAGTCGTTTAATGAAGAAAGTAAGAGCATATGGACTATCAGACCAATTGTGTGATCGGATTGAAGAGTTCCTAGATAACAGAACGCAGCATGTCATTCTCAATGGAGAGAAGTCTTCCGAAGTAAGAGTGATTTCAGGTGTGCTGCAGGGGAGTGTCGTAGGAGCGTTGCTATTCATAATATATATAAATGACCTTGTGGATAACATCGAAAATTCACTGAGGCTATTTGCGAATGATGCTGTGGTATATCGAGAGTTTGTAACAATGGAAAATTGTACTGAAATGGAGGAGGATCTGCTACGAATTGACGCATGGTGCAGGGAACGGCAATTGAATCTCATTGTAGACAAGTGTAACGTGCTGCGAACACATAGAAAGAAAGATCCTTTATCATTTAGCTACAATATAGCAGGTCAGCAACTGGAAGCAGTTAATTCCATAAATTATCTGGGAGTAAGCATTAGGAGAGATTTAAAATGGAATCACCATATAAAATTAATCGTCGGTAAAGCAGATGCCAGATTGAGATTCATTGGAAGAATCCTAAAGAAATGCAGTCCGAAAACAAAGGAGGTAGGCTACAGTACACCTGTTCGCCCACTGCTTGAATGCTGCTCAGCAGTGTGGGATCCGTACCAGATAGGGTTGATAGAAGAGATAGAGAAGATCCAACGTAGAGCAGCGTGCTTCGTTACGTGGTCATGTAGTAATCGCGAAAGCGTTACGGAGATGACAGTACGGGCTTTTGTTGAAGTTTCGAGAACATAACTTCACCGAGGTGTCAAGCAGAATATTGCTCCCTCCTACATATATCTCGCGAAGAGACCATGAGGATAAAATCGGAGAGATTAGAGTCCACACAGAGGCGTACCGACAATATTTTTTTCCATGAGCAATACGAAACTGGAAAAGAAGAGAGAACCGATAGAAGTACACAAGGTACCCTCCGCCACACACCGTCAGGTGGCTTGCGGGGTATGGATGTAGATGTAGATGTAGAGAAAAGTCCAGTGGTGTGGACGTATAATGAGAAGTGACCAAAGACATGTTGCAAGGAGAGTGATGGAGAATGCAGTGGAAGGTTCGACGGAAACAGGAAGGCGTAAAAGGTGGTGGGAAGACTGTATTCGAGAGGACCAGAGGGGAAAACAATGCATTTATCTTTCGTGTCAGTTGTTTGTGTTTCATGTGTAATTTCCCACAATTTAATCGAAAGAGGACGCGATTGTTTCGCTCCATGTCTGTCAACTGACGATACGTTTCACCCACCCGTATCGAACCGCACGTTGATCTGCCTGCGTCCGCGACTGCGCGCGGTCAGCTGTTTCCGACGCATGCGCAGAGTATCCAGTATGGAGTACGCCACGGAATGCGGCGTGCTTCTCTCTGGCCAACGCGGTTATTGACAGTATGGTGTCGTGTCCGTCGCCAGGTAGGATGCTAGAGCATTTGTGTCTTCATAATATTTTTCTGCGCTAAACATCGCTCCTCTCGATTTTCATCAAGCAACATGCACGTCGAGGAATGTGTGATCCACTGAAAAGCGTCTTCACAGGCTCATTATCTGTTAATCAGCTGAAAGAGGCTATGTAATAGTTTCAGAAATGAAAAAATGTAGTATTTGGCCTGACAGAGGCAATCCAGCACACCTAGTCATTATTAGATGCCCAATTTATGCACGAATAACAACACAAGTGAAAGAAAAAAAGAGTAATCACGCATCTATTTCCTATACTCCACGCCCATCTCCCTTGATGTAATGTCGTTAACTGTCATATAAAGTCTAATTATCTGTGTTTGTTCAGTTGAGCTTGAAAGCAACCTCAATGACTTCGACAGAGAGGATGGCTAGCATGTTTGGTCCAGGTTAGTAACACGCGTTACCGACACGACTCTCTACGCGGAGATAACATCGAACGCTGTTGTTAGCAGTAATTGTTAAATTTTCGAAGCAGAGGAAACGGTACAGAGCTCCTGATCAGAGGTCCTGACAGCGCGTCATTGTAAATCGTCGGTCGATGAGTACACTGAGCATGTTGCTTTTCGGCAGCTGGAGACGGTGTGTTGACAGGAGCTGTTCGTATAACGTAACATATAGATAGACAACTTTTGGGACAAGGCCTTATCCGAACCTCTACCAGCGGTACGGTACTCACCTATACGTATCCATGTTTGCTTACATAATTTCTGATCTCGCCTACGCACCTCCCACCAGGCTGCGTCCGTCAGAATCCGGGAAACAACTACCTTGTTACACCTGTCACCCATACGCCTGACCACGATCCTCAGCCACCTCCATTTCACTTTCATTGCAGTCATATACCGATTGAAGTAAATCACAACACCAAAAATCAATTAATGTAGAGTAATGAAATTTCTGGAATCCTTTTGTCTAGGTAAGATATTTAAGTGATTAACATTGCATGATCACATGTTAGGTTAATGTAAGCGCGAGATAAACCATTGCAAATGTGAAATGCTGGTACACTGATACCCATTGTAACCGCCAGACTGTTGAATGCAAGCATGCAAACGTGTATGCATTGTGCTGTACAGGTGCGGATGCATGGAAGGACTTCCATGCCTGTTGCATTTGGTCGGTCGGTGCAGCGACGGTTAATGCTGTTTGTGGGTGACGCTAGAGTTGTCGCCCGATGATGTTCCACTTGTGCTCGATTTGGAGACATATCTGGTGATAGCGCAGGCGAACCCAACACGTCAACTCTCTGTAGAGCGTCTTGGGCAAGAGTTATCCTGTTGGAAAACACCACCTGGAATGCAGTCATGAAAGACAGCATAACAGCTCGAATCACTACACTGACGTACAATTTTGCAGTCAGGGTGCATGGGGTAATTACGAGAGTGCTCCTGCTATCATACGAAATCGCAGTCCATACCACAACTCCAGGTGTAGGTTCAGTGTGTCTAGCACGTAGACAGGTTGGTTGCAGGCCCTCAACTTGCCTCCTTATAGCCAACAAAAAAATGGCTCTAAGCACTATGGGACTAAACATCTGAGGTCATCAATCCTCTAGACTTAGAACTACTTAAACCTAACTAACCTAAGGACATCACACAGATCCATGCCCGAGGCAGGATTCGAACCTGTGACCGTAGCAGCCGCGTGGTTCCAGATTTAAGTGCGTAGAACTGCTCGGCCACCGCGGCCGCCTATAACCAACACTCGGCCATCACTGTCACCATGTCAAAACCAGCTTTCACACGAAAACACAATAGATCTCCACCCTGCCCTCCAGTATGCTCTCGTTAACGCCATTGAAATCGCAAATGGCGGTGATTTGAGGTCACTGGAATACACGCTAAAGGCCGTCTGGCTCGGAGCTGTCTTTGAAGTAACCGATTTGTAACAGTTCGTTGTGTCGCTGTGGTCCCCCGACACTCTCAGAGGCTACTTCGCGGCCACTGAAACACGGTATTTATCGAAGAAACGTCAAAGAGTAGGAAATAAAAGGTATATCACTGTGTAGGTCTCCTACTTCTCTTTTGAACTATTGGAGAAAGTGGCGATATCTCTTTATTGTTTAAGAATTATAACCACTTTTGTACACTGCGAGTCACTTTACTCCGTAGCTTTAAGTGCTGCTAAGAACTAACGATTGCCTGCTACGCTAGGTAGAATCTGTTAGTCGCCATTTCTTTTATTTGTTTCACGCCCGTTCAGAATACCTCACTAACCATCTGAGTGTCCTCTAGTTTAGAAAATTGTTCACAAAAGGAAAGTCGTGTGTGCTGTGTATCTCCCAAGCGCGTGCCAATGTTTGGGAGAGAATATAGAGAATTTCAAGCGGTTCTCCAAGCTCTTAAGTGGTTCAAATGGCTCTGAGCACTATGGGACTCAACTGCTGAGGTCATTAGTCCCCTAGAACTTAGAACTAGTTAAACCTAACTAACCTAAAGACAACACACACATCCATGCCCGAGGCAGGATTTGAACCTGCGACCGTAGCGGTCTTGCGGTTCCAGACTGCAGCGCCTTTAACCGCACGGCCACTTCGGCCGGCAAGCTCTTAAATTTTTATGCGAATATTATCCTTGTAGGCTGTTCTTTTCTCTTTACTATTATGTCGCTACATTTATTATTTGTTTGTTAGGTTAGGTAATTTAGTTGTAAAACTGAAGTTGTGTGTGGCGCGTGACTGGCAGGTGCGCATAAACAGAGATTTCCATTCCGTTGTCTTAGCTCCATTTCAACAAAGGTCCTTACACTTCATATTTGTTTGTTAGAATAGGAAAGCTATTCGAAAAGGTAAAGTCCTGCGTGACGTGCAACTGGCGGCTGCGCGAACATATGGGACACGAAACAGAGATTGTCTAGGTCTTTCTAAGCTCTTAAATTCTTTGTGCGAATGCTATCCTTGTAGGTTGTTCCATTCTCTTTCGTACCAGGCATCTACAGTTATTATTTGGTTGTTAGGTTAGGAAATCTGCTTGTATAGCTTAAGTAGCGTGCACCGCGAGGTTGTGCACGACAGAAAACAGCGTATTTGTTGCTGTTGTCCAAGCTTTTAAAATTTTGTGTAAATATTATTTTTGTATGTTGATATTCTCTTTAAAAATATGTCTCCTAACTTCTTACTTGTCCGTTAGGATAGCAAATCTATTTTGCAAATATAAAGTCGTGTGTAGTCATTTGCCGGGTGGTGGCAGAAACCAGCATTTTCCTGCCTTTTCCTAGGCTGCAAAAATTTTTTTCGTGTACACGCTATAGGAGTATTTTATATTCCTTCCAAAAATATGTTTTCAATTTTCATGTATGTATCATAGGTAAGGGAACATGTCTGTAAATTTAAAGGCGTGCGTGAGCCAAATCGGGCAGATACTCAGCTCTCAGCAGCCTCAGGGAGGCTTGTATCCAGGCGGTTAGAGTAGGCCTGTCCACAGGTCGTCTCATGCTCTGTAACGTTACCACAACCTAAGAAACAGAGCTCTCCAAAGAGATCGCCCCAAAAAGGGGCCCACTAAAGACAGGTGTAGGGGCAGCAAATCAACCTGGACGAAATTCGGTTGTTCCTACTGACAAGGACAGTTCGGCGACATTCGATTTTCAGGCAATGGAAACTATAAGAGAAGAGATGGAGGCCTTCTTGCTTAATGAAGACTATAAAATAAACAATGTCTAAAAGACGTTTATCTTAGAAAAACTCTCAGTCTACTAGCAGATACTACAGAAGTACGGCATGGAAATTCTCGAACAGTGTTAAGATGTGTCAAGGCCCCTCAGACAGAAATACCAGCACTGTTCGAGAGCTATACCAAGAAAGCAGCCGAAAAACCATCAGTACCCAAACAGTAGCCTGCAGAAACACAGCAGCCAAAAGTCCTCATAATAAAACTAGCAGAAGGAATCCAGAAAACTGAGAAAGAACTTGAAGAAACTGTAAAGGACTTCATCGCATCATCACTGAAAGACGTACGAATATCGAACTACAAGATAATAAAGGACAAATGCATTGTTCTTTAAGCCTCTAATGATCAGGACCTCGAGGAAATAAGGAAGTGTGATAACGTAACACAATTAGACATCGCTGTCTCTGACCCAAAGAAAAGAAATCCGAAGCTACTGATTTTTGATGTAGCCAGACCTAAAAGGGAAGATGAATTGAAAATAGAGCTGTTTACAAAAAACATCTCCAGGCTGTATGTGACACAGGAGGAATTATGGACTGCATCAAGATGCTGTTCAAGACTGGCTCAAGAAATCGGGGAGAGGCAAATGTTCTACTGGAAGCGACACCAAAACTGTGGAACAACATAACACAACGGGGTCGTATCTGCATAATGTACCTCCCACAAGGTACAAAAACTCAGCAATATAAGCACTTCAAGCGCCAAGGTGATGACCAAACAGCAGTAACGTGCAACAATGCACAAAACCCTCTGCAGCCACTGTGCAGCACCTTGGCATACTTTCAAGGAATGCTCAAAGAAGGGCCGATCAATCCAATATGCAAACTCTAAGCTCGCGAAGTAGCCACATACTCATACAGTAACGGAGAAATCTTGTCCAGAGTACAACAAAGTTAAGGACATAATATAAAACAGAATTGACTATGACCTGTAGCAACAACGTAGAGATCCAACCTGGAAGGAGACCACGAACATATACAAAAGAGCGCAATAAGAATCATATAAAATAAAAATGGGCAAAGAACAAAAATAATCCCAGAACAATTGGCACAGCGAATCAATGAAGAAAGTATAGATGTGCTATTGATTCAGGAATCGTATTATGTAAACAATAAAATATTTGGATATCCTACAAATTTCCAGCTTATCTACAGCTCCAATGATGGAGCACCTAAGGCAGCCGAAGCAGTTAAGTCACAAAGAGTAACGGATTTGCAATTGACAAGCTTCTGCAATATGTATTTAGCTTCTGCCAGCATAAATGGATTCTTTGGTGAGATTTACATAGCCACAGGCCAATTCCTCCATGAACTGGAGATCATTTTGGACAAAATTCCAGGTAAACCGATTATTGTAGGGAAGGACGCAAATGCCGACTCACCAGTCTGGCATAGCTCAATGATAGATGCAGCAGACAGAACACTTGAAGATTTCATCTCACAACATGGACTCATAAAATGAATGAGAGGTCAGAGCTAATAAGATTCTTTGGCCCACATTGGGAGAGGAATAGTGACGTCATGGTCTGCATACCCCTTGCTGCCAGAGTACTGCGCAAATGGATTGTCCATGAAGACTGGACATCAAGTGACCGCAGGCCAATAACATTTGAAGTCACAGCACTCCAAAGAGGGAGAGATACTGTGCAACTTGTAACCTACAATACAAGTTTTGCAAAGTGGCCCACTTTTGCCCAGACCCACAGCCCACTGGCCACATAGCCCAAACGAAGTAGTCAATAAAATGGTCACGGATACAGAATCCAGTGCCATGGTGGAATACAACACATGCTAACCTGTGGCGTGACACCATGTCGCCACGACGAAAACTGCAACGTGCACAAAGAAACGACAATGTAACTGATCTAGAAGAAGTAAGGCAAAACTACAACAGAATGAAAAACAACTACAATAAGGAAACTGCAAAAGCCAAAGAGGAGACCTGAAAAAAAATGGATCATCGGCTGTGACCAGAATGTTCCCTGGGCCATAGTGTGACAAATAATCCGGCTAAAATATGGCACGGAAAATGAGCTCAGTAATTTAAAACACACAGGCCACATTCCTACAGTGCATGGGGGGAGACTGTAGAGTCATTACTACAGAACCTGCTTCCTGATGACAATCCAGAACAGGACACAGTTCACCTACAATCTGTGGAAATCGTAAACACAATTATGACAACTGGAACCTCGACCCAGAATTCACGTCAGAGGAAATAGGGGCTGCTATAAAAGCTTGTAAGCCAGGGAAAGCAAGGGTCCCTGATGTTATTGATGATGCAGTTAGAAAAAGAGTTTGGAATACTAATCTCCGTCTGTTCTCGGATTTATATCACAAAAGCCTACAAGAAAGAAAGGTCACAGAGATGTGGGAAAAGGGAAATGTCTGCGTATTACTGAAATCAGTGGACAAACTTCGGGACGAGCTAAAATCTTGCCACCCAATATGCCTTCTCCCTATTCTAAGGAAACTTGTAGAACGACTAATAGTCGGTCGTCTTGAAAAACGACATGATGACCAGCCCTCAAGGCCTGCAACCAGTTTAGTTTCCGAAAAAACGAAACTACAGAAATGGCCATCAGGCAAATTTTGAGTAATGTGGATTGTGAAGGGAGGTATGTGGTGGTAATATTTGTGGACATCGCAGGCACCTTTAATAACTTACGGTGGCCTAGTGTCATGTGGACTGAGAGCAATCCAATGCTTACGTAACCTGTATGACCTAATGGCAGATTACTTTAAGAACTGGAGGGCTATGGTCAAAAATAGGGCTAGTTGTATGGAAAAAATGGTCACAAAAGGCTGTCCACAAAACTCCATTTGCGGCCCATTCCTATGGAATCTCGTCTTTGATCTGTTTGTAATTGAATAGGATGGGACCAAGGGCAAAAAGTGGAATAAACATGTGACCTCGCAATCATCGTTAAGGGACAGAGTAGGAAGCAGATAGAAGACCGAGCAAGACTGATGCTGAGCGATGTAAGCACGCTAACTATCCCATTCGAGGGAGGGAATATACAGTTCGATTTCGAATTTACATGCCTCGGTATATCTTTCAATGAAACACGCTGGTTCACACCTCCCATGAGAAACATCCAGAATAAGCTAAGTGTTATCGCATTCCCTCCTGAGGGTAATCAGAACAGAGTGGGTTCTGCAGAAAAAACCGTTTAAACGAATTTATCAGGGTTTGTGTTTCTCTAGTTGCAGGTACAGTGCAGCTCATGTGCAGATCGGACAAAGCACCGAAATGTTAAACAAATAATCGATCCAATCCAAAGGCCATTTCCCTAACAGGTGATCAGAGCTTGTAGGACTGCATCGCCAGAGGCCCTGCAAATATTAACAGGATGCATGGCGCTTGATGTGCCGATAGTGAAGACAGCCTTGCTATACCATACCAAACATGGTATGGCTGGCTTGGTCGAGGGGTTCTAGGCTTCAAGAGCCATTGACAGGAGAAATACTAGATGTGATGCTCGCAAACAACTAGACATCATGCTGCAAGAAGAGTGCAGAATAGGTGGAATCAGACACAGAACGGTAAGCAAAACCTACAGCTAGGTACTAGATGTGGGACTGTGGCAGGCAGGTTGGCAGAGGGCGACAATTCTGCCATACTCTCTAACATGCCTGCTGATAGGCCATGTTCTGAACAAAAAGTTTGTGACCCGGATATTGAAGAAAGTACCAGATTTACATGTGGTGAGGAAGAGGATTCCAATCATACTCTGCACCTGCACGCTCATAGAAGCAGTGGGATCTGCATCCTACTAGAGAAAGGAAACACTGCTCCAAACAATAGACAGTTTCTCAGCAATAAAGGCATCTGCTCAGGAAGCGTTTGAAATCAGGGAAGTAACAAGAGTAGTCCATGAAGTAGCGTAAAAAATCATCTAGGCACACTAAATAGCCAGGTGACAGGAAACAACCAGTATCTTTCTTGACCCAATGTTTCGGAAACAACCCTCACTTCTCACGCACTTGGAGGAACCATGGCTGAGTGTGGAGGGATGACGAGCTGCCTCTCAAACCACCGATGACGACTTTACATGGATCCTGGGACACCAGTGACGAGAAGAGTATATCATAGGGCGAGAAAATCAGTCCTATGGACAGGGACCACCCGAGGTCCTGGGAAACCGGTGACTGATAGCATGTAGGCCTGGCCAGCCTGGAGACTACGGGTTGTCCGAGTACCTCCATAATTACGAACACGCTGCAAGCGAATGCTATATTAATGGTGAAAGGGTCGCGGTCAGCAGTGGTGGCGCCACCTCCACAGGATTCCCCGTGGGTACCCCACATGGTGGCTGAAGGCGCTCTTCAACTGGATGGTCTGCTCCCCCATAAAGGGCGTAGTTTTTCCAAGCTGATTCCCTTCGTGGTGGTGGAGATGAGTAGTGGATATTTGGGATGGACTTGAAGGGAGGATGAGCGAAAGCTTGGGGATCCGTGATGATGATCCACCTTTGGCAACAGGAAACCCAAACCAGAGCTATAATGTATGATACTGTCATGTGGTGCCAACTACCAAATTGCTGCTGTAGATGCAGTACGATGTGCCAGAGCCAAACGCCGAACAAGATGGTTTTCTCTCTCGGTAGTGCCACGGCGCCCGGTCTTCTTGCTACCGTGCATTCTCGTGACCACTGCTGCCAGAAACCATATACACTGGCTACATTCCTGCCAAGTCTTTCTGCAGTAGGGCAGAAGAAACATCCAGCTTCTAGTAGCCCTATTACACGATCCCATTCATACTCAGTGAGATGTTGATGATGGCGTCTTTGTTACCTTAAAGGCACTCTTGGCTGACATCAGCTCACCAGTTTCAGAGGTAAATAATGCTCACGACCGTTACAGCATGACTTTGAAGCAAACCTGGTTTGCATCCTCATAGTGGTGCTTCTAGTGCCACTCTTAAGCGATAGGCACGAAATCTGGATAGATGTCGTCTTTGAGATGGAAAAACAAGCTTAGCAACTCCTTCTTGGTGTTGTGACATTTTTTTCGTCAGTCTAGCTACGTTCTGGACTCCAGCCACTCCGTGACCTATTTGCTCGTTTTCCAATTTCTCCAAGTAAGTCCCAAGACGCATCTCTATTTCTCGATGTTTAACGCTTGGGCTTCGCGTGGTTTCCGTGTGCCATAAATCAGAACAGTAAATTTTTCCCTTCAGACAAATCGAATCATCGTTTTCAAAAACTACTTAGTTGACGTAAAGGCACTTCAAGCCACTTTTACACCGCTGTTTACTTCCTTTTCTGTCCTGATTGTCTTTAACTGGCCTAAATACAAAGTCTCATGTACGGTTCAATGAAACCATTATGAATCTGTACTGCTTCATTTCGATGTATTGCAAAGTGCTATGACCCGTGTATTTAGTGTAAGCGCACTTGTACGCCATAACAAATTTGCACTCAATACTCTAAATAAAATAATAGTCTTGCTTCTTTATTATCGCTATTACACTACTTCGTTTCCGAAGTATCTTGTTGCAATTTCATCTAAAATTCCTTGTGGAGAGAATAGTGACACAGTTGACATTATGTTTGTTCCGTAAAACATCCAGTTAAATTTTCTCGCAATATCTTCTCTCCTGTTGAAATACTGCCGCGCAATATTTGCATAAATCTCTCGATAGAAATTAATTATTTTTGAGTAAATTCACATTGTTATTTAATATTCGTTATAGCAATGATCACTGTCCAGATAATTGTCATGCTCTTCACTCATAGACAGCTTATAGCCTCTTTCCTTCGAGAAACATCAAATCGAACTGTGATAAAACCACTCCTTCATAATATTTGAACACCAGAGATCACTGTACTGTGATAGCTTTACGTAGTATTTGCTTTTATGTCTGATTAAGCTGCAGTGATAATTTTTACTAACCTATTAATTTTCAAAAGAAATTACATTCAAATATTTTGAAAATTAGTCACCACAGAAACAAATTTGTATATTCGACACTTCAAATAAATTTACTACATGGAGGTGTTTACTTGTAATTTCCAGGTAGTAAACTATTCAGCACGTGTGTGAAGGCAATCGTGACTATATCGGAACTGAAACAATGTTAACACGAACATCTGTCTTTTTTGAAAGTTCATAATGGACAACGGAATTCTTGACATAACTTCGGGTAACTTCTCGCGGCGAACAATAGTCGACTCGGAATTAATGTCTCGAAAACTTTGTGCTGCGCCTGGAAGATCTATTTCCTTACGCCAAGTCTCTGCGTCGAGCATACAGCAAATAGAAAAACACCAACAAACATTTTGTAGTCTTGGGTATATAAAAATTCATAACACAAAATCTATTATCATGTATAAAAACAATTATATAACATACTTCACCGTATATCGTGATACAGCGAGTGACACTGCATAACTTCGGTTGTCCATACGTGTTTTTAATTTTATTCTAATGGATTTTAAGACCAACTTTCGATCTTCTTCTGTTAAGCTGTTCTGCTTGTTGTTGAAGTTTGTATGTACTAGGGGTGAACAGCAGAATGATATCTATAAAACTAAGGTCGTTAAGAAATGAGCCATTAACACGTATTCGTTCCTCGTTTTTCCAGTTTAAAAATCTGAAAATTCCCATAAGGGTTGCTGAGAGTAACTTTGATAATATCGTATCTCATATACTGACATATATTTTTCAATTTACTCACATCAGTGTCTTGTTACTCGAGGGTGACGAGTACATATTTCGTTGAAATAAGTCAACACTTCCTCTGCGTGTATGAATTCCAGACAAAATGTTGATTTACACTCAGTGTTGAATTCTGTATTTACGACTACCAATCCTCTTTTGTACTCTATTCACTTATAAAATGAACTTGTATTTTTGCCTGATTAAAATGCAATGTCTTTTTATGAGTTTTATGTTAATTTCAAAGATTATATCGTACGTGACGGAGAGGAGGCTGCTAATTTAGTAGTTTTTTTAGCCTTCACTGCCTCTTTTCCCGGGAAGTAGAATAATTACAGCATTACTCCAGGTTACAGAAATATGTCAAATTACTTTAGGCTTTATTCTTCAACTGTTTTGTTTTTGGTGCGTAGAACGGAAGTTTTGCTTGTTGTTGAATGTTTTAGGTTTTTAATAATGTAGGCTTAGAGTTTCTATCTTTGATTACAGTGTAGCCTCTGAATTAGACAGAGCTTTCCATTCTCCGTAAGAGACGCTTTAATTCCCCTTGTTAACAGTCAGTTGCCCCTGCTTCTGTTAAATACTACGATCATTTGATTTAGACGTAAACAGCGCTGTAAGTTCTACAGGCATATGTTTTGAGATATGCTCAATTTTTCCCTTCACTGCGTTTGTCTTGGAAATGTTTTCCCTGTGTTCTCCCCACAAAATCTCTCAAAAATTGGCAACTAAATCATCTGTTATCTCTCATTCGTTGTTGTTCTTTTATGATACAAACCAGATTGGCGAACTAGTTTTATTTTCAAAGTTTGACCCACACTGTTAGAAAAGCATTTCCTATCGCTTTTATATCTAAATTATTACAGATAGTAGGGGCAAAAACAGTCGTCTGAGCCCGTTGTAGAATGACCAATTCTAGTTGGGAGGTTTACTGCGGGAAATAATTCCAAAACTTGACATTAGAAACTCTAGGATTTCGTGATTAGCACTCTACGAAAGATAACCAATATCAAAGTCTTCACGTACACTGTGTCTGTCGTATATATAACCTTACAATGAAACGATCTAAGTTCCCAAATATTACGTTTTCATACATAAGAAATTTGTATTACTGCATATCTCTATTAATTCCTCCTGTTTGATGAAACTGTGTACGTTTCAGTTTTCTTCAAGGGGTTGCGAAGTTGTGTAACCGTTTCGAAAAGACGTGCCACACCGATGAGCAATTTTACGAAGATAGTGTGAAATGTTGTGTATTTTTCCTCACATAAACCAGATATTCAGGTGCTCTGCAACTCAGCGTAACCGATACAAGCAGTGCCTTGTCCATGCAGCGTTCACTAAATGGTTGCTACACAACAAAGCTAAAGATGCTAAGGATGTTACTGATCTTTCAGTACCAATGTAACATTTCCAGACGCTGATAGCAGGAGTTAAAAGACAATGTCTTTTATTCTGAAAATTCATATACAAGGAAAGTAAGCGGCTACTTGACATTTATTACTGCATTTGAATTAATGACAGCTTCCTTGCAAACGAACAAATCGAAACTGCACTGGTTAGTAAAACTGAAGACGAGACTAACAAGGTTGGTAAGGAGTTCTTGTGGTAGGGCGTAACATTTCTCCATCGGCGTGGTTGACAACTGCTAGATATTTCGGCACCTCTGTGCCATTATCAGTGGGTTTTGTTTATTGAAAAACTGTAAAAAGTGAACATACTTTAGGCGGTAACCGATCTAACAAAATGAGGCCTAAAGACAGTTTTCTTTCGTTTTTGTTCTTATCTTGATTTTACGTTATACGGTTTTGCAGGACCATCTGTATGGTGTCCTGCAGTGATAGCTTTTCATCTGCAAACCAGACAATGTAAATGTGAATTTTATCAGCGAGTTAATACCTCCCTTGATTTTTTAAAAACGTGATTTTAAGGCAGCAAAATGTTCTGGTTATATATTTGTTATTACTCATATTTTGTTATGACAGAGCCTTCGTCTTTCGCGTTCTGAGAGCACTACACAAACATATTAAATGTACGTTGTATAATTTTGGTTTAACAAACGCCTTTTCACTTTGGAAAGCGCGGTATTAACGATATTGCGTGTCCTACCCCCGTCGGCGTTCATTTGTTCCCGAGTGAGTTTGGCGCAGAATTTGAATTTTGTTTACTTTTATCTCTCTCTCTCTCTCTCTCTCTCTCTGTGTGTGTGTGTGTGTGTGTGTGTGTGTGTGTGTGTGTAAGCTCCTTTAGCTGTTTTTGTTGCCTTTTCCGTAAAGTTCCTTTAATGTGTTAAATAATGTGCCTTTACAGAGTGTAGCGTATTCATTTAAAACTTGTTTGCCCTCTGCTATTGCCTTCTCTTTGTCGAAGTTTTCTCCTGTTGTTAGTTTGTGGTATAGGCTGTGGCTGGATTTAAGTATTTTTAATTCTGTTGGTATTGTAGTTGGCTGATGATTATGGGCTGTTAGGTGGTCAGCCAATGTGCTGAGTTCTGTCACCATTTAGGGCTCTGACGTGTTTTGAGTATCTTGTTTTACAGTTCCTGCGTGTTTGCCCTATGTATACTGATTGGCAAGTGCTGCATGTTAGTTCATATACTCCTGATCTGTTGAATTTACCTGTGCGTGTCTCCTGTGTTCTGAGTTTTACTCTGTTGTGTTGTCTGTCCACGTGTAGCATGAGACAACATGTGTAACTTCCTCTAGTTGTTAAATTCGCTTTGAAATGACGATTATTTCAGTCGCTGCTTAACAATGAAGTCTGCTGAAAAACTTACGTTGGCTCAAATGGTTCAAATGGCTCTGAGCACTATGCGACTTAACTTCTGAGGTCATCAGTCGCCTAGAACTTAGAACTAATTAAACCTAACTAACCTAAGGACATCACACACATCCATGCCCGAGGCAGGATTCGAACCTGCGACCGTAGCGGTCGCTCGGCTCCAGACTGTAGCGCCTAGAACCGCACGGCCACTCCGGCCGGCAAAAAAAAAAAAAAAAAAAAAAAAAAAAAAAAAAAAAAAAAAAAACTTACGTCCCTCAGACTTAAAACTGATATCTAAGTAATCACTTCCTGCTATGTACGTCATTCATTTTTAGAGGTGTCACATTGGATACGACAGCGGCTTAGTTTCGTGAAGACGTCGTTTAGAATCCTCGTTTGGCCAACCGGACTTAGATTACCCGTGGTTTCCTCCAGTCACTTAATACAAATGCGAGGAAGATTCCTTTGTCAAGAACATAACGGGTTTACTTTCCCCAACACTCTCCCCTTCTAATGAACTCGTCGTCGACGGAACGTTTAAGCCCTTCCTTCAATTCCCGAGTTTGTATTCATTCAGGCTCTCATTTCTGAAAGAATTTTTAATGAAATTCAGTGTATGTAGAAGCAGTTGCAGCGCAAAGTAAGGGTAAACGTTGCAGACGCTTGATGGATGGGGTTTCAGTTCACACTAATGCTCCATATCCGCATCCAGTGACGCCGGTGGGCTGTTGAAGACACGGCGGCCGGTCGGTACCGTCTGGCCTTCATCGACTGTTCGGGCGGAGTTTAGTTTAATGTCGTTAACAACGGAGACCCGTCATACTTCGATTTATCGGACATTGAGGTGGATAAATGCGGTGGCTTTACATGGTTGTAGAACATGATCTAGGTTAAAGGATACTAAGCTATTTTTTTAAATAAGAGGTGGAGCCCCTCCACGCCCACACCGGCATGATGGCCAACACAAAAGGTCTACTGCCATCTCTGCATAAGGGTTAGTATTCACTAAAGTGAGGTGTCGCAGGATGTGGGTACTGCGATGTCTGCGTACGTCTGGTTAGGATTAACCATTAATACGCGCTCATTTGGAGATAGATTGGTCGAAATCTGACGAAGGGTAGCGGTTTGAAGGGCAGAGGAAAAAAAGTGCCAAAGCAAGAGCCAAGGGAAAAAAACCTCTGCGAAAGTTAGGTCGGGCGGCAAGAGCAGTAGCGGTTGTCTTGCTGCCTGCGATAGGTTGTGTAAGAATAGGCTTTGTTAGTAGTGGGTATCATGCATGTCGATACCTTGACGTTGTGCGTTTGTGCTGCTCGGCGGCTGGCGCTGGGTGCTGGTACAGAGTCCTCGTTCAGCGTCCTGCAACCTGCAACAGTTAGGTTTGTTTTCGGTCTTGTGTCCGATAGGTCATATACCGGAGACACAGTGTGAGGGAGTGTTGGCAGATTGTTCGTGCGTCTGTGGGCGAGCTCGTCGGTGTCCCTGCTGTGGCCTGTTGGTTGGCTCTAATAGCAGCTGGTAGTTGCCAGTCAGTGTTACTGATATGCAGGGGCTTACCGGCGTTTGTCGCTGTTTGCGTATGTTAGTTTACCATAGGTGGTTATGCCCTAGCTAGCAGTGTCTTTGGCCGCTTGTGTTTCCACCAGTGGTTGTGATCGTAGTTTCCCAGAGTGAGGATGAAAGGATTGTTCGAGTGTCTCGAGTTCCTGTATAGTCGTGTGGCGTGTTTCTTGAATACTTCCTTGAGGGTATCAAGGCGGTATTCATGGTGAAGATCCACGGTGCGTGTGTAGCGTGGAGCATTGCTGATGATTCGTAGCACCTTGTTCTGTATGATCTGCAGGCGGCGCAGTCGTGTGGGAGCTGCATATCCCCAGACGGGAGCTGCGTACGTCATCAGAGGTCTAATCAGTGTCATGTATAAGGACCTCGACACCCTCCTATTCAGTGTGCTTGCCCTGTTGAGCATTGGGTAGAGCTGTTTGAGCCTCGCGTGCGCTCGGTTGGCAACGTATTCGATGTGGTCCCCCCATGTAAGTTCCGGTCCAGCCAGACACCAAGGTATCTGACTTTCTCTCGGAAACGTATTGGGCGTGTATGTAGTGTTATTGGTCTACAGTGTTGGTGTTTGCGCAGTAGTTTCGGTCTGCGTGTGAACAGAACTGCTTCGCACTTGTCGACGTTTACTTCAATACGCCATCGCTCCAGCCAAGGCTCAGCTGTTCTGAGTGCTGTCTGTATTCGTGAGCTGATGTTCGACGGTTTCCAGTCTTGCGCGAGGATGGCTGTGTCATCCGCGTAGACGGCTAACGTCGTGTTTCGTGTCGCTAGGAAGTCATTAATGTACAGGTTAAACAAGATGGGCCCTAGGATGCTTCCTTGGGGTACTCCAGCTTGGATACCGTGTTGTGTTGATTGTTTATCCTGCACGTTAGTGTTGAAACATCTGTTCGTGAGATATGAGTGTATGAGACGCACGAGTCCGTCCGGGAAACCAGCTTCGCTTAGTTTGCGTATGAGTCCGTTGTGCCAGAGACGATCGAAAGCCTTTTCGATGTCTAGGAACACGGCCCCTGTGGCTTTGTTCATGTTGTAGCCGTGTGTTATATGTTCGACTACGCGGAGGAGTTGTTGTGTTGTCGAGTGGTGATTCCTAAAGCCGAATTGCTCCGGTCTTAGGGTGTCGTTGGCGATGCAATGCCTAGTGATACGTTTTAGTATTACCTTCTCAACAATCTTGCTGAGCGAGCACAGCAGACTGATAGGTCGGTAATTTTGTGGGAGGGAGTGGTCTTTCCCTGGCTTCCTGAACATCAGGACCTTGGCCGCCTTCCAAAAGTCAGGGAAGTGTTGGTGTGTCAGGATGGCATTCGTTAGGTGTGTGAGGTATTCTACGGCTTTATCCGTGAACTCCTGGAGGACACGGTTTTGAATGCCATCAGGCCCAGGGGCTTTTCTAGCGTTGGTGTGCTTGATAGCCCATGTGACTTCATTTGTGCTAGCACGTCTTATTTCGTTGCGCGAGGGCTGGGCTACAAGTCGTGTAACCTCCTGGTCCGTTTCAAGTGTGAATGCTGGGTCTGAAGGAACCAGATTCGGCATGAAAGACGCTGCAAGTGTTGTGGCCATAAGCTCTGCCTTCTCCGTCACGGAGTAGGCTGGGCCGTCTGGTCCTTGTAACGTGGGAATGTAATGTTTCTCCCTGGTGAAGTGTCTGGCCAGCTGCCACACGCCAGGACGTGTGGTATCCAGCCCAGCGAGTTTCTGTCCCCATTGTTCGTTTCTGAATGTTTGAATTTTATTCCGTATTATGCCCTGGAGTCTGTTGACGTGCAGTTTATAGAACGGGCGCCTGGTACGCTGCCAGTATCTCCTGAGGCGGTTCCTCATTGAGATAAGGCCCAGGATTTCCTGGGGCAGGGCCGTCGAGTGTTGTCTTGGTGTTGTAAATGGAATGGCGTCAGTCATTGCGTCTTGGACGGCAGTTGTGAGAGCCTCCACAGCCTCATCAATTTGCTGTGTGTTGTTAATTTCGTGTGTGTCAGGAATGCGACTATCAAGCGTTTTCTTGAACAGTGTCCAATTCGCACGCTTGTAGTTGAGCATCCTGCGTGGTTCGATGTCCTGCAGTGTCTCTTCCATGTGCAGTATTACAGGCATGTGGTCTGAGTCCAGATCGTTTTCAACCGTTAGGTTGAGTGTACATGTAATGCCCTTTATGAGGGCTATGTCTAACACGTCTGGCCTATGTCGGGCCTGTGTAGGCACGAACGTGGGAACGTCCGGTCCAAGTATAATGTAGTTTCGGCCTAGCGCGTGTTCGTACAGTTTCTTGCTGTTGGAGGTTCGTATTCGTGAGTTCCAATCAGGGTGTTTTGCGTTGAGGTCTCCAGCGGCTATTACCCGCGGTGTTACTATGAACCACTGCCGTTAATTTAGTTTGTTTAACAGAGAAGAGCCTGTTGTATGTTATAGTAAGAATGTTTTACTTTCTTCTGGTTTAGGTCATCCCTGTTTAGAAACTTATATCTATAATTTATGCTCTTCTATAACAAGAGTAGCGCCACGGTTTCGCACGCTCAAAATGAAACTATTTTTGCCATATCGTAGGTAACAAGTGAAAATGCCCCGGCCCCGCGAGCACAAATCTCGTAGCTTTACAACAAGCTATGGGCCAGAAATTAACAAACTGGCTGAAGTGAGAGAGAAATTGTCTGTGTATGTTGTAGGCCTATATATGAATCTGATAACTAACCCCAAAGCGGATCTATTGAGGATGCAGTACATAATCGCCTTCCAAATATCAGGTACTAGATGGTATAAACATATTACTGTTACGATCACAGACCTTTCCATTCGCTCATGACGACCTTTTCTGCACTGCAGAGTTCTCACTCTTTAGGTGCTCACCAGTTAGGCTTTAGGTGTGTCTGTGTTACAGTCTGTTTGGTTGCTGCTAAATAGGACTAGCATGAAAACAAAACCGTCACTTGACAGCTCCACTTCGGGTATTGCGCAGAATGTAATTTAGTGCTCACCTGACCTTCAACCAGAAGTTCTGCCGTGACGACTACGCGATGTACGGTGATTTATTACACCACAAAATGTCTTTCCACGATTCCGCAGTCCTGTGTTCTCTACCCTCCCCCCTTCCTCCTCTACTCCATACACCTGGTCGATACCTGTCCATGGGAATCAACTTAAGATTTTTCCGCAGGTCATTTAGGATCAATGCAATACATCTAGAATGGAGGCAATAGAATTTCTAATCAAAAGTATCTGGACGCCCCTATTCAGAGAGGAATTGACCACTAGAGAATGTCAAATCAAACACCTTTCAGCCGTTTTATTTGGAAACTGTTATTTTATTGGGTACCAGTTTCGGCGATTTCTTAAGCCATCTTCAGGCCCCCTAACCGACGTAGGAAGATTCCAACCTCGTTTCCGGTCAAAATCGGGGTTAGCATTCAAAGACTGGTATCTGTAGATTTCTGCTCGATACAGCGATCACACATGTTGAAGTGATTGCTGTATCAAGCAGAAATCTGCAGATACCAGTCTTTGAATACGGGATTCTATTGTGACCGGAACCTAAACGTCGGTCAGGGCTGAAGATGGCGTGATAAATTGCCGAAACTGGTAGCCCAATAAAATAACAGTTTGGAAATTAAACGGCTGAAAGGTGTGTGATTTGACATTCAGTACTGAACAGCCGAGTCCTGCAACCATTGCTGAAATTATGGACGTACAGAGACTTGACCACTAGATGTCACGAGAGGCGAACCGGTAGTATAAAAGGAAGCGCGGAGTATTCCGTAGCCAGTAGAGACGCAGCGGAATGGGTCTGTCAGGAGAGCTGAGCGACTTCAAATGTGGACTAGTCTTGGGTGTCACGTGGACCATCAGGGACACTTCAGTCCTTCTGAAGCTGCCCAAGTCGACTTTGATGATGTGACTGTGAAGCGGAAAAGCGAAGTAACAGCCATAGCTAAACCGAGACAAGCCAAACCACACTTACTGACAGACAGGGACCATTGCGGAGAGTGGTTGTAAAATCATCGCATGAAATCAGGCGAAGAAATCACTTGAGACTTCCAAAACGCTGCCAACAGTTCAGCCACCACAATGACTGTGCGTAGGGCATTGAAAATAATGATCGAGCACTTTCTCCCAAGCCACACCTTTCTGTGGCCAATGTTAAGCGACGCTTAATGTGGTGCAAAGAACGGCCAACGCCACAGGACAGTGGATGACTGGTGATTTGGAGTGACGAATCACGCTGCACCCTGTGGCAATCCTACGGCAGGCTACAGGTTAGACGACTAGCTGGAGAACGTTACCTGCCATCATGGATAATGCCATCAGTGAAGTGCGGAGAAGGCGGTATTACGGTATGGGGACGTTTTTCGTTGTTAGGTTTTGGTCCCCTTATAGCGCTTAAGAAAATGCTAAATGCGGAACATATTTTACAGTATTGCGTACCGTATATAGTAGAGGGATGTTCAGAGATGATGACTGTATCGGTATGACAATGCACCATGTCATAGCAGCACCTGTGAGGCAATTGTTTGTGAACAGTAACATTCCTGAAATGGGCTGGTTGCTTACCTGAACTCAGTGGAACGCATTTAGTGTCAGTTAGAACATAGACCTCGTTCCACATTCCAGCGTTAAATATAACTACCTTCTCTCTTTTCGGCTCTTGAGGAAGAATGAGCTGTCATATCTTCATAAACACTCAGACCCAACGCTGACAGTGTCCCCAGTAGAGTTAAAGGCGGATGGTGGACCCACTCTATATTAATGTCCACTGATAGGTGTCTGCATACTTCTGATCAGATAGTATATATCGATGTTTCAGAAATGTCGATATTTTGTTGTGATAATACTGACATTAATACATCAATGTTATACCGTTGGAATTACAAATGTATCTGTAAAGTTACCCAATATATCAGGCTTTCATAATTATACACACATCAACAAAAGTTTTGCATCGCCCCAGTTCCCAGAACTCCTGAAGATAGACGTTGACTGTGGATATTGTATCACAGACACATTCCCTTTGAGTGTTCATTGATGCCGGCCGGTGTGGCCGAGCAGTTCTAGGCGCTTCAGTCTGGAACCGAGCGACCACTTACGGTCGCAGGTTCGAATCCTGCCTCGGGCATGGATGTGTGTGATAACCTTAGGTTAATTAGGTTTAAGTAGTTCTAAGTCTAGGGGACTGATGACCTCGGATGTTAAGTCCCATAGTGCTCAGAGCCATTTGAACCATTTTGTTCATTGATGTCACTAAACCCGCCCAAAGATGTAAACAACCATGCATGAGCAGCGCCTATTAGACGGAGGGGGTCCGACAACCGATCAGTTACAATCATTCCACCAGGAAGGAGGTACACGGCTCCTGTTTGTAATTCAAACATGCCTAGACGGTCAATAATGCGGTTGGATCGCGTCCTCAGTGTTACTTTCTGCCAGGAAGGGCTGTCAACAAGGGAAGTGACCAGGCGTCTCAGAGTGAACCAAAGTGATCTTGTTCTGATATGGAGTAGATACAGAGAGAAAAGGAACTTTCGATGACATGCCACGCTCAGGCCGCCCAAGGGCTATTGCAGTGAATGACCGCTACCTACGTATTATGGCTCGGAGGAACCCTGACAGCAACGCCACCATGTTGAATAGTGCTTTTCATGCAGTCACAGGACGTCGTGCTACGACTCAAACTGTGCGCAATAGGCTGCATGATTCGCAACTTCACTCCCGACGTCCATGGCGAGGTCCATCTTTGCAACCACGACCCCATGCAGCGCGGTACAGATGGGCCCAACAACATGCCGAATGGACCGCTCAGGATTGGCATCACGTTCTCTTCACCGATGAGTGTCGTATATGCCTTCAACCAGACAATCGCCGGAGACGTGTTTGGAGGCAACCCGGTCAGGCTGAACGCCTTAGACACACTGTCCAGCGAGTGCAGCAAGGTGGAGGTTCCCTGCTGTTTCGGAGTGGCATTATGTGGGGCCGATGTACGCCGCTGATGGTCATGGAAGGCGCCGTAACGGCTTTACGATACGTGAATTCCATCCTCCGACTGATAGTGCAACCACATCGGCAACATATTGGCGAGGCATTCATCTTCATGGACGACAATTCGCGCCCCCATCGTGAACATCTACATCTACATCTACATTTATACTCCGCAAGCCACCCAACGGTGTGTGGCGGAGGGCACTTTACGTGCCACTGTCATTACCTCCCTTTCCTGTTCCAGTCGCGTATGGTTCGCGGGAAGAACGACTGTCTGAAAGCCTCCGTGCGCGCTCTAATCTCTCTAATTTTACATTCGTGATCTCCTCGGGAGGTATAAGTAGGGGGAAGCAATATATTCGATACCTCATCCAGACACGCACCCTCTCGAAACCTGGCGAGCAAGCTACACCGCGATGCAGAGCGCCTCTCTTGCAGAGTCTGCCACTTGAGTTTATTAAACATCTCCGTAACACTATCACGGTTACCAAATAACCCTGTGACGAAACGCGCCGCTCTTCTTTGGATCTTCTCTATCTTCTCCGTCAGACCGATCTGGTACGGATCCCACACTGATGAGAAATACTCAAGTATAGGTCGAACGAGTGTTTTGTAAGCCACCTCCTTTGTTGATGGACTACATTTTCTAAGCACTCTCCCAATGAATCTCAACATGGTACCCGCCTTACCAACAATTAATTTTATATGATCATTCCACTTCAAATCGTTCCGCACGCATACTCCCAGATATTTTACAGAAGTAACTGCTACCAGTGTTTGTTCCGCTACCATATAATCATACAATAAAGGATCCTTCTTTCTATGTATTCGCAATACATTACATTTGTCTATGTTAAGGGTCAGTTGCCACTCCCTGCACCAAGTGCCTATCCGCTGCAGATCTTCCTGCATTTCGCTACAATTTTCTAATGCTGCAACTTCTCTGTATACTACAGCATCATCCGCGAAAAGCCGCATGGAGCTTCCGACACTATCTACTAGGTCATTTATATATATTGTGAAAAGCAATGGTCCCATAACACTCCCCTGTGGCACGCCAGAGGTTACTTTAACGTCTGTAGACGTCTCTCCATTGATAACAACATGCTGTGTTCTGTTTGCTAAAAACTCTTCAATCCAGCCACACAGCTGGTCTGATATTCCGTAGGCTCTTACTTTGTTTATCAGGCGACAGTGCGGAACTGTATCGAACGCCTTCCGGAAGTCAAGAAAAATAGCATCTACCTGGGAGCCTGTATCTAATATTTTCTGTGTCTCATGAACAAATAAAGCGAGTTGGGTCTCACACGATCGCTGTTTCCGGAATCCATGTTGATTCCTACATAGTAGATTCTGGGTTTCCAAAAACGACATGATACTCGAGCAAAAAATATGTTCTAAAATTCTACAACAGATCGACGTCAGAGATATACGTCTATAGTTTTGCGCATCTGCTGGACGACCCTTCTTGAAGACTGGGACTATCTGTGCTCTTTTCCAATCATTTGGAACCCTCCGTTCCTCTAGAGACTTGCGGTACACGGCTGTTAGAAGGGGGGCAAGTTCTTTCGCGTACTCTGTGTAGAATCGAATTGGTATCCAGTCAGGTCCAGTGGACTTTATTGAGTGAGTCCAGTTGCTTCTCTATTCCTTGGACACTTATTTCGATGTCAGCCATTTTTTCGTTTGTGCGAGGATTTAGAGAAGGAACTGCAGTGCGGTCTTCCTCTGTGAAACAGCTTTGGAAAAAAGTGTTTAGTATTTCAGCTTTACGCGTGTCATCCTCTGTTTCAATGCCATCATCATCCCGTAGCGTCTGGATATGCTGTTTCGAGCCACTTACTGATTTAACGTAAGACCAGAACTTCCTAGAATTTTCTGTCAAGTCGGTACATAGAATTTTACTTTCGAATTCACTGAACGCTTCACGCATAGCCCTCCTCACGCTAACTTTGACATCGTTTAGCTTCTGTTTGTCTGAGAGGTTTTGGCTGCGTTTAAACTTGGAGTGGAGCTCTCTTTGCTTTCGCAGTAGTTTCCTAACTTTGTTGTTGTACCACGGTGGGTTTTTCCCATCCCTCACAGTTTTACTCGGCACGTACCTGTCTAAAACGCATTTTACGATTGCCTTGAACTTTTTCCATAAACACTCAACATTGTCAGTGTCGGAACAGAAATTTTCGTTTTGATCTGTTAGGTAGTCTGAAATCTGCCTTCTATTACTCTTGCTAAACAGATAAACATCTTGCGAATGACTTCTTTCAGGATAACGACATCGCTCGATTAGAGTGGCCAGCATGTTCTCCAGACATGAACCCTATAGAACATGCCTGGTATAAATTGAAAAGGGATGTTTGTGGACGATGTGACCCACCAACCGCTGTGAGGCATCTACGCCGAATCGCAGTTGAGGAGTGGGACAATCTGGACCAACACTGCCTTGATGAACTTGTGGATAGTGTGCCACGACGAATAGGGCACGCATCAATGCAAGAGGACATCCTACTGAGTATTAGAGGTACCGGTATGTACAGCAATGTGGATCACCACCTTTGAAGGTCTTGCTGTATGGTCGTACAACATGCAATGTGTGGTTTTCATGAACAATAAAAAGGGAGGAAATGATGTTTATGTTGATCTCTATTCCAATTTTCTGTACAGTTTCCGGAACTCTCGGAACCGAGGTGATGCAAAACTTATATTGATGTGTGTGTTATCTATATATTTTACCTGGTATTTGATTTTTCTTACATCTTATGAAATTACCAAAATGGAGAATCGTTAAGTGTTTCTAATGTAATATTTAACAGTTTTACAGACTAAAAGTTAGATACATTTTTAAATTCAAAAAACACCCAGAAAATACTAGGGATCATTTGAAACAAAAGGAAAAAAAGCCTCAGAGTAATTTTTGAACGAGAAAATTTGAGAATGGTAACAGATGTGAAAACGCACTGGAACTCCACATTGTAGATGATGGAACGAGTTTTGGTTTTGTAAACATTGTTGCTGCAATCTTCTTTCTGGGCCTAAGTCTTAGTCCACGCTGGAGCTGGAAAAAGCTAATGAAGCGTTTGCCAAGAGAACTGACAGCTAGGATGGCAATTTCACGAATGAATTGTCCCTTCCACTCAATATGTGCAAAGACTCCAAAACTAAGCTTCGATACAAGCTCCAAACCTGCTCTCCTGAAGAAATTTGACAAAATTTTTAGTGCAACGAACACACACATTTACTTGCTGTGCCATGTTTTCCGACACGAGGCTTGAGAAACAAGCAATTTTTATTAATATTTATCAAAGGGCTCTGAAAGAAGTGAAAAAACTCGTTGCAGCTCAGTCAGAAAAGATATCATAATCACCAGAGTAAGAGGCTGCAATAGACGCAATAACAGATCACAAAGATATACATGGTGAAAACTAAACCCACCGAAAGAAATTCGGAGGTTTTTCAGGGATACATTCTGAGTATTTTGGTATAAGGTACCGACGAAATGACAATAAGATTAAGTTTCCAGACACAAAATTAAAAGAAAATGGAATTTTGGAACATTTACGAAGATCTGTATCCACTCAGAGTAGCATGTAACTCGTAGACGACGCGTCCCCAGGTGGTGGACAGAGGATGCCTCCCTGGTATGGGTGGCCAGAGGCAAATGAAATATCTGTCGTCCCGTAGTTGGATGTTGGATCGTTAGGGGCTTGGTCCGCAGCTTACAATTATGCATCGCCGGCAGACGTGCGAGACAGATCGGCTGGTTAATTGTCGTTTCTCTAAACTTTCTAAATAGCGTTTTTCTAAAAGAACGTCGTCTTTTCTCCAGTGATTTCCATTTGAGTTCACGGAGAAATCCAGTAATAATCGCATGCTGATCGAAACTACTGGGAACAAATATAGCAGCTGGGTTCTGAATTGCTTCGGTGTCTTCATTTAATTCGACCTGGTGGGGATCCGAAACACTCGAGCAGTACTCAAGAATGAGCAGCACAAGTGTTTTGTATGTGGTCTGCCTTATAGATAAGCGACACTTTTTTAGAATTTTCCCCCTAAGCTGAAGTTAAGGTAAAGTTACCAGAGAAACGGATGTTGCGGTTGATAATGGAAGCAACACTGAAGAAAAATTAATACACGTTCATATGGTTTGTCGACCTGGAAAAAGTGTTCGACAATTTAAATTGGTGCAAGATGTTCGAAATCCTGAGGAAAATTGGAGTAAGCAGTAGCGAAAGACAGGTAATATACAATACAGGGTTATTACAAATGATTGAAGCGATTTCACAGCTCTACAATAACTTTATTATTTGAGATATTTTCACAATACTTTGCACACACATACAAAAACTCAAAAAGTTTTTTTAGGCATTCACAAATGTTTGATATGTGCCCCTTTAGTGATACGGCAGACATCAAGCCGATAATCAAGTTCCTCCCACACTCGGCGCAGCATGTCCCCATCAATGAGTTCGAAAGCATCGTTGATGCGAGCTCGCAGTTCTGGCACGTTTCTTGGCAGAGGAGGTTTAAACACTGAATCTTTCACATAACCCCATAGAAAGAAATCGCATGGGGTTAAGTAGGGAGAGCGTGGAGGCCATGACATGAATTGCTGATCATGATCTCCACCACGACCGATCCATCGGTTTTCCAATCTCCTGTTTAAGAAATGCCGAACATCATGATGGAAGTGCGGTGGAGCAGCATCCTGTTGAAAGATGAAGTCGGCGCTGTCGGTCTCCAGTTGTGGCATGAGACAATTTTCCAGCATGTCCAGATACGCGTGTCCTGTAACGTTTTTTTCGCAGAAGAAAAAGGGGCCGTAAACTTTAAACCGTGAGATTGCACAAAACACGTTAACTTTTGGTGAATTGCGAATTTGCTGCATGAATGCGTGAGGATTCTCTACCGCCCAGATTCGCACATTGTGTCTGTTCACTTCACCATTAAGAAAAAATGTTGCTTCATCACTGAAAACAAGTTTCGCACTGAACGCACCCTCTTCCATGAGCTGTTGCAACCGCGCCGAAAATTCAAAGCGTTTGACTTTGTTATCGGGTGTCAGGGCTTGTAGCCATTGTAAACGGTAAGGCTTCTGCTTTAGCCTTTTCCGTAAGATTTTCCAAATCGTCGGCTGTGGTGCGTTTAGCTCCCTGCTTGCTTTATTCGTCGACTTCCGCGGGCTACGCGTGAAACTTGCCCGCACGCGTTCAACCGTTTCTTCGCTCACTGCAGGTCGACCCGTTGATTTCCCCTTACAGAGGCATCCAGAAGCTTTAAACTGCGCATAACATCGCCGAATGGAGTTAGCTGTTGGTGGATCTTTGTTGAACTTCTTCCTGAAGTGTCGTTGCACTGTTATGACTGACTGATGTGAGTGCATTTCAAGCACGACATACGCTTTCTCGGCTCCTGTCGCCATTTTGTCTCACTGCGCTCTCGAGCGCTCTGGCGGCAGAAACCTGAAGTGCGGCTTCAGCCGAACAAAACTTCATGAGTTTTTCTACGTATCTGTAGTGTGTCGTGACCATATGTCAATGAATGTAGCTACAGTGAATTTATGAAATCGCTTCAATCATTTGTAATAGCCCTGTACGTACAAGAATCAACGGGGAACAATAAGAATGGAAGACCAAGAACGAAGTGCTTGGATTAAAAAGATTCGCTGACGACACTGAAATCCTCGGTGAAAGTGAAGAATTTCACGATCTTGTGAATGGAATGAACTGTGTAATGAGTATAGAATGTGAACTGAGAGTAAATCTAAGAAAAATAAAAGCAATGAGAAGCAGCAGAAATAAGAACAACATCAGAATTGGGGATGACGAAATAGACGAATATAAGGAATTCTGCTACCTAGGTAGCGCAGGGCGATGTGCTGATCACACGCCCCACCTATCCGCACCCTCAGCTGAGGATCATCCGGCGGTCGGATGGTCCCGATGGGCCACTTGTGGCCTGAAGACGGAGAGTGCTACCTAGGCAGCAAAATAACCCATGACGAATGGACCAAGGAAGACATCAAGAGCAGACTATCACTGGCAAAAAGGGCATTCCTGACTAAGAAAGTCTATTACTATCAAATATAGGCCTTAATTAGAGGAAAAAATTTCTCAGAATGTACGTCTGGAGAACAGCATTGTATGATAATGAAACATGGACTGTGGGAAAATCGGAACAGAAGACAATCATAGCGTTTGAGATGTGATGCTACAGAACATCGAAAATTGGTTGGACTGATAAGGTAAGGAATGAGGAGGTTCTCCGCAGAATCGGTGAGGGAAGGAGTATATGGAAAACATTCAAAAGAAGAAGGGACAGGATGATAGGATATCTGTTAAGACATCGGAGAATAACGTCCATGGTACTAGAGCGAACTGTAGAGAGTTAAAACTCTAGAGGAAGACAGACTGGAGTACATCCAGCAAAGAACTGAGGGCGTAGGTTGCGAGAGCTACTGTGGGAGGAAAGGGTACGCGCAGGAGAAGAATTCATGGTGTGTCACATCACAACCGATATTACGTACTCATTCCATTTCAAATCACTTTATAACATTGCGGTACACCTAGATATTTCATCGACGTGGCTGTTTGAAGCAGCACTTCACTAATGTTGTATTCGAACATTACAGGATGGTTTTCCCTACTCATCTTTATTAACTTACATTTTTTCTACATTTAAACCAAACTGGCATTCATCACACCGATTATAGTCTGTCTCCACCCTGCAGCCTCCTACTGTCATTCAAAGACAACAGTTCCCTGCGCACAACTGTGTCATCAGCTAACAGCCACAGATTTATGTACGAGGGTTATTCGGAAAGTAAGGAACGATCGGTTGCGAAATGGAAACCACAGTGAAAATCCGATGAAGTTTTGCACAGGTGTGTTTGGCAGCCTCTCTAGTATGCCCGTCGATCGCGTTACGTCGTTCTTTTTAGTTCTGAGCTCACAGGGGCACATAAAGATACCTAGAACAATAATGTCTCCCGCCAAGTACGTGGGCCTGGTGAGAAATTTCGCCTGAAGCTATGCAGCCAACATTACATAACTGTCATGCGTTTTCTTCTTCAAGACAATTCTCAACCGCATTCTGCAGGCGCAATGAAGATGCTCCTGCATCGTTTTCAATTGGAAATGTTTGATTACCCACAATAAAGCCCGTAATTGTCTCCCCCTGAGTTTCATCTCTGCTCACATGGACCTCTGGCTTTGAAGATAACATTTTGGCACAGGCAACGAGCTGTAGGCCAGCGTAGAGAATTGGCGGAAAGCACTGGCGGCTGCCTTCTATAACGAGGGTATTGGAAAGTTGTTACAACGCTACGACAAACGTCTAAGTCGGATCGGCGACTATGGAGATAAGTAACTAGAAGTTGTAGCTAACTGTTGCAAATAAAACGGTTTTGATTTTCACTGTGGTTTCCATCTCGCAACCTATCGTTCCTTACTTTCCGAACAGCCCTCATATGTAGAGAACAAGACTAATCCTGTCACACTTGCCTGGTGAGCTCGTGTTCCCTTTGTGTCTGTTAAATACTCTCCTCCCAGAACAATGAATTGAGTTCTCTTACGTAAAAAGTCTTCGAGCAGCTCACATGTCTGGGAACCTATTACGAATGCTCGTACTTTCGATAAGAATTGCAATATGTCACAGTGTCAAATGGTTTCAGGAAATCTAGGATCTACCGTCTTTCTCGTAATTCACGAGCACCGATAGGCGTTGATCTTTTCCCAGTCCAGCGTTGATATACTGGACAGTTTACGTGACGGGTGCTCTGAACGAGAAACTCGTAGAGCTGGAAGAGGCACTGTTTCCCAGTTTCTTTAGAGACACTGAAAAGATCCATTATCAATTAACCAAACACATCGTTTCCAACGGAGATTACGCTGGAAAATAAATTTTTGGTATTTATTATTGTTTTACCTAGCTTATCAGTCCGCCTTTGTACTTTACCAGTATAAAAAACCAGAACGCAGTAAAGTGCCAGCTGCACTGGTTCTTCAGAGTTTGACGCGCAGGCACAGCCGTAGCCTTGCCGAAGTTCACTCAGCCGAGCTTGGGTCCCACATGCGAGCTAAAGCTCTATGTTATTGTGGTTGACCCTGAGTGCGAAAACCGATAGGAAGGGGACTCCCTGCATCAGAGGTCGCGTAACTACCGACTACCACTTCCGCCGCCGCTGTGCTCAATTGGCCAATGTCCCTTTCCATCTTCCAAGATGTGTATGGTACCGAACGTATTGTAGCAAATCTTCGCCTTCTGTGTAGAATGGTTACGGATTGTGGCCTTTTAAAACTCAAGTGATTAACGATTTTAAATCTCTGTATATTTGCCATAAAAAGTAAATTGTGTAAATGAATAAAAATTACAGGTTTGGGGAAAGGGGGGGGGGGGGGGGAAGGTTGGTGAGGACGCCTAATAGGAGTGGGTTGCACATATTCGCTATTTGTTCGAAAAAATATCTACTTCTTTTCTGGCATTTCCTGAATGGACCTCAAAAAGAATATTTGTTATGCAGTTCAGTGCGTCCAGAGTCCTCGTTATTGCTGTCCTGTCAGAAGTAAGGAGACGGCAAAATGTTTCCTTAATTCCTAACACTGAATATTGTTTTGCTCTCCACGCTAGTCTGTTCTGTGCAGATCTGTTCATCTCTACGTTACTCTTGTTTGAACCTGCTTCTTGTATTCAACCCTTGGTCTCCCACTACAATTTATATCCCTCATATTTCCCTCCATTAGCAAATTGACAATTTATTAATGCCTCAGGCTCTGTCCGATCGACCGATCCTTTTTTTTTTATTTTTACTGAGATTGTGCCATAAATTTCCGTTTTCCCTAATTGGTTCAATACTTGCTGATTAGTCATTCGATCTCTCTATCTAATCTTCAACATTCTTTTGTAGCACCCCATTTCAAAGGCTTCCAAGCTTTTCTTGTCTGAAATCTTTATTGACCACGTTTCATTTCCATACAGGACTACACGCCAAGTAAATATCTTCAGAAAACACTTCCTAACACTATAATTTATTTTAGATATTAGCAAATTTCTCTTTCACTGAAACCCTATTCTTGCTACTGTCAGTCTGCATTTTATACTCTGTTATATTTTATTTTGTCCGATGAAATTTATGACTAACTGTCTGTCTGTAACTTACTGCCACTATATTTCTGAACAGAGTGTTCTACCCGTCTTCAGGTGTATACTAGCGGAAATACACCGAGCTCAGCGTATTTTCACCAGTATACACCTGAAGATGGGCAGTAGACTCTACTCAGAAATATCGTGGCGCCAAGTTACAGATATCCGGCAGTTGGGAAATTTCACGGAACAGTTAACACGACGAGAAAGTTTTAAATTTCACATAATTTATTTTGTTGCCCAAATATAAAAACTAATCTATTACTTTCACGTTTCATTTTCTAATCTAATTCCATCAGCGTCACCTGATTTAATTCCTCTACATTCCATTATCCGTGTTTTACTTCTGCTGATGTTAATCTTATAATCTTTTTCCAAAATACTATCCATTCTGTCCAACTGCTCTTTCAAGTTCTTTGGCATGTCTGACAATCACAATGTCGTCGGCAAACATTAGACTTTTTATTTCTTCTCCCTGAACTTTATTTTCATTTCCGAATTTCTCCTTGGTTTCGTTTAATGCTCACTCAGTGAGTAACGTTGGCGATAGGCTACAACCCTATTCCACTTCTTTCTCAACTGTTGCTTCCCTTTAATGTTCTTCAGCTCTTCATTTTGTAACTGCAATCTGATTTTCGAACTAGTAGCGAATAACTTTTCGGTCCTTGCAGTTTATCCTTGCTACCTTCAGAATTTCTAAGAGCATATTCTTCACATCATCAAACGCTTCCTTTAAATATATAAATGCTAAAAACGTAGGTTTGACTTTCCTTAACCTATGTTTTAAGAGAATTCGTAAGGTCAGTGTTGTCTCGCGTGTTCCCATGTTACTCCACAATCTAACCTCATATGCTCTCAGATTGGTTTCTACGAGTTTTCCATTCTGGTAGAAGCCGACTGGTGTTGCAAATTAGTAGTTGAAAAAGAGATGATTTTGTGAAGATATTTACTTTGCAAATACTTAGTGGTCCTGAGCTTTAAGACTCACGCATGCGTATTTAAAATATGTAGCATGCCACGAGCAGTAATAGAAGTTTGATCAGTGAGTACAGTTTAAGTCACGAGGAAAGGGGAACATAAGAAACTGTGTTCGCTCATTTATTGTCTAGTACATTAAAGTGTCTTTATTGTTGTAGGACTAATTATAACTTTAGGAGCAAAGGCTGAGGTACCTGTCGACAAGTTGCTGATTCGAACCACACACAGGGTTTCATTTTCTTCATTTTCGTTATCTGTATACGTAGCTTGCCTTTATCACAAATCTATCGCACACGCGAAGTTCCAAGTGAGGAGAAGCAATCCCAGGCGACTCCCGTATATAAGTAAAACAAAGGACCCTCAAAACTACGGATTAATATCTTTAATGTCGGTTTGCTACAAAATTCTTCAGGATGTTCTAAGTTCGAATATAATAAATTTCCTTGAGAAAGAGAAGCTTCTGTTTACAAATCAACACAGTTTTAGTGACCATTGCCCTTGAGAAACCAGCTTGCCTTTTTCGCACACTATATCACGTAAACCATGGATACCGGGCAATAGCTAAATTCCATAAGCGTAGATTTCCGGTAAGCATTTGACTGCTACACTGCCGAACATACGGGATAGCTGTCATACATGTGAGTGGCTCGAAGACCTTTTACGTAATAGAAGTCAGTAGGTTCTCCTGGACGGCGAGTTTTCATCAACGACAAAATGTGATCTACATGCACAAACCATTTGAAGGCTAGGATAAGCAGCAGTCTGCAACTATTTGGTGATGATACTGTAGTGAACGGGAAAATGTTGTCGCTGAGTGACTAGGAGGATGGAGGATGACTTGGGCAGAATTTTTAATTGGTGTGATGCAAGGCAGTTTGCTTTAAATGTGGAAAAAATGTAAGCGAATGAAGATAAGTAGGAAAAACAATTCTGTTAGTGGCGAGCTGTTTCACACAGTCAAGTCGATTAAATATCTAGGTTTATCGGAACGTTGCAAAGCGACTTGTAATGTAACGAGCGCGGAAGGTCAGTTGTAGAGAAGGCGAACGGTCGGCACCAGTTTACTGAGAGAACTCTAGAAAACCATCGCTCATCTACAAACGAGGTCGCCTACAGAACACTTGTGTGTCCATTTTGACTACTTCTCGAATGTCTGGAGACCGCACCAGGTCCTATTAAAGGAAACTATCGATGCAAATCAGAAGCAAGATGCTGGATTTGTTACCGGCAGATTCGATCGACGCACGAGTATTACGGAAATGCTCAATGAACTCAAGTGGCAATCCCCGGAGAAAAGAAGACATTCTTATTGCGACATATTATTTAGGAGGTTTAGGGAACTGGCATTTGAGACAGACTACAGAATGATTCTAATGCCACCAACAAAAAACTAGCGTAAGGATCGCGAAGACAAAGGAAATCAGGGCTTGTACGAAAGCATACAGACAGTCGCTTTTGCCTCGCTCCGTTTACGAGTGGAGCAGGAAAGGGAATGAGTAGTAGTGGTACAGGGTTCCCACCGCCGTAAACCGTATGGAAGCTTGAGGGGTGCAGAAGTATATTTAGATGTACAGTAATAACTGAGTAACAGCTTGAAATGCTATGAGCTATAGCTACTAATAAGAGAGTAGCACTAGAAAACTGTATCCTGCGTCAGTGAAGATATTCTAGAATCAACCGTATTCCACTTTCCATTGGGACAAACGATACATTGTGTCACGAGTTCCAGATTTTGTCTGCGACTGATGTCCCATATTAATAACTTGCAGCACTGTCTAGGTAAAACACATTTATCAGGCCCTTTATCTAAACAATAGTTTCGTTTGCGTGAGGCAACAAATGGTTGCTGCGGGTGTTACAGAATTTAGCAGCGGTGATTGTAAGTTCATGACTCAAACTCAGTTGAGCTGCATGCAGATCGCAGATCCGGGTGGATTACTATGCTGAAGCAAAACAGTCGTTAGCGGGCCGCTTATGGAGCATATACCCAACCCCAATTATGTTTTCTAGCTCAAGTGTGTGAGGCTATTCGTAGGATCTCTACACACCCTCCGAAGTTTGCTAAGGACATTCCCAGTGCCTTTGTTGTCCCACTAGTGATACCACACCCAATCAACGAAAAATATGACTGGTGGCTAGTGCTGTTAGTAGTCTCCAGAAGATGACCAAACTACTAAGCGACCACGTGGTATGGTGTTTTATTTTTTATCGTATTTAAAACGAGGAAAAGAAGCAAATGACGCAAAATATTTCAGAGCTAAAGCACTTTCGCGCTACGTCTGCTGGATGATTTCGAATCTGAAAATGTCTTTCCAATGTTTAAATAAACCAAACAAAGTTCATAGGGAATTAGCTTTTCCTAAGAGATGCTGCAAAATGCTGTAATGGATTTTCTCGTGACTCTTGTAGCAGGCATTGCCGTCACCAGATTCTTAACCGCCTCACCTGTATGTTACACTCTTTGAGTTTTTTAGTCGGTTCCAATGTGGGATATTGTTCCGCCGTTTGTATCTGGGAACAGCTGCAAACTGTTATACAACGTTCTTATTCAGACGGTATATAGTAAACATACTGACCCAACGACTTATCTTAGAAGAAAGATTAAGGAAAGGCAAACCTACGTTTCTAGCATTTGTACACTTAGAGAAAGCTTTTGACAATGTTGACTGGAATACTCTCTTTCAAATTCTGAAGGTGGCAGGGGTAAAATACAGGGAGCGAAAGTCTATTTACAATTTATACAGAACCCAGATGGCAGTTATAAGAGTCGAGGGACATGAAAGGGAAGCAGTGGTTAGGAAGGGAGTGAGACAGGGTTGTAGCCTCTCCCCGATGTTATTCAATCTGTATATTGAGCAAGCAGTAAAGGAAACGAAAGAAAAGTTCAGAGTAGGTATTAAAATCCATGGAGAAGAGATAAAAACTTTGAGGTTCGCCGATGACATTGTAATTCTGTCAGAGACAGCAAAGGATTTGGAAGAGCAGTTGAACGGAATGGACAGTGTCTTGAAAGGAGGGTATAAGATGAACATCAACAAAAGAAAAACGAGGATAATGGAATGTATTCGAATTAAGTCGGGTGATGCTGAGGGAATTAGATTAGGAAATGAGACACTTAAAGTAGTAAAGGAGTTTTGCTATTTGGGGAGCAAAATAACTGATGATGGTCGAAGTAGAGAGGATATAAAATGTAGACTGGCAATGGCAAGGAAAGCGTTTCTGAAGAAGAGAAATTTGTTAACATCGAGTATTGATTTAAGTATCAGAAAGTCGTTTCTGAAAGTATTTGTATGGAGTGTACCCATGTATGGAAGTGAAACATGGACGATAAATAGTTTGGACAAGAAGAGAATAGAAGCTTTCGAAATGTGGTGCTACAGAAGAATGCTGAAGATTAGATGGGTAGATCACATAACTAATGAGGAGGTATTGAATAGAATTGGGGGAGAAGAGTAGTTTGTGGCACAACTTGACTAGAAGAAGGGATCGGTTGGTAGGACATGTTCTGAGGCATCAAGGGATCACCAATTTAGTATTGGAGGGCAGTATGGAGGGTAAAAATCGTAGAGGGAGACCAAGAGATGAATACACTAAGCAGATTCAGAAGGATGTAGGCTGCAGTAGGTACTGGGAGATGAAGAAGCTTGCACAGGATAGAGTAGCATGGAGAGCTGCATCAAACCAGTCTCAGGACTGAAGACCACAACAACAACAACAACAACAATAGTAAATATAGTAGGTGCTATTTTTTTCTCTATATGGAGAAGACCCACAAGCTACATGGAAACAAATATGCTCACAGTTCTCCGTGAGTGGGTTTACGAAGGCCGTCTTTCCACCTTAATTTTGTCTTTCCTTTGTAGCTGTTATTTTTCGTACACAATCGACAGTACCCTCCCAGACTGTATTGAGCAGGTAGCTTTTTAAGTGTGTCTCCTTCGCAGCCGATATTAATAGTAAAACCTTTCATATAAAGTTCATGCTTCAGTGTTTCTTATTCGTGGAAGACTTCTTTTCTTACTCTTCTTACAGTTTCGTAATGATGAAATGTCGATTATAGCACACCTTTTGGCTGAATCGAGAAGTAAGCAGGGGAAAAAACGGATTGTCATCTCTGAAATGGTAAATTGTGTCAGCCTTTAGCCGCTCGGAGTAGCCGCGCGGTCTTTGGCGGCTTGCCAAGATTCGCGCGGCTGGCCCCGTCGGCGGTTCGAGTCCTCCATCGGGCACGGGTGTGTGTGTTGTCCTTAGTGTAAGTTTGTTTAAGTTACAGTACGTAGTGTGTAAGCTTAGGCACCGATGACCTCAGTAGTCTGATCCCATAGGATCTTACCACAAGCCGTTGGCTTGTTATTTTCAGTACTGCGGACCTTACAAATGGCTCTGAGCACTATGGGACTTAACTTCTGAGGTCATCAGTCCCCTAGAACTTAGAACTACTCAAACCTAACTAACCTAAGGACGTCACACACACCCATGCCCGAGGCAGGATTCGAACCTGCGACCGTAGCGGTCACGCGGTTCCAAACTGAAGCGCTTAGAACCGCACGGCCACACTGGCCGGCGCGGACCTTACAGTGAGGAACATTATTCTCAATCTGTTTTACCAAACTGTTATCTCTGAACCCGGTAGCAACTGCAGGGTGCTTAGCTAACGGCTTCCAGGGGCAACAAAAATCCTTTTTTCAGTATGTCGCGTAATTATTGACCGAACTTGAAAAATTAAACTGATATCGTAAACTACTCATTAAGAGATTTAGTCTTTTGTTAAAAGTTTAACACGATACGAGTGTGTGTGTTTGTTTCGAGGCAGCGTAACTGATGGCGCGCAAACACGCGGACTTCATTGGTTCAAATGGTTCAAATGGCTCTGAGCACTATGGGACTTAACATCAGAGGTCATCAGTCCCCTAGGACTTAGAACTGCTTAAACCTAACTAACCTAAGGACATCACACACATCCATGCCCGAGGCAGGATTCGAACCTGCGACCGCGCGTTTCCAGACTGTAGCGCCTAGAACCGCATGGCCACTCCGGCCGGCGGCCTTCATTCACCCAGTAGTTGAGAATGAGAACACTTAGCGACTTCCAACAAACTTTACACACAGATTCAAACCTTAACGAAACTTTTTCTCGCTAATACCCACACGAAATGATGAAAGAAAAAAGTTCATCGATTACTACATTTTCTCTGTTCATGCAGTAAAATTTCAGCATCAGGTATGACGTTTCAATTCATTACTTCTTTAATAAAGACTCCATTCGCAACATAGCTTGCAGACAACCTCCACATATACTCAGAGGCGGATACAGAGAAACCTCAAAGAGCGGGTGCTATCTTGAGGTACCTTTACTTTTACCGTAATAAAAAATAATCAAGTCACATGCAAAGTTTAAGAAAGTTTTATTTAAACTGATTATATACATATACAAGACAATGTCATCTTATGACATAAAAAAGTTACAATTGTGGTTCTCTTCCTTAAATCACGAATTCTATGCTCCTATTCTTCCTGGAAAATTAGTTTATTACATCGTCAATAGGTGAATCAATGTCAGGGTGAGTGTTCAACAGAGCTAAGCCATTAAGTCGATTCTCCTTCATTGTTGGCCTCAGCCATGTCTTGGTACGCCGCAATGTTGAAAAACGTCTTTCTACTGTAGCAACAAGTGTAGGTAGACAAGCAAATATTTTATACAACGTGTGCAAAGTAGGATAGTCAGATCTAGGACAAACAGACAACGCTCGCGTAACAGAATCACGATCATTAAGGGCGTTTATGCTCGTCTGCTCGTATTGAAGAACCTCTCCCACTAGTCTCTTTGTAATCACAAAGAGTGATTCTTGTTCAAAGAACGGTTGGCAATGCTGGCGCCCCTGCGAGGGGGGGTAGGGGGGCAGGGAGGCAAGCGCGCCCTCATACACTATGTGATCAAAACTATCCGGACACCCCAAAAACATACGTTTTACATATTAGGTGCTTTGTGCTGGTACCTACTGCCAGGTACTCCATATCAGCGACCTCAGTAGTCATTAGACGTCCTGAGAGAGCAGAATGGGGCACTCCGCGGAACTCAGAGACTTTGAACGTCGTCAGGTGATTGGGTGTCACTTGTGTCATACGTCTGTACGCGAGATTTCCACATTCCTGAACATCCCTAGGCCCACTGTTTCCGATATGACAGTGAAGTGGAAACGTGATGCACGTACAGCACAAAACCGTACAGGCCGACCTCGTCTGTTGACTGACAGAGAACGCCGACAGTTGAAGAGGGTCGTAATGTGTAATAGGCAGACATCTGTCCAGACCATCACACAGGAATTCCAAACTGCATCAGTATCCACTGCAAGTACTATGACAGTAGGCGGGAGGTGAGAAAACGTGGATTTCATGGTCGAGCGGCTGCTCATAAGTCACGCATCACGCCGGTAAATGACAAACGACGACAGAACAGTGGCAAAACGTTGTGGGGAGTGACGAATCACGGTACACAATGTGGCGACCCGATGACAGGGTGTGGGTATGGCGAATGCCCGGTGAACGTCATCTGCCAGCATGTGTAGTGCCAAAAGTAAAATTCGGAAGCGGTGTTGTTATGGTGTGGTCGTGTTTTTCATGGAGGTGACTTGCACCCCTTGTTGTTTTGCGTAGCACTATCACAGCACAGGCCTACATTGATGTTTTAAGCATCTTCTTGCTTTCCACTGTTAAAGAGCAATTCGGGGATGGCGACTGCATCTTTCAACACTATCGAGTACCTGTTCATAATGCACGGCCTATGGCGGGGTTGTTACACGACAACGTCCCTGTAATGGACTGGGGTGCACAGAGTCCTGACCTGAATCCTATAGAACACCATTGGGATGTTTTGGAACGCCGAGTTCATGCCAGGCCTCACAGACCGACATCGATACCTCTCCTCAGTACTCCGTGAAGAATGGGCTGCCATTCCCCAAGGAACCTTCCAGCACCTGACTGAACGTTTGCCTGCGAGAATGGAAGTTGTCATCAAGGCTAAGGGTGGGCCAACACCATACCGATGGAGGGCGCCACGAACTGTGTCATTTTCAGCCAGGTGTCCGGATACTTCAGATCACATAGTGTACGTATCCGCCACTGCATATACCACTGAATGTACCTGCAAAATTAGATCATTATTCAGAAGATATGACTTCATAAACGTTTAGATGCGTGAAGAACTGGCTTTTGCTTAAAAAGGCGTGCAGTAAAACTTCAGCACACCAAGACGTTTTAATTTATTACTTCTTTACCACTAAGTCCATCCAAGAATAGCTAAGTCTCAGGATAAAATTAAAACCATATGGTCAGTCGTAAAGGAAGTGGCTGGTCTGCAGAGACAGGTCGAGGATATAGAATCAGTGCGTAGTGGGAATGTCCGTGTTACTGATAAGTCGCATATATGTACAGTATTTAATAATCACTTTCTGAATGTAGCAGGTGAACTAAATAGAAACCTAGTCCCAACAGGGAATCATATAGCGCTCGTAGAAAAAAGTGTTCCGAGACTGTTACCTGAAATGCTCCTCCATGATACTGACAAGAGGGAGATTGAGTTAATAATTAAATCACTAAAGACCAAGAACTCTCATGGACATGACGGGGTATCTAGCAGAATACTGAAGTATTGTTCCATGTATGTTAGCCCAGCACTTAGCCATATCTGTAACTTTTCCTTTAGGAGTGGTCGGTTTCCTGACTGATTAAAGTACTCGGTAGTGAAGCCACTTTATAAAAAGGGAGACAGGGAAATGTTGATAATTATAGACCTATTTCTATGCCATCGGTGTTTGCTAAAGTTATCGAGAGGGTTGTATATACAAGGTTACTGGAGCATTTAAATTCACATAATTTGCTGTCAAATGTACAGTTTGGTTTTAGAAATGGCTTAACAACTGAAAATGCTATAGCCTCTTTTCTCTGTGAGGTTTTGGACGGATTAAATAAAAGGTTGCGAACGTTAGGTGTTTTCTTTGATTTAACGAAGGCTTTTGACTGTGTTGACCACAAAATATTACTGCAGAAGTTGGAACATTATGGAGTAAGGGGAGTAGCTTACAATTGGTTCGCCTCTTACTTTAAGAACAGAAAGCAGAAGGTAATTCTCCGCGATATTGAGAGTGGTAATGATGTTCAGTCCCAATGGGGCACTGTTAAATGGGGCGTTCCCCAAGGATCGGTGCTGGGGCCACTGCTGTTTCTTATTTATATAAATGATATGCCTTCTAGTATTACAGGTGATTCAAAAATATTTCTGTTTGCTGATGACACCAGCTTGGTAGTGAAGGATCTTGTGTGTAATATTGAAACATTATCAAATAATGTAGTTCATGAAATAAGTTCGTGGCTTGTGGAAAATAATTTGATGCTAAATCACAGTAAGACTCAGTTTTTACGGTTTCTAACTCACAATTCAACAAGAATTGATATTTTGATCAGACAGAATGGGCATGTTATAAGCGAGACGGAACAGTTCAAGTTCCTAGGCGTACGGATAGATAGTAAGCTGTTGTGGAAAGCCCATGTTCAGGATCTTGTTCAGAAACTAAATGCTGCTTTATTTACCATTAGAACAGTATCTGAAATAAGTGACATTTCAACACGAAAAGTAGTCTACTTCGCATATTTTCATACGCTTATGTCATATGGTATTATTTTTTGGGGTAATTCTTCTGATTTGGCTCAAAAACGGGCTGTTCGAGCTATGTGTGGTGTAAGTTCGAGAACCGCTTGTCGACCCCTATTCAATAGTCTGGGAATTCTGACATTGCCCTCACAGTATATATTTTCTTTAATGTCGTTTGCTGTTAGCAATATTAGCTTATTCCCAAGAGTTAGCAGCTTTCACTCAGTTAATACTAGGCAGAAATCAAATCTGCATGTGGAATGCACTTCCTTGACTCTTGTGCAGAAAGGATTGCAGTATTCTGCTGCATCCATTTTCAATAAGCTACCACAA
The DNA here is from genome assembly GCF_021461385.2 of Schistocerca piceifrons. Taxonomy (NCBI): domain Eukaryota; kingdom Metazoa; phylum Arthropoda; class Insecta; order Orthoptera; family Acrididae; genus Schistocerca; species Schistocerca piceifrons. The sequence goes on along the minus strand of NC_060138.1, from coordinate 636,634,198 downwards.
GAACTCAAAAATCTTAGCAGTAGCCCAAACGCTTTTAAGTCTAAACTGAAGAGTTTCCTCATGGCTCACTCCTTCTATTCTGTCGAGGAGCTCCTGGAAGAGCTAAAACATTAAGCAAATTCCAGTGTTACATTCTTGATTTTCTTTATTTAAACTAACGACGTGTCACCTGAATATGTTTCTTATATTTCATTTTATCTGTTTCTACAATCGTGTTATAATTTCATGTATTGACTCGTTCCATGACCGTGGAGACTTCTCCTTAATGTGGTCCCACGGAACAATAAATAAACAAAAAAAATAAAAAAAAATACACTTTGCAGACAGAATCTGCATGTATCACTGAATGTGCCTACAAAACTGTCTCATTTCGCGACATAGTTCAGGAGACATGACGCCATAAAATAGCGATGCGTGATAAACTAGCTTTTATTTAAAATGGAGCGGAAATTATCCAGACTGTATTCATCCAGTGTTTCATAATGACAACACTTAGCGACTTCTAATAAACGTTAATGTAATTTCAAACTTTTCCTGGAATTTTTACGGCCTACATGCCTAAAGACAAATATTTAACGCGTTAACGTATTTGTAAATTAATCAGACGTTTGAAAATGTTCAGATGTGTGTGAAATCTTATGGGACTTAACTGCTAAGGTCATCAGTCTCTAAGCTTACACCCTACTTAACCTAAATTATCCTAAGGACAAACACACACACCCTGCCCGAGGGAGGACTCGAACCTCCGCCGGGACCAGCCGCACAGTCCATGACTGCAGCGCCTTGGACTGCTCGGCTAATCCCGCGCGGCTCAGACGTTTCAAACTATTATATGCATGGGAGTATGATTCTTTAAAAATCACAGGGTTTACTGATTTCAGACATTCAGTATTCACAGACTTACCTCGTCGGTGTTCCTGAAAACTGGAATTGCAATGTATTTCGTAACTGTATATTTCAAAATCATCTGAAGTTGGTTATCTGCCATTTTACATCAGCAGACATCCTCGTGGGGCGACAAACAAGCGACATACCGTTTTGATGTTCGCCCAGCTTATGCAAGATTTTTTAATAATCGTCAGCCTGTATGGGGATTTTTGGTGCTTCTGTCTTTTAGAAACTATTTTTTAATTCTATGTTTTTTTCTCTACTGGCCATTAAAATTGCTACACCAAGAAGAAATGCAGATGATAAACGGGTATTCATTGGAAAAATATATTATACTTGAACTGACATGTCATTACATTTTCACGCAATTTGGGTACATAGATCCTGAGAAATTAGTACCCAGAACAACCACCTCTGGCCATAATAACGGCCTTGATACGCCTGGGCATTGAGTCAAACAGAGCTTGGATGGCGTGTACAGGTACAGCTGCCCATGCAGCTTCAACACGATACCACAGTTCATCAAGAGTAGTGACTGGCGTATTGTGACGAGCCAGTTGCTCAGCCACCATTGACCAGACGTTTTCAGTTGGTGAGAGAGCTGGAGAATGTGCTGGCCAGGGCAGCAGTCGAACATTTTCTGTATCCATAAAGGCCCGTACAGGACCTGCTACATGCGGTCGTGCATTATCCTGCTGAAATCTAGGGTTTGGCAGGGATCGAATGAAAGGTAGAGCCACGGGTCGTAACATACCTGAAATGTAACGTCCACTGTTCAAAGTGCCGTCAATGAGAACAAGAGGTGACCGAGACGTGTCACCAATGGCACCCCATACCATCACGCCGGGTGATACGCCAGTATGGCCTAAACAAAACCTGGATTCTTTCGAAAAAATTATGTTTTGCCATTCGTGCACCCAGGTTCGTCGTTGAGTACACCATCGCAGGCGCTCCTGTCTTTGATGCAGCGTCAAGGGTAACCGCAGCCATGGTGCCCGAGGTGATAGTCCATGCTGCTGCAAACGTCGTCGAACTGTTCGTGCAGATGGTTGTTGTCTTGCAAACGTCCCCATCTGTTGACTCAGGGATCGAGACGTGGCTGCACGGTCCGCTACAGCCATGTGGATAAGATGCCTGTCATCTCGACTGCTAGTGATACGAGGCCGTTGGGCTCCAGCACGGCGTTCCGTATTACCCTCCTGAACCCACCGATTCCATATTCAGCTAACAGTAATTGGATCTCGACCAACGCGAGCAGCAATGTCGCGATACGATAAACCGCAATCGCTATAGGCTACAATCCGACCTTTATCAAAGTCGGAAACGTGATGGTACGCATTTCTCCTCCTTACACGAGGCATCACAACAACGTTTCACCAGGCATCGCCGGTCAACTGCTGTTTGTGTATGAGAAATCGGTTGGAAACTTTCCTCATGTCAGCACGTTGTAGGTGTCGCCACCGGCGCCAACCTTGTGTGAATGCTCTGAAAAGCTAATCATTTGCATATCACAGCATTTTCTTCCTGTCGGTTAAATTTCGCGTCTGTAGCACGTCATCTTCGTGGTGTGGCAATTTTAATGGCCAGTAGTGTAATATTTGTATACAGTTATACAATTACAACTTCGTCTACATTGATGGAAGCGTCATACACGGTGAACCTGTTGGCTGTTCTGTCGTTTCATCAAGACCTTGTCTTCTGGATCGGCTTTCCAAACAGTTCGTCAGTCGCTAATGCAGAGCTGAATGCGGTCCTCGAGGCGCTAGAAGTGTGTGAATTGTGGCTGAGGGAACACGTATGTAACTGAGATTGACTTTTTGGTGTTCTTCCAAACCCTTCGATAAATATACCCAGCAGACAAAATAGTCGACAACGTACCGACCTAAGTGTTCCTACCAAAAAGCAAGGTAAGTAAGTATCATTCTACTGGGTACCGGAACCAGTAAATTCAGGAGAACGAGGAAGCTCCAACAGAAGCCAAGGAGGCCAGCAAGCCTGCGAGTTATCACTCACGCAACTGAAACTTCGCCACTTAAGTAACTAACAATTCAGAAACAATAAGGGTGAAAGGATAATCTGATGGTCACCACGTCATTTCATTTCAAATCTCACACAAAAAATATTTATGTCGCAATCAGTAAATACAGTGTCTGATCAAAAGTATCCGGACAACTATTAGCGGACGTACATATAGAGTGTGTTCACCCTTCACCTTTATAAAGGCTTGAACACTGTTGCACACACTTTCAGTGAGGTGTCAGAATGTCCGTTATTTCTCAAGACTCGAAACCGGTGAAGGTAATCATGGTGGACGGTGGCGTGTGGAGCGAAGTCGCCGTTTTAACTCATTACAAAGGCGATCCACTGAGTGTAGATCGGGCCTCTGGGCAGGTCAGGCCATTTCGAGAATGATACTGTGCACAAACCACGCTTCACAGATGCTGCTTTATGACATGGTGCAGTGTCATGATGATACAATCACTTTTGCCGAACTTTTCCTCTACTGAATGCAGAACGCAATTCTGTGAAATATGTTCATATCCTCCAGCATTTAGCGTTTTTTTAAAGCGCAATAACGGGACGACACCGTAACCACGAGGAATAACGCCATATCGTAACACCATCTTCTCCATACTTCACTGTTGGCACTACATATGACAGACAACGCTTTTTAGGAATTCACCGAAACCAAACCATTCCATCGGATTGCCACAGAGTATAGCATGATACATCAGTCCAGACTTCCAGTTTGCAGTCACCCAGTGCCCAAAGACGTCGCTATTTACACAGCATTGAGCGTCACTTAGCATCGAACACAGAAATGTGTGGGTTAGGACTAGCTGCTCCACTATTGTGCCCCAAACTTTTTAACTCTCTACGCACACTCATTGTTCTAGCTGGAGTGGTGGTAGAACTTCAGAAATGACGAATGATTCTTTCCGCTGGTTTCATGGAATTTCTTACAACCACCATCCACAACACTCGCTACATGATGTCTTGGCTTGGCTCTGGTTGTCCCTACGAACTTCCACTCCACAGTCACATCACTTGTAGTCGACCTGGGCAGCTTTACAAAGGTTGCAATTGCCCTGATGGATTTGTTACCCAGGTGACGTAAAGTCACTAGTGCACGATCGAAGTAACTAAGCACTTTTTACCGATCCATTCTGCTGTTATTGATCTCTACTGACTTCACAATACTCCCTGCCTGCTTTTATACTGAAGGGTTCGCCACTCGTTACACGTGGTGGTTAATTCCGTATCTCAAAGAGATGTTCAGATGCATTCAAGAGATAGTGAACTAGTCGTGAGCTTACGATTGGCGATCACGAAATTCAATACACAACTCGGGTACCATTCGAACGCTTCCTGCAACCGCATTTTTGCGACCAGCTGTGTATCTACACACAGCTTAATTACACTCATTCTGACACAGTCAAAACAGGGAACGGCGAGACTCGTTGTTGGATGCCGCACCTCAAAGAGGCCGCATCTGTTCTCGTATCGATCGACGTACGTCGTCCTCACAGACTGCATGTGTGACAAGTGGAAGGCAACTTAGCCGCCTCCAGACCAGTCTGCGGCCATGATCAGGCGTCACACAAATCCCCCATTTGCTGCAGAAGAGAACCAGACAGCACTGAGTCAGGTCTAATTCCAGGCGTTCCCGAGATGACTGGATGTTTGTCTTGTCGTCATCATTTCATCATCATTCATGAAAGTGGCGAGTTTCAACTGAGGAAAGGTTGGTAATTTGTACGGGCGCTGATAACCGCGCAGTTGAGTGCCCCACAAACCAAACATCATCATCATCATCATCATCATCATCCAAGCGATCTCTTGCTCACTATCTTAGCGCACCATGTTTCTGGGGAATTCGTACTGTTGTTCGTAATAGATTGATCGTGCGGAGAGGTTGCGTACTGTTAGACTGACACGGCGTTTCCAGTTGCTTCCATGAGGCAGCGAGCCACTGCGTTGCATTCTTCTAGAGCAATGTTTTCCAACATGGCGGTAATTAGCCCCTGAGGGGTGAAATTGAATTTTCTGAGGAGTGAAAACAAAAGGGGCTCAATTGTGTTCCGGTCACGAAACTAAATACTTTTTAAAGAACTTAACGATTATCAATATAACTCATACATTGTACTTCGTACCGTGCATGTATGATAGTAAAATTGAGTTATATATACCACATATGCTTAAATATCTCATGAAAATGACTTCTCCAAGTTGTAAATAGTTCACGCAGTAGATAAGAAATTGCTTCGTTTTTCGCTTTGCAATAATGAATATACTGTAGTAACTGACAGCACAGCAGAACCGTAACCATGTATTGGCTACTGCACTGCTGTAGGGCCTAAACATTATTATTATTAATGGGAGCTGATAACATACAAAGCACTGGCAGCCTGAAATTTTCCAAATGGTTCAAATGGCTCTGAGCACTGTGGGACTTAACTTCTGAGGTCATCAGTCCCCTAGAACTTAGAACTACTTAAACCTGACTAACCTAAGGACATCACACACATCCATGCCCGAGGCAGGATTCGAACGCGCGACCGTAGCAGTCGCGCGGTTCCGGACTGCGCGCCTAGAACCGCTAGACCACCGCGGCCAGCGATGTTAGGAACATCAGCGACCGGCCCAGCTAAACCAACTAAGGGAATCAGCTGTCGGGTATAGTTTTGAAGTGAAATACGATGAGACTAGTTTCGTCCTGTAAGCGCCAAGTACCTGGGACTGCATAATTTAGGCGCCTGTCGAAATGAATCTGTCCGAAGGTCTCATAAAGGAGGACGAAGATTTCAATTTAAACAAGGCTTGGAGGCCGGCAGGCAGCTTTTTCAAGGTTTCGCCGGCCATCACATCTATCAGACTTGGAAAACGCTGAGACGATGCGCCTTAACGGAATATCAATGCTGAGTCTGAAAAGCAAAAGAGCAACGAAGCGTGTAGTGGGCATCTAACTGAGCTATAAACAGCGTCGTGATACCAACCATAGTTGACGACAGTATAGTTGGAGTCGAGGTAGCTAGTCGGCCGATACATAACAGCACAGCTCGCAGCATCAGGGGACGACGACTGGGTGCACAGAACAGAAACAGCTCGGCTGCAAACCCGGAAGGACAGCATTCAGTGCTGTTGTTGTTTGTCAGAGTGGTGGCTGGGGGCAGGGCGGTGTCAGTGCTCCAGGAAGTGCAGCGGGGTACGTCCGGTCGCGGCCGCCTTTCACCGGCGTGACGGCTGTGGTGGCACACATCTGCTCTTCCCTCCGGCGCACAGGCACTGCCCCGGGACACGTAAGATGAAGAGCAGGCAGTTAAGTGCTGGCAAACGGCAGGACTCTCCTCAATATGGAAGGAGCTCGAGAAACGCGGACAGTTCAACGTTAGACATGCCCTATATCACCCACAGAGAGTTCTTCCTATTAAAGCTGGAAATACTGATATGCGGCTGCCGTCCCGCAGACTGCAACTTTTCTGGCTTTAGGTGGCTTAATATCCAACTCAAAGCTTCACTTCACAATTTAGTTGAGACTGCATTAGGTGACGTAAGTAGCGGAGTGAGCTGCAGACGACAGGTGGTACAGAGGATACCGATTGCGTTAGAAATAGCGCCAATTTAGCAAGACGAGATATATAGATTTCCGTTGGGTCAGCATCCCAAATCTCTAATTTTCATTTATTATTATTTTTTTTAAAGCATAGTGAACGCAGCGAAGTAACAGCCATAGCTAAACCGAGACAAGCCAAACCACACTTACTGACAGACAGGGACCATTGCGGAGAGTGGTTGTAAAATCATCGCATGAAATCAGGCGAAGAAATCACTTGAGACTTCCAAAACGCTGCCAACAGTTCAGCCACCACAATGACTGTGCGTAGGGCATTGAAAATAATGATCGAGCGCTTTCTCCCAAGCCACACCTTTCTGTGGCCAATGTTAAGCGACGCTTAATGTGGTGCAAAGAACGGCCAACGCCACAGGACAGTGGATGACTGGTGATTTGGAGTGACGAATCACGCTGCACCCTGTGGCAATCCTACGGCAGGCTACAGGTTAGACGACTAGCTGGAGAACGTTACCTGCCATCATGGATAATGCCATCAGTGAAGTGCGGAGAAGGCGGTATTACGGTATGGGGACGTTTTTCGTTGTTAGGTTTTGGTCCCCTTATTGCGCTTAAGAAAATGCTAAATGCGGAACATATTTTACAGTATTGCGTACCGTATATAGTAGAGGGATGTTCAGAGATGATGACTGTATCGGTATGACAATGCACCATGTCATAGCAGCACCTGTGAGGCAATTGTTTGTGAACAGTAACATTCCTGAAATGGGCTGGTTGCTTACCTGAACTCAGTGGAACGCATTTAGTGTCAGTTAGAACATAGACCTCGTTCCACATTCCAGCGTTAAATATAACTACCTTCTCTCTTTTCGGCTCTTGAGGAAGAATGAGCTGTCATATCTTCATAAACACTCAGACCCAACGCTGACAGTGTCCCCAGTAGAGTTAAAGGCGGATGGTGGACCCACTCTATATTAATGTCCACTGATAGGTGTCTGCATACTTCTGATCAGATAGTATATATCGATGTTTCAGAAATGTCGATATTTTGTTGTGATAATACTGACATTAATACATCAATGTTATACCGTTGGAATTACAAATGTATCTGTAAAGTTACCCAATATATCAGGCTTTCATAATTATACACACATCAACAAAAGTTTTGTATCGCCCCAGGTCCCAGAACTCCTGAAGATAGACGTTGACTGTGGATATTGTATCACAGACACATTCCCTTTGAGTGTTCATTGATGCCGGCCGGTGTGACCCGGCGGTTCTAGGTGCTTCAGTCTGGAACCGAGCGACCACTTACGGTCGCAGGTTCGAATCCTGCCTCGGGCATGGATGTGTGTGATAACCTTAGGTTAATTAGGTTTAAGTAGTTCTAAGTCTAGGGGACTGATGACCTCGGATGTTAAGTCCCATAGTGCTCAGAGCCATTTGAACCATTTTGTTCATTGATGTCACTAAACCCGCCCAAAGATGTAAACAACCATGCATGAGCAGCGCCTATTAGACGGAGGGGGTCCGACAACCGATCAGTTACAATCATTCCACCAGGAAGGAGGTACACGGCTCCTGTTTGTAATTCAAACATGCCTAGACGGTCAATAATGCGGTTGGATCGCGTCCTCAGTGTTACTTTCTGCCAGGAAGGGCTGTCAACAAGGGAAGTGACCAGGCGTCTCAGAGTGAACCAAAGTGATCTTGTTCTGATATGGAGTAGATACAGAGAGAAAAGGAACTTTCGATGACATGCCACGCTCAGGCCGCCCAAGGGCTATTGCAGTGAATGACCGCTACCTACGTATTATGGCTCGGAGGAACCCTGACAGCAACGCCACCATGTTGAATAGTGCTTTTCATGCAGTCACAGGACGTCGTGCTACGACTCAAACTGTGCGCAATAGGCTGCATGATTCGCAACTTCACTCCCGACGTCCATGGCGAGGTCCATCTTTGCAACCACGACCCCATGCAGCGCGGTACAGATGGGCCCAACAACATGCCGAATGGACCGCTCAGGATTGGCATCACGTTCTCTTCACCGATGAGTGTCGTATATGCCTTCAACCAGACAATCGCCGGAGACGTGTTTGGAGGCAACCCGGTCAGGCTGAACGCCTTAGACACACTGTCCAGCGAGTGCAGCAAGGTGGAGGTTCCCTGCTGTTTCGGAGTGGCATTATGTGGGGCCGATGTACGCCGCTGATGGTCATGGAAGGCGCCGTAACGGCTGTACGATACGTGAATTCCATCCTCCGACTGATAGTGCAACCACATCGGCAACATATTGGCGAGGCATTCATCTTCATGGACGACAATTCGCGCCCCCATCGTGAACATCTACATCTACATCTACATTTATACTCCGCAAGCCACCCAACGGTGTGTGGCGGAGGGCACTTTACGTGCCACTGTCATTACCTCCCTTTCCTGTTCCAGTCGCGTATGGTTCGCGGGAAGAACGACTGTCTGAAAGCCTCCGTGCGCGCTCTAATCTCTCTAATTTTACATTCGTGATCTCCTCGGGAGGTATAAGTAGGGGGAAGCAATATATTCGATACCTCATCCAGAAACGCACCCTCTCGAAACCTGGCGAGCAAACTACAACGCGATGCAGAGCGCCTCTCTTGCAGAGTCTGCCACTTGAGTTTATTAAACATCTCCGTAACACTATCATGGTTACCAAATAACCCTGTGACGAAACGCGCCGCTCTTCTTTGGATCTTCTCTATCTTCTCCGTCAGACCGATCTGGTACGGATCGCACACTGATGAGCAATACTCAAGTATAGGTCGAACGAGTGTTTTGTAAGCCACCTCCTTTGTTGATGGACTACATTTTCTAAGCACTCTCCCAATGAATCTCAACATGGTACCCGCCTTACCAACAATTAATTTTATATGATCATTCCACTTCAAATCGTTCCGCACGCATACTCCCAGATATTTTACAGAAGTAACTGCTACCAGTGTTTGTTCCGGTATCATATAATCATACAATAAAGGATCCTTCTTTCTATGTATTCGCAATACATTACATTTGTCTATGTTAAGGGTCAGTTGCCACTCCCTGCATCAAGTCCCTATCCGCTGCAGATCTTCCTGCATTTCGCTACAATTTTCTAATGCTGCAACTTCTCTGTATACTACAGCATCATCCGCGAAAAGCCGCATGGAACTTCCGACACTATCTACTAGGTCATTTATATACACTCCTGGAAATGGAAAAAAGAACACATTGACACCGGTGTGTCAGACCCACCATACTTGCTCCGGACACTGCGAGAGGGCTGTACAAGCAATGATCACACGCACGGCACAGCGGACACACCAGGAACTGCGGTGTTGGCCGTCGAATGGCGCTAGCTGCGCAGCATTTGTGCACCGCCGCCGTCAGTGTCAGCCAGTTTGCCGTGGCATACGGAGCTCCATCGCAGTCTTTAACACTGGTAGCATGCCACGACAGCGTGGACGTGAACCGTATGTGCAGTTGACGGACTTTGAGCGAGGGCGTATAGTGGGCAAGCGGGAGGCCGGGTGGACGTACCGCCGAATTGCTCAACACGTGGGGCGTGAGGTCTCCACAGTACATCGATGTTGTCGCCAGTGGTCGGCGGAAGGTGCACGTGCCCGTCGACCTGGGACCGGACCGCAGCGACGCACGGATGCACGCCAAGACCGTAGGATCCTACGCAGTGCCGTAGGGGACCGCACCGCCACTTCCCAGCAAATTAGGGACACTGTTGCTCCTGGGGTATCGGCGAGGACCATTCGCAACCGTCTCCATGAAGCTGGGCTACGGTCCCGCACACCGTTAGGCCGTCTTCCGCTCACGCACCAACATCGTGCAGCCCGCCTCCAGTGGTGTCGCGACAGGCGTGAATGGAGGGACGAATGGAGACGTGTCGTCTTCAGCGATGAGAGTCGCTTCTGCCTTGGTGCCAATGATGGTCGTATGCGTGTTTGGCGCCGTGCAGGTGAGCGCCACAATCAGGACTGCATACGACCGAGGCACACAGGGCCAACACCCGGCATCATGGTGTGGGGAGCGATCTCCTACACTGGCCGTACACCACTGGTGATCGTCGAGGGGACACTGAATAGTGCACGGTACATCCAAACCGTCATCGAACCCATCGTCTTACCATTCCTAGACCGGCAAGGGAACTTGCTGTTCCAACAGGACAATGCACGTCCGCATGTATCCCGTGCCACCCAACGTGCTCTAGAAGGTGTAAGTCAACTACCCTGGCCAGCAAGATCTCCGGATCTGTCCCCCATTGAGCATGTTTGGGACTGGATGAAGCGTCGTCTCACGCGGTCTGCACGTCCAACACGAACGCTGGTCCAACTGAGGCGCCAGGTGGAAATGGCATGGCAAGCCGTTCCACAGGACTACATCCAGCATCTCTACGATCGTCTCCATGGGAGAATAGCAGCCTGCATTGCTCCGAAAGGTGGATATACACTGTACTAGTGCCGACATTGTGCATGCTCTGTTGCCTGTGTCTATGTGCCTGTGGTTCTGTCAGTGTGATCATGTGATGTATCTGACCCCAGGAATGTGTCAATAAAGTTTCCCCTTCCTGGGACAATGAATTCACGGTGTTCTTATTTCAATTTCCAGGAGTGTATATTGTGAAAAGCAATGGTCCCATAACACTCCCCTGTGGCACGCCAGAGGTTACTTTAACGTCTGTAGACGTCTCTCCATTGATAACAACATGCTGTGTTCTGTTTGCTAAAAACTCTTCAATCCAGCCACACAGCTGGTCTGATATTCCGTAGGCTCTTACTTTGTTTATCAGGCGACAGTGCAGAACTGTATCGAACGCCTTCCGGAAGTCAAGAAAAATAGCATCTACCTGGGAGCCTGTATCTAATATTTTCTGGGTCTCATGAACAAATAAAGCGAGTTGGGTCTCACACGATCGCTGTTTCCGGAATCCATGTTGATTCCTACATAATAGATTCTGGGTTTCCAAAAACGACATGATACTCGAGCAAAAAACATGTTCTAAAATTCTACAAGAGATCGATGTCAGAGATATAGGTCTATAGTTTTGCGCATCTGATCGACGACTCTTCTTGAAGACTGGGACTACGCGTGCTCTTTTCCAATCATTTGGAACCCTCCGTTCCTCTAGAGACTTGCGGTACACGGCTGTTAGAAGGGGGGCAAGTTCTTTCGCGTACTCTGTGTAGAATCGAATTGGTATCCAGTCAGGTCCAGTGGACTTTCCTCTATTGAGTGAGTCCAGTTGCTTCTCTATTCCTTGGACACTTATTTCGATGTCAGCCATTTTTTCGTTTGTGCGAGGATTTAGAGAAGGAACTGCAGTGCGGTCTTCCTCTGTGAAACAGCTTTGGAAAAAAGTGTTTAGTACTTCAGCTTTACGCGTGTCATCCTCTGTTTCAATGCCATCATCATCCCGTAGTGTCTGGATATGCTGTTTCGAGCCACTTACTGATTTAACGTAAGACCAGAACTTCCTAGGATTTTCTGTCAAGTCGGTACATAGAATTTTACTTTCGAATTCACTGAACGCTTCACGCATAGCCCTCCTCACGCTAACTTTGACATCGCTTAGCTTCTGTTTGTCTGAGAGGTTTTGGCTGCGTTTAAACTTGGAGTGGAGCTCTCTTTGCTTTCGCAGTAGTTTCCTAACTTTGTTGTTGTACCACGGTGGGTTTTTCCCGTCCCTCACAGTTTTACTCGGCACGTACCTGTCTAAAACGCATTTTACGATTGCCTTGAACTTTTTCCATAAACACTCAACATTGTCAGTGTCGGAACAGAAATTTTCGTTTTGATCTGTTAGGTAGTCTGAAATCTGCCTTCTATTACTCTTGCTAAACAGATAAACATCCTGCGAATGACTTCTTTCAGGATAACGACATCGCTCGATTAGAGTGGCCAGCATGTTCTCCAGACATGAACCCTATAGAACATGCCTGGTATAAATTGAAAAGGGATGTTTGTGGACGATGTGACCCACCAACCGCTGTGAGGCATCTACGCCGAATCGCAGTTGAGGAGTGGGACAATCTGGACCAACACTGCCTTGATGAACTTGTGGATAGTGTGCCACGACGAATAGGGCACGCATCAATGCAAGAGGACATCCTACTGAGTATTAGAGGTACCGGTATGTACAGCAATGTGGATCACCACCTTTGAAGGTCTTGCTGTATGGTCGTACAACATGCAATGTGTGGTTTTCATGAACAATAAAAAGGGCGGAAATGATGTTTATGTTGATCTCTATTCCAATTTTCTGTACAGTTTCCGGAACTCTCGGAACCGAGTTGATGCAAAACTTATTTTGATGTGTGTGTTATCTATATATTTTACCTGGTATTTGATTTTTCTTACATCTTATGAAATTACCAAAATGGAGAATCGTTAAGTGTTTCTAATGTAATATTTAACAGTTTTACAGACTAAAAGTTAGATACATTTTTAAATTCAAAAAACACCCAGAAAATACTAGGGATCATTTGAAACAAAAGGAAAAAAAGCCTCAGAGTAATTTTTGAACGAGAAAATTTGAGAATGGTAACAGATGTGAAAACGCACTGGAACTCCACATTGTAGATGATGGAACGAGTTTTGGTTTTGTAAACATTGTTGCTGCAATCTTCTTTCTGGGCCTAAGTCTTAGTCCACGCTGGAGCTGGAAAAAGCTAATGAAGAGGAGGACCTATATTTAGAGCGTTTGCCAAGAGAACTGACAGCTAGGATGGCAATTTCACGAATGAATTGTCCCTTCCACTCAATATGTGCAAAGACTCCAAAACTAAGCTTCGATACAAGCTCCAAACCTGCTCTCCTGAAGAAATTTGACAAAATTTTTAGTGCAACGAACACACACATTTACTTGCTGTGCCATGTTTTCCGACACGAGGCTTGAAAAACAAGCATTTTTTATTAATATTTATCAAAAGGCTCTGAAAGAAGTGAAAAAACTCGTTGCAGCTCAGTCAGAAAAGATATCATAATTATCAGAGTAAGAGGCTGCAATAGACGCAATAACAGATCACAAAGATATACATGGTGAAAACTAAACCCACCGAAAGAAATTCGGAGGTTTTTCAGGGATACATTCTGAGTATTTTGGTATAAGGTACCGACGAAATGACAATAAGATTAAGTTTCCAGACACAAAATTAAAAGAAAATGGAATTTTGGAACATTTACAAAGATCTGTATCCACTCAGAGTAGCATGTAACTCGTAGACGGCGCATCCCCAGGTGGTGGACAGAGGATGCCTCCCTGGTATGGGTGGCCAGAGGCAAATGAAATATCTGTCGTCCCGTAGTTGGATGTTGGATCGTTAGGGGCTTGGTCCGCAGCTTACAATTATGCATCGCCGGCAGACGTGCGAGACAGATCGGCTGGTTAATTGTCGTTTCTCTAAACTTTCTAAATAGCGTTTTTCTAAAAGAACGTCGTCTTTTCTCCAGTGATTTCCATTTGAGTTCACGGAGAAATCCAGTAATAATCGCATGCTGATCGAAACTACTGGGAACAAATATAGCAGCTGGGTTCTGAATTGCTTCGGTGTCTTCATTTAATTCGACCTGGTGGGGATCCGAAACACTCGAGCAGTACTCAAGAATGAGCAGCACAAGTGTTTTGTATGTGGTCTGCCTTATAGATAAGCGACACTTTTTTAGAATTTTCCCCCTAAGCTGAAGTTAAGGTAAAGTTACCAGAGAAACGGATGTTGCGGTTGATAATGGAAGCAACACTGAAGAAAAATTAATACACGTTCATATGGTTTGTCGACCTGGAAAAAGTGTTCGACAATTTAAATTGGTGCAAGATGTTCGAAATCCTGAGGAAAATTGGAGTAAGCAGTAGCGAAAGACAGGTAATATACAATACAGGGTTATTACAAATGATTGAAGCGATTTCACAGCTCTACAATAACTTTATTATTTGAGATATTTTCACAATACTTTGCACACACATACAAAAACTCAAAAAGTTTTTTTAGGCATTCACAAATGTTCGATATGTGCCCCTTTAGTGATACGGCAGACATCAAGCCATAATCCTCCCACACTCGGCGCAGCATGTCCCCATCAATGAGTTCGAAAGCATAGTTGATGCGAGCTCGCAGTTCTGGCACGTTTCTTGGCAGAGGAGGTTTAAACACTGAATCTTTCACATAACCCCACAGAAAGAAATCGCATGGGGTTAAGTAGGGAGAGCGTGGAGGCCATGACATGAATTGCTGATCATGATCTCCACCACGACCGATCCATCGGTTTTCCAATCTCCTGTTTAAGAAATGCCGAACATCATGATGGAAGTGCGGTGGAGCAGCATCCTGTTGAAAGATGAAGTCGGCGCTGTCGGTCTCCAGTTGTGGCATGAGACAATTTTCCATCATGTCCAGATACGCGTGTCCTGTAACGTTTTTTTCGCAGAAGAAAAAGGGGCCGTAAACTTTAAACCGTGAGATTGCACAAAACACGTTAACTTTTGGTGAATTGCGAATTTGCTGCATGAATGCGTGAGGATTCTCTACCGCCCAGATTCGCACATTGTGTCTGTTCACTTTACCATTAAGAAAAAATGTTGCTTCATCACTGAAAACAAGTTTCGCACTGAACGCATCCTCTTCCATGAGCTGTTGCAACCGCGCCGAAAATTCAAAGCGTTTGACTTTGTTATCGGGTGTCAGGGCTTGTAGCCATTGTAAACGGTAAGGCTTCTGCTTTAGCCTTTTCCGTAAGATTTTCCAAATCGTCGGCTGTGGTGCGTTTAGCTCCCTGCTTGCTTTATTCGTCGACTTCCGCGGGCTACGCGTGAAACTTGCCCGCACGCGTTCAACCGTTTCTTCGCTCACTGCAGGTCGACCCGTTGATTTCCCCTTACAGAGGCATCCAGAAGCTTTAAACTGCGCATAACATCGCCGAATGGAGTTAGTAGTTGGTGGATCTTTGTTGAACTTCTTCCTGAAGTGTCGTTGCACTGTTATGACTGACTGATGTGAGTGCATTTCAAACACGACATACGCTTTCTCGGCTCCTGTCGCCATTTTGTCTCACTGCGCTCTCGAGCGCTCTGGCGGCAGAAACCTGAAGTGCGGCTTCAGCCGAACAAAACTTCATGAGTTTTTCTACGTATCTGTAGTGTGTCGTGACCATATGTCAATGAATGTAGCTACAGTGAATTTATGAAATCGCTTCAATCATTTGTAATAGCCCTGTACGTACAAGAATCAACGGGGAACAATAAGAATGGAAGACCAAGAACGAAGTGCTCGGATTAAAAAGATTCGCTGACGACACTGAAATCCTCGGTGAAAGTGAAGAATTTCACGATCTTGTGAATGGAATGAACTGTGTAATGAGTATAGAATGTGAACTGAGACTAAATCTAAGAAAAATAAAAGCAATGAGAAGCAGCAGAAATAAGAACAACATCAGAATTGGGGATGACGAAATAGACGAATATAAGGAATTCTCCTACCTAGGTAGCGCGGGGCGATGTGCTGATCACACGCCCCACCTATCCGCAACCTCAGCTGAGGATGATCCGGCGGTCGGATGGTCGCGATGGGCCACTTGTGGCCTGAAGACGGAGAGTGCTACATAGGCAGCAAAATAACCCATGACGAATGGACCAAGGAAGACATCAAGAGCAGACTATCACTGGCAAAAAGGGCATTCCTGACTAAGAAAGTCTATTACTATCAAATATAGGCCTTAATTAGAGGAAAAAATTTCTCAGAATGTACGTCTGGAGAACAGCATTGTATGGTAATGAAACATGGACTGTGGGAAAATCGGAACAGAAGACAATCATAGCGTTTGAGATGTGATGCTACAGAACATCGAAAATTGGTTGGACTGATAAGGTAAGGAATGAGGAGGTTCTCCGCAGAATCGGTGAGGGAAGGAGTATATGGAAAACATTCAAAAGAAGAAGGGACAGGATGATAGGACATCTGTTAAGACATCGGAGAATAACGTCCATGGTACTAGAGCGAACTGTAGAGAGTAAAAACTCTAGAGGAAGATAGACTGGAGTACATCCAGCAAAGAACTGAGGACGTAGGTTGCGAGAGCTACTGTGAGAGGAAAGGGTACGCGCAGGAGAAGAATTCATGGTGAGTCACATCACAACCGACATTACGTACTCATTCCATTTCAAATCACTTTACAACATTGCGGTACACCTAGATATTTCATCGACGTGGCTGTGTGAAGCAGCACTTCACTAATGTTGTATTCGAACATTACAGGATGGTTTTCCCTACTCATCTTTATTAACTTACATTTTTTCTACATTTAAACCAAACTGGCATTCATCACATCGATTATAGTCTGTCTCCACCCTGCAGCCTCCTACTGTCATTCAAAGACAACAGTTCCCTGCGCACAACTGTGTCATCAGCTAACAGCCACAGATTTATGTACGAGGGTTATTCGGAAAGTAAGGAACGATCGGTTGCGAAATGGAAACCACAGTGAAAATCCGATGAAGTTTTGCACAGGTGTGTTTGGCAGCCTCTCTAGTATGCCCGTCGATCGCGTTACGTCGTTCTTTTTAGTTCTGAGCTCACAGGGGGCACATAAAGATACCTAGAACAATAATGTCTCCCGCCAAGTACGTGGGCCTGGTGAGAAATTTCGCCTGAAGCTATGCAGCCAACATTACATAACTGTCATGCGTTTTCTTCTTCAAGACAATTCTCAACCGCATTCTGCAGGCGCAATGAAGATGCTCCTGCATCGTTTTCAATTGGAAATGTTTGATTACCCACAATAAAGCCCGTAATTGTCTCCCCCTGAGTTTCATCTCTGCTCACATGGACCTCTGGCTATGAAGATAACATTTTGGCACAGGCAACGAGCTGTAGGCCAGCGTAGAGAATTGGCGGAAAGCACTGGCGACTGCCTTCTATAACGAGGGTATTGGAAAGTTGTTACAACGCTACGACAAACGTCTAAGTCGGATCGGCGACTATGGAGATAAGTAACTAGAAGTTGTAGCTAACTGTTGCAAATAAAACGGTTTTGATTTTCACTGTGGTTTCCATCTCGCAACCTATCGTTCCTTACTTTCCGAACAGCCCTCATATGTAGAGAACAAGACTGATCCTGTCACACTTGCCTGGTGAGCTCGTGTTCCCTTTGTGTCTGTTACATACTCTCCTCCCAGAACAATGAATTGAGTTCTCTTACGTAAAAAGTCTTCGAGCAGCTCACATGTCTGAGAACCTATTACGAATGCTCGTACTTTCGATAAGAATTGCAATATGTCACAGTGTCAAATGGTTTCAGGAAATCTAGGATCTGCCGTCTTTCTCGTAATTCACGAGCACCGATAGGCGTTGATCTTTTCCCAGTCCAGCGTTGATATACTGGACAGTTTCCGTGACGGGTGCTCTGAACGAGAAACTCGTAGAGCTGGAAGAGGCACTGTTTCCCAGTTTCTTTAGAGACACTGAAAAGATCCATTATCAATTAACCAAACACATCGTTTCCAACGGAGATTACCCTGGAAAATAAATTTTTGGTATTTATTATTGTTTTACCTAGCTTATCAGTCCGCCTTTGTACTTTACCAGTATAAAAAACCAGAACGCAGTAAAGTGCCAGCTGCACTGGTTCTTCAGAGTTTGACGCGCAGGCACAGCCGTAGCCTTGCCGAAGTTCACTCAGCCGAGCTTGGGTCCCACATGCGAGCTAAAGCTATGTTATTGTGGTTGACCCTGAGTGCGAAAACCGGTAGGAAGGGGACTCCCTGCATCAGAGGTCGCGTAACTACCGACTACCACTTCCGCCGCCGCTGTGCTCAATTGGCCAATGTCCCTTTCCATCTTCCAAGATGTGTATGGTACCGAACGCATTGTAGCAAATCTTCGCCTTCTGTGTAGAATGGTTACGGATTGTGGCCTTTTAAAACTCAAGTGATTGACGATTTTAAATCTCTGTATATTTGCCATAAATAGTAAATTGTGTAAATGAATAAAAATTACAGGTTTGGGGAAGGGGGGGGGGGGGAAGGTTGGTGAGGACGCCTAATAGGAGTGGGTTGCACATATTCGCTATTTGTTCGAAAAAATATCTACTTCTTTTCTGGCATTTCCTGAATGGACCTCAAAAAGAATATTTGTTATGCAGTTCAGTGCGTCCAGAGTCCTCGTTATTGCTGTCCTGTCAGAAGTAAGGAGACGGCAAAATGTTTCCTTAATTCCTAACACTGAATATTGTTTTGCTCTCCACGCTAGTCTGTTCTGTGCAGACCTGTTCATCTCTACGTTACTCTTGTTTGAACCTGCTTCTTGTATTCAACCCTTGGTCTCCCACTACAATTTATATCCCTTATATTTCCCTCCATTAGCAAATTGACAATTTATTAATGCCTCAGGCTCTGTCCGATCGACCGATCCTTTTTTTTTTTAATTTTTTTTTTACTGAGATTGTGCCATAAATTTCCGTTTTCCCTAATTGGTTCAATACTTGCTGATTAGTCATTCGATCTCTCTATCTAATCTTCAACATTCTTTTGTAGCACCCCATTTCAAAGGCTTCCAAGCTTTTCTTGTCTGAAATCTTTATCGACTACGTTTCATTTCCATACAGGACTACACGCCAAGTAAATATCTTCAGAAAACACTTCCTAACACTATAATTTATTTTAGATATTAGCAAATTTCTCTTTCACTGAAACCCTATTCTTGCTACTGTCAGTCTGCATTTTATACTCTGTTATATTTTATTTTGTCCGATGAAATTTATGACTAACTGTCTGTCTGTAACTTACTGCCACTATATTTCTGAACAGAGTGTTCTACCCGTCTTCAGGTGTATACTAGCGGAAATACACCGAGCTCAGCGTATTTTCACCAGTATACACCTGAAGATGGGCAGTAGACTCTACTCAGAAATATCGTGGCGCCAAGTTACAGATATCCGGCAGTTGGGAAATTTCACGGAACAGTTAACACGACGAGAAAGTTTTAAATTTCACATAATTTATTTTGTTGCCCAAATATAAAAACTAATCTATTACTTTCACGTTTCATTTCCTAATCTAATTCCATCAGCGTCACCTGATTTAATTCCTCTACATTCCATTATCCGTGTTTTACTTCTGCTGATGTTAATCTTATAATCTTTATCCAAAATACTATCCATTCTGTCCAACTGCTCTTTCAAGTTCTTTGGCATGTCTGACAATCACAATGTCGTCGGCAAACATTAGACTTTTTATTTCTTCTCCCTGAACTTTATTTTCATTACCGAATTTCTCCTTGGTTTCGTTTAATGCTCACTCAGTGAGTAACGTTGGCGATAGGCTACAACCCTATTCCACTTCTTTCTCAACTGTTGCTTCCCTTTAATGTTCTTCAGCTCTTCATTTTGTAACTGCAATCTGATTTTCGAACTAGTAGCGAATAACTTTTCGGTCCTTGCAGTTTATCCTTGCTACCTTCAGAATTTCTAAGAGCATATTCTTCACATCATCAAACGCTTCCTTTAAATATATAAATGCTAAAAACGTAGGTTTGACTTTCCTTAACCTATGTTTTAAGAGAATTCGTAAGGTCAGTGTTGTCTCGCGTGTTCCCATGTTACTCCACAATCTAACCTCATATGCTCTCAGATTGGTTTCTACGAGTTTTCCATTCTGGTAGAAGCCGACTGGTGTTGCAAATTAGTAGTTGAAAAAGAGATGATTTTGTGAAGATATTTACTTTGCAAATACTTAGTGGTCCTGAGCTTTAAGACTCACGCATGCGTATTTAAAATATGTAGCATGCCACGAGCAGTAATAGAAGTTTGATCAGTGAGTACAGTTTAAGTCACGAGGAAAGGGGAACATAAGAAACTGTGTTCGCTCATTTATTGTCTAGTACATTAAAGTGTCTTTATTGTTGTAGGACTAATTATAACTTTAGGAGCAAAGGCTGAGGTACCTGTCGACAAGTTGCTGATTCGAACCACACACAGGGTTTCATTTTCTTCATTTTCGTTATCTGTATACGTAGCTTGCCTTTATCACAAATCTATCGCACACGCGAAGTTCCAAGTGAGGAGAAGCAATCCCAGGCGACTCCCGTATATAAGTAAAACAAAGGACCCTCAAAACTACGGATTAATATCTTTAATGTCGGTTTGCTACAAAATTCTTCAGGATGTTCTAAGTTCGAATATAATAAATTTCCTTGAGAAAGAGAAGCTTCTGTTTACAAATCAACACAGTTTTAGTGACCATTGCTCTTGAGAAACCAGCTTGCCTTTTTCGCACACTATATCATGTAAACCATGGATACCGGGCAATAGCTAAATTCCATAAGCGTAGATTTCCGGTAAGCATTTGACTGCCACACTGCCGAACATACGGGATAGCTGTCATACATGTGAGTGGATCGAAGACCTTTTACGTAATAGAAGTCAGTAGGTTCTCCTGGACGGCGAGTATTCATCAACGACAAAATGTGATCTACATGCACAAACCATTTGAAGGCTAGGATAAGCAGCAGTCTGCAACTATTTGGTGATGATACTGTAGTGAACGGGAAAATGTTGTCGCTGAGTGACTAGGAGGATGGAGGATGACTTGGACAGAATTTTTAATTGGTGTGATGCAAGGCAGTTTGCTTTAAATGTGGAAAAAATGTAAGCGAATGAAGATAAGTAGGAAAAACAATTCTGTTAGTGGCGAGCTGTTTCACACAGTCAAGTCGATTAAATATCTAGGTTTATCGGAACGTTGCAAAGCGACTTGTAATGTAACAAGCGCGGAAGGTCAGTTGTAGAGAAGGCGAACGGTCGGCACCAGTTTACTGAGAGAACTCTAGAAAACCATCGCTCATCTACAAACGAGGTCGCCTACAGAACACTTGTGTGTCCATTTTGACTACTTCTCGAATGTCTGGAGACCGCACCAGGTCCTATTAAAGGAAACTATCGATGCAAATCAGAAGCAAGATGCTGGATTTGTTACCGGCAGATTCGATCGACGCACGAGTATTACGGAAATGCTCAATGAACTCAAGTGGCAATCCCCGGAGAAAAGAAGACATTCTTATTGCGACATATTATTTAGGAGGTTTAGGGAACTGGCATTTGAGACAGACTACAGAATGATTCTAATGCCACCAACAAAAAACTAGCGTAAGGATCGCGAAGACAAAGGAAATCAGGGCTTGTACGAAAGCATACAGACAGTCGCTTTTGCCTCGCTCCGTTTACGAGTGGAGCAGGAAAGGGAATGAGTAGTAGTGGTACAGGGTTCCCACCGCCGTAAACCGTATGGAAGCTTGAGGGGTGCAGAAGTATATTTAGATGTACAGTAATAACTGAGTAACAGCTTGAAATGCTATGAGCTATAGCTACTAATAAGAGAGTAGCACTAGAAAACTGTATCCTGCGTCAGTGAAGATATTCTAGAATCAACCGTATTCCACTTTCCATTGGGACAAACGATACATTGTGTCACGAGTTCCAGATTTTGTCTGCGACTGATGTCCCATATTAATAACTTGCAGCACTGTCTAGGTAAAACACATTTATCAGGCCCTTTATCTAAACAATAGTTTCGTTTGCGTGAGGCAACAAATGGTTGCTGCGGGTGTTACAGAATTTAGCAGCGGTGATTGTAAGTTCATGACTCAAACTCAGTTGAGCTGCATGCAGATCGCAGATCCGGGTGGATTACTATGCTGAAGCAAAACAGTCGTTAGCGGGCCGCTTATGGAGCATATACCCAACCCCAATTATGTTTTCTAGCTCAAGTGTGTGAGGCTATTCGTAGGATCTCTACACACCCTCCGAAGTTTGCTAAGGACATTCCCAGTGCCTTTGTTGTCCCACTAGTGATACCACACCCAATCAACGAAAAATATGACTGGTGGCTAGTGCTGTTAGTAGTCCCCAGAAGATGACCAAACTACTAAGCGACCACGTGGTATGGTGTTTTATTTTTTATCGTATTTAAAACGAGGAAAAGAAGCAAATGACGCAAAATATTTCAGAGCTAAAGCACTTTCGCGCTACGTCTGCTGGATGATTTCGAATCTGAAAATGTCTTTCCAATGTTTAAATAAACCAAACAAAGTTCATAGGGAATTAGCTTTTCCTAAGAGATGCTGCAAAATGCTGTAATGGATTTTCTCGTGACTCTTGTAGCAGGCATTGCCGTCACCAGATTCTTAACCGCCTCACCTGTATGTTACACTCTTTGAGTTTTTTAGTCGGTTCCAATGTGGGATATTGTTCCGCCGTTTGTATCTGGGAACAGCTGCAAACTGTTATACAACGTTCTTATTCAGACGGTATATAGTAAACATACTGACCCAACGACTTATCTTAGAAGAAAGATTAAGGAAAGGCAAACCTACGTTTCTAGCATTTGTACACTTAGAGAAAGCTTTTGACAATGTTGACTGGAATACTCTCTTTCAAATTCTGAAGGTGGCAGGGGTAAAATACAGGGAGCGAAAGTCTATTTACAATTTATACAGAACCCAGATGGCAGTTATAAGAGTCGAGGGACATGAAAGGGAAGCAGTGGTTAGGAAGGGAGTGAGACAGGGTTGTAGCCTCTCCCCGATGTTATTCAATCTGTATATTGAGCAAGCAGTAAAGGAAACGAAAGAAAAGTTCAGAGTAGGTATTAAAATCCATGGAGAAGAGATAAAAACTTTGAGGTTCGCCGATGACATTGTAATTCTGTCAGAGACAGCAAAGGATTTGGAAGAGCAGTTGAACGGAATGGACAGTGTCTTGAAAGGAGGGTATAAGATGAACATCAACAAAAGAAAAACGAGGATAATGGAATGTATTCGAATTAAGTCGGGTGATGCTGAGGGAATTAGATTAGGAAATGAGACACTTAAAGTAGTAAAGGAGTTTTGCTATTTGGGGAGCAAAATAACTGATGATGGTCGAAGTAGAGAGGATATAAAATGTAGACTGGCAATGGCAAGGAAAGCGTTTCTGAAGAAGAGAAATTTGTTAACATCGAGTATTGATTTAAGTATCAGAAAGTCGTTTCTGAAAGTATTTGTATGGAGTGTACCCATGTATGGAAGTGAAACATGGACGATAAATAGTTTGGACAAGAAGAGAATAGAAGCTTTCGAAATGTGCTGCTACAGAAGAATGCTGAAGATTAGATGGGTAGATCACATAACTAATTAGGAGGTATTGAATAGAATTGGGGAGAAGAGGAGTTTGTGGCACAACTTGACTAGAAGAAGGGATCGGTTGGTAGGACATGTTCTGAGGCATCAAGGGATCACCAATTTAGTATTGGAGGGCAGTATGGAGGGTAAAAATCGTAGAGGGAGACCAAGAGATGAATACACTAAGCAGATTCAGAAGGATGTAGGCTGCAGTAGGTACTGGGAGATGAAGAGGCTTGCACAGGATAGAGTAGCATGGAGAGCTGCATCAAACCAGTCTCAGGACTGAAGACCACAACAACAACAACAACAACAATAGTAAATATAGTAGGTGCTATTTTTTTCTCTATATGGAGAAGACCCACAAGCTACATGGAAACAAATATGCTCACAGTTCTCCGTGAGTGGGTTTACGAAGGCCGTCTTTCCACCTTAATTTTGTCTTTCCTTTGTAGCTGTTATTTTTCGTACACAATCGACAGTACCCTCCCAGACTGTATTGAGCAGGTAGCTTTTTAAGTGTGTCTCCTTCGCAGCCGATATTAATAGTAAAACCTTTCATATAAAGTTCATGCTTCAGTGTTTCTTATTCGTGGAAGACTTCTTTTCTTACTCTTCTTACAGTTTCGTAATGATGAAATGTCGATTATAGCACACCTTTTGGCTGAATCGAGAAGTAAGCAGGGGAAAAAACGGATTGTCATCTCTGAAATGGTAAATTGTGTCAGCCTTTAGCCGCTCGGAGTAGCCGCGCGGTCTTTGGCGGCTTGCCAAGATTCGCGCGGCTGGCCCCGTCGGCGGTTCGAGTCCTCCATCGGGCACGGGTGTGTGTGTTGTCCTTAGTGTAAGTTTGTTTAAGTTACAGTACGTAGTGTGTAAGCTTAGGCACCGATGACCTCAGTAGTCTGATCCCATAGGATCTTACCACAAGCCGTTGGCTTGTTATTTTCAGTACTGCGGACCTTACAAATGGCTCTGAGCACTATGGGACTTAACTTCTGAGGTCATCAGTCCCCTAGAACTTAGAACTACTCAAACCTAACTAACCTAAGGACGTCACACACACCCATGCCCGAGGCAGGATTCGAACCTGCGACCGTAGCGGTCACGCGGTTCCAAACTGAAGCGCTTAGAACCGCACGGCCACACTGGCCGGCGCGGACCTTACAGTGAGGAACATTATTCTCAATCTGTTTTACCAAACTGTTATCTCTGAACCCGGTAGCAACTGCAGGGTGCTTAGCTAACGGCTTCCAGGGGCAACAAAAATCCTTTTTTCAGTATGTCGCGTAATTATTGACCGAATTTGAAAAATTAAACTGATATCGTAAACTACTCATTAAGAGATTTAGTCTTTTGTTAAAAGTTTAACACGATAGGAGTGTGTGTGTTTGTTTCGAGGCAGCGTAACTGATGGCGCGCAAACACGCGGACTTCATTGGTTCAAATGGTTCAAATGGCTCTGAGCACTATGGGACTTAACATCGGAGGTCATCAGTCCCCTAGAACTTAGAACTACTTAAACCTAACTAACCTAAGGACATCACACACATCCATGCCCGAGGCAGGATTCGAACCTGCGACCGCGCGTTTCCAGACTGTAGCGCCTAGAACCGCATGGCCACTCCGGCCGGCGGCCTTCATTCACCCAGTAGTTGAGAATGAGAACACTTAGCGACTTCCAACAAACTTTACACACAGATTCAAACCTTAACGAAACTTTTTCTCGCTAATACCCACACGAAATGATGAAAGAAAAAAGTTCATCGATTACTACATTTTCTCTGTTCATGCAGTAAAATTTCAGCATCAGGTATGACGTTTCAATTCATTACTTCTTTAATAAAGACTCCATTCGCAACATAGCTTGCAGACAACCTCCACATATACTCAGAGGCGGATACAGAGAAACCTCAAAGAGCGGGTGCTATCTTGAGGTACCTTTACTTTTACCGTAATAAAAAATAATCAAGTCACATGCAAAGTTTAAGAAAGTTTTATTTAAACTGATTATATACATATACAAGACAATGTCATCTTATGACATAAAAAAGTTACAATTGTGGTTCTCTTCCTTAAATCACGAATTCTATGCTCCTATTCTTCCTGGAAAATTAGTTTATTACATCGTCAATAGGTGAATCAATGTCAGGGTGAGTGTTCAACAGAGCTAAGCCATTAAGTCGATTCTCCTTCATTGTTGGCCTCAGCCATGTCTTGGTACGCCGCAATGTTGAAAAACGTCTTTCTACTGTAGCAACAAGTGTAGGTAGACAAGCAAATATTTTATACAACGTGTGCAAAGTAGGATAGTCAGATCTAGGACAAACAGACAACGCTCGCGTAACAGAATCACGATCATTAAGGGCGTTTATGCTCGTCTGCTCGTATTGAAGAACCTCTCCCACTAGTCTCTTTGTAATCACAAAGAGTGATTCTTCTTCAAAGAACGGTTGGCAATGCTGGCGCCCCTGCGAGGGGGGGCAGGGGGGCGGGGAGGCAAGCGCGCCCTCATACACTATGTGATCAAAACTATCCGGACACCCCAAAAACATACGTTTTACATATTAGGTGCTTTGTGCTGGTACCTACTGCCAGGTACTCCATATCAGCGACCTCAGTAGTCATTAGACGTCCTGAGAGAGCAGAATGGGGCACTCCGCGGAACTCAGAGACTTCGAACGTCGTCAGGTGATTGGGTGTCACTTGTGTCATACGTCTGTACGCGAGATTTCCACATTCCTAAACATCCCTAGGCCCACTGTTTCCGATATGACAGTGAAGTGGAAACGTGATGCACGTACAGCACAAAACCGTACAGGCCGACCTCGTCTGCTGACTGACAGAGAACGCCGACAGTTGAAGAGGGTCGTAATGTGTAATAGGCAGACATCTGTCCAGACCATCACACAGGAATTCCAAACTGCATCAGTATCCACTGCAAGTACTATGACAGTAGGCGGGAGGTGAGAAAACGTGGATTTCATGGTCGAGCGGCTGCTCATAAGTCACGCATCACGCCGGTAAATGACAAACGACGACAGAACAGTGGCAAAACGTTGTGGGGAGTGACGAATCACGGTACACAATGTGGCGACCCGATGACAGGGTGTGGGTATGGCGAATGCCCGGTGAACGTCATCTGCCAGCATGTGTAGTGCCAAAAGTAAAATTCGGAAGCGGTGTTGTTATGGTGTGGTCGTGTTTTTCATGGAGGTGACTTGCACCCCTTGTTGTTTTGCGTAGCACTATCACAGCACAGGCCTACATTGATGTTTTAAGCATCTTCTTGCTTTCCACTGTTAAAGAGCAATTCGGGGATGGCGACTGTTTCTTTCAACACTATCGAGTACCTGTTCATAATGCACGGCCTATGGCGGGGTTGTTACACGACAACGTCCCTGTAATGGACTGGGGTGCACAGAGTCCTGACCTGAATCCTATAGAACACCATTGGGATGTTTTGGAACGCCGAGTTCATGCCAGGCCTCACAGACCGACATCGATACCTCTCCTCAGTACTCCGTGAAGAATGGGCTGCCATTCCCCAAGGAACCTTCCAGCACCTGACTGAACGTTTGCCTGCGAGAATGGAAGTTGTCATCAAGGCTAAGGGTGGGCCAACACCATACCGATGGGGGGCGCCACGAACTGTGTCATTTTCAGCCAGGTGTCCGGATACTTCAGATCACATAGTGTACGTATCCGCCACTGCATATACCACTGAATGTACCTGCAAAATTAGATCATTATTCAGAAGATATGACTTCATAAACATTTAGATGCGTGAAGAACTGGCTTTTGCTTAAAAAGGCGTGCAGTAAAACTTCAGCACACCAAGACGTTTTAATTTATTACTTCTTTACCACTAAGTCCATCCAAGAATAGCTAAGTCTCAGGATAAAATTAAAACCATATGGTCAGTCGTAAAGGAAGTGGCTGGTCTGCAGAGACAGGTCGAGGATATAGAATCAGTGCGTAGTGGGAATGTCCGTGTTACTGATAAGTCGCATATATGTACAGTATTTAATAATCACTTTCTGAATGTAGCAGGTGAACTAAATAGAAACCTAGTCCCAACAGGGAATCATATAGCGCTCGTAGAAAAAAGTGTTCCGAGACTGTTACCTGAAATGCTCCTCCATGATACTGACAAGAGGGAGATTGAGTTAATAATTAAATCACTAAAGACCAAGAACTCTCATGGACATGACGGGGTATCTAGCAGAATACTGAAGTATTGTTCCATGTATGTTAGCCCAGCACTTAGCCATATCTGTAACTTTTCCTTTAGGAGTGGTCGGTTTCCTGACTGATTAAAGTACTCGGTAGTGAAGCCACTTTATAAAAAGGGAGACAGGGAAATGTTGATAATTATAGACCTATTTCTATGCCATCGGTGTTTGCTAAAGTTATCGAGAGGGTTGTATATACAAGGTTACTGGAGCATTTAAATTCACATAATTTGCTGTCAAATGTACAGTTTGGTTTTAGAAATGGCTTAACAACTGAAAATGCTATAGCCTCTTTTCTCTGTGAGGTTTTGGACGGATTAAATAAAAGGTTGCGAACGTTAGGTGTTTTCTTTGATTTAACGAAGGCTTTTGACTGTGTTGACCACAAAATATTACTGCAGAAGTTGGAACATTATGGAGTAAGGGGAGTAGCTTACAATTGGTTCGCCTCTTACTTTAAGAACAGAAAGCAGAAGGTAATTCTCCGCGATATTGAGAGTGGTAATGATGTTCAGTCCCAATGGGGCACTGTTAAATGGGGCGTTCCCCAAGGATCGGTGCTGGGGCCACTGCTGTTTCTTATTTATATAAATGATATGCCTTCTAGTATTACAGGTGATTCAAAAATATTTCTGTTTGCTGATGACACCAGCTTGGTAGTGAAGGATCTTGTGTGTAATATTGAAACATTATCAAATAATGTAGTTCATGAAATAAGTTCGTGGCTTGTGGAAAATAATTTGATGCTAAATCACAGTAAGACTCAGTTTTTACGGTTTCTAACTCACAATTCAACAAGAATTGGTATTTTGATCAGACAGAATGGGCATGTTATAAGCGAGACGGAACAGTTCAAGTTCCTAGGCGTACGGATAGATAGTAAGCTGTTGTGGAAAGCCCATGTTCAGGATCTTGTTCAGAAACTAAATGCTGCTTTATTTACCATTAGAACAGTATCTGAAATAAGTGACATTTCAACACGAAAAGTAGTCTACTTCGCATATTTTCATACGCTTATGTCATATGGTATTATTTTTTGGGGTAATTCTTCTGATTTGGCTCAAAAACGGGCTGTTCGAGCTATGTGTGGTGTAAGTTCGAGAACCGCTTGTCGACCCCTATTCAATAGTCTGGGAATTCTAACATTGCCCTCACAGTATATATTTTCTTTAATTTCGTTTGCTGTTAGCAATATTAGCTTATTCCCAAGAGTTAGCAGCTTTCACTCAGTTAACACTAGGCAGAAATCAAATCTGCATGTGGAATGCACTTCCTTGACTCTTGTGCAGAAAGGATTGCAGTATTCTGCTGCATCCATTTTCAATAAGCTACCACAAGAACTCAAAAATCTTAGCAGTAGCCCAAACGCTTTTAAGTCTAAACTGAAGAGTTTCCTCATGGCTCACTCCTTCTATTCTGTCGAGGAGCTCCTGGAAGAGCTAAAACATTAAGCAAATTCCAGTGTTGCATTTCTTGATTTTCTTTATTTAAACTAACGACGTGTCACCTGAATATGTTTCTTATATTTCATTTTATCTGTTTCTACAATCGTGTTATAATTTCATGTATTGACTCGTTCCATGACCGTGGAGACTTCTCCTTAATGTGGTCCCACGGAACAATAAATAAACAAATAAAATAAAAAAAAATACACTTTGCAGACAGAATCTGCATGTATCACTGAATGTGCCTACAAAATTGTCTCATTTGGCGACATAGTTCAGGAGACATGACGCCATAAAATAGCGATGCGTGATAAACTAGCTTTTATTTAAAATGGAGCGGAAATTATCCAGACTGTATTCATCCAGTGTTTCATAATGACAACACTTAGCGACTTCTAATAAACGTTAATGTAATTTCAAACTTTTCCTGAAATTTTTACGGCCTACATGCCTAAAGACAAATATTTAACGCGTTAACGTATTTGTAAATTAATCAGACGTTTGAAAATGTTCAGATGTGTGTGAAATCTTATGGGACTTAACTGCTAAGGTCATCAGTCTCTAAGCTTACACCCTACTTAACCTAAATTATCCTAAGGACAAACACACACACCCTGCCCGAGGGAGGACTCGAACCTCCGCCGGGACCAGCCGCACAGTCCATGACTGCAGCGCCTTGGACTGCTCGGCTAATCCCGCGCGGCTCAGACGTTTCAAACTATTATATGCATGGGAGTATGATTCTTTAAAAATCACAGGGTTTACTGATTTCAGACATTCAGTATTCACAGACTTACCTCGTCGGTGTTCCTGAAAACTGGAATTGCAATGTATTTCGTAACTGTATATTTCAAAATCATCTGAAGTTGGTTATCTGCCATTTTACATCAGCAGACATCCTCGTGGGGCGACAAACAAGCGACATACCGTTTTGATGTTCGCCCAGCTTATGCAAGATTTTTTAATAATCGTCAGCCTGTATGGGGGTTTTTGGTGCTTCTGTCTTTTAGAAACTATTTTTTAATTCTATGTTTTTTTCTCTACTGGCCATTAAAATTGCTACACCAAGAAGAAATGCAGATGATAAACGGGTATTCATTGGAAAAATATATTATACTTGAACTGACATGTCATTACATTTTCACGCAATTTGGGTGCATAGATCCTGAGAAATTAGTACCCAGAACAACCACCTCTGGCCGTAATAACGGCCTTGATACGCCTGGGCATTGAGTCAAACAGAGCTTGGATGGCGTGTACAGGTACAGCTGCCCATGCAGCTTCAACACGATACCACAGTTCATCAAGAGTAGTGACTGGCGTATTGTGACGAGCCAGTTGCTCAGCCACCATTGACCAGACGTTTTCAGTTGGTGAGAGAGCTGGAGAATGTGCTGGCCAGGGCAGCAGTCGAACATTTTCTGTATCCATAAAGGCCCGTACAGGACCTGCTACATGCGGTCGTGCATTATCCTGCTGAAATCTAGGGTTTGGCAGGGATCGAATGAAAGGTAGAGCCACGGGTCGTAACATACCTGAAATGTAACGTCCACTGTTCAAAGTGCCGTCAATGAGAACAAGAGGTGACCGAGACGTGTCACCAATGGCACCCCATACCATCACGCCGGGTGATACGCCAGTATGGCCTAAACAAAACCTGGATTCTTTCGAAAAAATTATGTTTTGCCATTCGTGCACCCAGGTTCGTCGTTGAGTACACCATCGCAGGCGCTCCTGTCTTTGATGCAGCGTCAAGGGTAACCGCAGCCATGGTGCCCGAGGTGATAGTCCATGCTGCTGCAAACGTCGTCGAACTGTTCGTGCAGATGGTTGTTGTCTTGCAAACGTCCCCATCTGTTGACTCAGGGATCGAGACGTGGCTGCACGGTCCGCTACAGCCATGTGGATAAGATGCCTGTCATCTCGACTGCTAGTGATACGAGGCCGTTGGGCTCCAGCACGGCGTTCCGTATTACCCTCCTGAACCCACCGATTCCATATTCAGCTAACAGTAATTGGATCTCGACCAACGCGAGCAGCAATGTCGCGATACGATAAACCGCAATCGCGATAGGCTAAAATCCGACCTTTATCAAAGTCGGAAACGTGATGGTACGCATTTCTCCTCCTTACACGAGGCATCACAACAACGTTTCACCAGGCATCGCCGGTTAACTGCTGTTTGTGTATGAGAAATCGGTTGGAAACTTTCCTCATGTCAGCACGTTGTAGGTGTCGCCACCGGCGCCAACCTTGTGTGAATGCTCTGAAAAGCTAATCATTTGCATATCACAGCATTTTCTTCCTGTCGGTTAAATTTCGCGTCTGTAGCACGTCATCTTCGTGGTGTGGCAATTTTAATGGCCAGTAGTGTAATATTTGTATACAGTTATACAATTACAACTTCGTCTACATTGATGGAAGCGTCATACACGGTGAACCTGTTGGCTGTTCTGTCGTTTCATCAAGACCTTGTCTTCTGGATCGGCTTTCCAAACAGTTCGTCAGTCGCTAATGCAGAGCTGAATGCGGTCCTCGAGGCGCTAGAAGTGTGTGAATTGTGGCTGAGGGAACACGTATGTAACTGAGATTGACTTTTTGGTGTTCTTCCAAACCCTTCGATAAATATACCCAGCAGACAAAATAGTCGACAACGTACCGACCTAAGTGTTCCTACCAAAAAGCAAGGTAAGTAAGTATCATTCTACTGGGTACCGGAACCAGTAAATTCAGGAGAACGAGGAAGCTCCAACAGAAGCCAAGGAGGCCAGCAAGCCTGCGAGTTATCACTCACGCAACTGAAACTTCGCCACTTAAGTAACTAACAATTCAGAAACAATAAGGGTGAAAGGATAATCTGATGGTCACCACGTCATTTCATTTCAAATCTCACACAAAAAATATTTATGTCGCAATCAGTAAATACAGTGTCTGATCAAAAGTATCCGGACAACTATTAGCGGACGTACATATAGAGTGTGTTCACCCTTCACCTTTATAAAGGCTTGAACACTGTTGCACACACTTTCAGTGAGGTGTCAGAATGTCCGTTATTTCTCAAGACTCGAAACCGGTGAAGGTAATCATGGTGGACGGTGGCGTGTGGAGCGAAGTCGCCGTTTTAACTCATTACAAAGGCGATCCACTGAGTGCAGATCGGGCCTCTGGGCAGGTCAGGCCATTTCGAGAATGATACTGTGCACAAACCACGCTTCACAGATGCTGCTTTATGACATGGTGCAGTGTCGTGATGATACAATCACTTTTGCCGAACTTTTCCTCTACTGAATGCAGAACGCAATTCTGTGAAATATGTTCATATCCTCCAGCATTTAGCGTTTTTTTAAAGCGCAATAACGGGACGACACCGTAACCACGAGGAATAACGCCATATCGTAACACCATCTTCTCCATACTTCACTGTTGGCACTACATATGACAGACAACGCTTTTTAGGAATTCACCGAAACCAAACCATTCCATCGGATTGCCACAGAGTATAGCATGATACATCAGTCCAGACTTCCAGTTTGCAGTCACCCAGTGCCCAAAGACGTCGCTATTTACACAGCATTGAGCGTCACTTAGCATCGAACACAGAAATGTGTGGGTTAGGACGAGCTGCTCCACTATTGTGCCCCAAACTTTTTAACTCTCTACGCACACTCATTGTTCTAGCTGGAGTGGTGGTAGAACTTCAGAAATGATGAATGATTCTTTCCGCTGGTTTCATGGAATTTCTTACAACCACCATCCACAACACTCGCTACATGATGTCTTGGCTTGGCTCTGGTTGTCCCTACGAACTTCCACTCCACAGTCACATCACTTGTAGTCGACCTGGGCAGCTTTACAAAGGTTGCAATTGCCCTGATGGATTTGTTACCCAGGTGACGTAAAGTCACTAGTGCACGATCGAAGTAACTAAGCACTTTTTACCGATCCATTCTGCTGTTATTGATCTCTACTGACTTCACAATACTCCCTGCCTGCTTTTATACTGAAGGGTTCGCCACTCGTTACACGTGGTGGTTAATTCCGTATCTCAAAGAGATGTTCAGATGCATTCAAGAGATAGTGAACTAGTCGTGAGCTTACGATTGGCGATCACGAAATTCAATACACAACTCGGGTACCATTCGAACGCTTCCTGCAACCGCATTTTTGCGACCAGCTGTGTATCTACACACAGCTTAATTACACTCATTCTGACACAGTCAAAACAGGGAACGGCGAGACTCGTTGTTGGATGCCGCACCTCAAAGAGGCCGCATCTGTTCTCGTATCGATCGACGTACGTCGTCCTCACAGACTGCATGTGTGACAAGTGGAAGGCCACTTAGCCGCCTCCAGACCGGTCTGCGGCCATGATCAGGCGTCACACAAATCCCCCAGTTGCTGCAGAAGAGAACCAGACAGCACTGAGTCAGGTCTAATTCCAGGCGTTCCCGAGATGACTGGATGTTTGTCTTGTCGTCATCATTTCATCATCATTCATGAAAGTGGCGAGTTTCAACTGAGGAAAGGTTGGGAATTTGTACGGGCGCTGATAACCGCGCAGTTGAGTGCCCCACAAACCAAACATCATCATCATCATCATCATCCAAGCGATCTCTTGCTCACTATCTTAGCGCACCATGTTTCTGGGGAATTCGTACTGTTGTTCGTAACAGATTGATCGTGTGGAGAGGTTGCGTACTGTTAGACTGACACGGCGTTTCCAGTTGCTTCCATGAGGCAGCGAGCCACTGCGTTGCATTCTTCTAGAGCAATGTTTTCCAACATGGCGGTAATTAGCCCCTGAGGGGTGAAATTGAATTTTCTGAGGAGTGAAAACAAAAGGGGTTCAATTGTGTTCCGGTCACGAAACTAAATACTTTTTAAAGAACTTAACGATTATCAATATAACTCATACATTGTACTTCGTACCGTGCATGTATGATAGTAAAATTGAGTTATATATACCACATATGCTTAAATATCTCATGAAAATGACTTCTCCAAGTTGTAAATAGTTCACGCAGTAGATAAGAAATTGCTTCGTTTTTCACTTTGCAATAATGAATATACTGTAGTAACTGACAGCACAGCAGAACCGTAACCATGTATTGGCTACTGCACTGCTGTAGGGCCTAAACATTATTATTATTAATGGGAGCTGATAACATACAAAGCACTGGCAGCCTGAAATTTTCCAAATGGTTCAAATGGCTCTGAGCACTGTGGGACTTAACTTCTGAGGTCATCAGTCCCCTAGAACTTAGAACTACTTAAACCTGACTAACCTAAGGACATCACACACATCCATGCCCGAGGCAGGATTCGAACGCGCGACCGTAGCAGTCGCGCGGTTCCGGACTGCGCGCCTAGAACCGCTAGACCACCGCGGCCGGCGATGTTAGGAACATCAGCGACCGGCCCAGCTAAACCAACTAAGGGAATCAGCTGTCGGGTATAGTTTTGAAGTGAAATACGATGAGACTAGTTTCGTCCTGTAAGCGCCAAGTACCTGGGACTGCATAATTTAGGCGCCTGTCGAAATGAATCTGTCCGAAGGTCTCATAAAGGAGGACGAAGATTTCAATTTAAACAAGGCTTGGAGGCTGGCAGGCAGCTTTTTCAAGGTTTCGCCGGCCATCACATCTATCAGACTTGGAAAACACTGAGACGATGCGCCTTAACGGAATATCAATGCTGAGTCTGAAAAGCAAAAGAGCAACGAAGCGTGTAGTGGGCATCTAACTGAGCTATAAACAGCGTCGTGATACCAACCATAGTTGACGACAGTATAGTTGGAGTCGAGGTAGCTAGTCGGCCGATACATAACAGCACAGCTCGCAGCATCAGGGGACGACGACTGGGTGCACAGAACAGAAACAGCTCGGCTGTAAACCCGGAAGGACAGCATTCAGTGCTGTTGTTGTTTGTCAGAGTGGTGGCTGGGGGCAGGGCGGTGTCAGTGCTCCAGGAAGTGCAGCGGGGTACGTCCGGTCGCGGCCGCCTTTCACCGGCGTGACGGCTGTGGTGGCACACATCTGCTCTTCCCTCCGGCGCACAGGCACTGCCCCGGGACACGTAAGATGAAGAGCAGGCAGTTAAGTGCTGGCAAACGGCAGGACTCTCCTCAATATGGAAGGAGCTCGAGAAACGCGGACAGTTCAACGTTAGACATGCCCTATATCACCCACAGAGAGTTCTTCCTATTAAAGCTGGAAATACTGATATGCGGCTGCCGTCCCGCAGACTGCAACTTTTCTGGCTTTAGGTGGCTTAATATCCAACTCAAAGCTTCACTTCACAATTTAGTTGAGACTGCATTAGGTGACGTAAGTAGCGGAGTGAGCTGCAGACGACAGGTGGTACAGAGGATACCGATTGCGTTAGAAATAGCGCCAATTTAGCAAGACGAGATATATAGATTTCCGTTGGGCCAGCATCCCAAATCTCTAATTTTCATTTATTATTATTTTTTTTAAAGCATAGTGAACGCACTATTGTGGCCAAGATAGACACGAAGCCCACGCCTACTACAGTAGTAAAAGTTTATATGCCAACTAGCTCTGCAGATGATGAAGAAATTGATGAAATGTATGATGAGATAAAAGAAATTATTTAGGTAGTGAAGGGAGACGAAAATTTAATAGTCATGGGTGACTGGAATTCGAGCGTAGGAAAAGGGAGACAAGGAAACATAGTAGATGAATATGGATTGGGGGGGAAGAAATGAAAGAGGAAGCCGCCTGGTAGAATTTTGCACAGAGCACAACTTAATCATAGCTAACACGTGGTTCAAGAATCATGAAAGAAGATTGTATACATGGAAGATACCTGGAGATACTAGAAGGTATGAGATAGATTATATAATTGTAAGACAGAGATTTAGGAACCAGGTTTTAAATTGTAAGACATTTCCAGGGGCAGATGTAGACTCTGACCACAATCTATTGATTATGAACTGTAGATTAAAACTGAAGAAACTGCAAAAAGGTGGAAATTTAAGGAGATTGGACCTGGATAAACTGACTAAACCAGAGGTTGTACAGAGTTTCAGGGAGAGCTTAAGGCAACAATTGACAGGAATGAGGGAAAGAAATACAGTATAAGAAGAATGGGTAGCTCTGAGGAATGAAATAGTGAAGGCAACAGAGGATCAAGTAGGTAAAAAGACGAGGGCTGGTGGAAATCCTTGGGTAACAGAAGATATATTGAATTTAATTGATGAAAGGAGAAAATATAAAAATGCAGTAAATGAAGCAGGCAAAAAGGAATACAAACGTCTGAAAAATGAGATCGACAGGAAGTGCAAAATGGCTAAGCAGGGATGGCTAGAGGACAAACGTAAGGATGTAGAGGCTTATCTCACGAGGGGTAAGATAGATACTGCCTACAGGAAAATTAAAGAGACCTTTGGAGAAAAGAGAACCACTTGCGTGAATATCAATAGCTCAGAGGGAAATCCAGTTCTAAGCAAAGAAGGGAAAGCAGAAAGGTGGAGGGAGTATATAGAGGGTCTACATAAGGGCGATGTACTTGAGGACAATATTATGGGAATGGAAGAGGATGTAGATGAAACTGAAATGGGAGATACGATACTGTGTGAAGAGTTTGACAGAGCACTGAAAGACCTGAGTCGAAACAAGGCCCCGGGAGTAGACAACATTCCATTAGAACTACTGACGGCCTTGGGAGAGCCAGTCCTGACAAAACTCTACCATCTGGTGAACAAGATGTATGAGACAGGTGAAATACCCTCAGACTTCAAGATGAATATAATAATTCTAATCCCAAAGAAAGCAGGTGTTGACAGATGTGAAAATTACCGAACTATCAGTTTAATAAGTCACAGCTGCGAAATACTAGCACGAATTCTTTACAGACTATTGGAAAAACTGGTAGAAGCCGACCTCGGGGAAGATCAGTTTGGATTCCGTAGAAATGTTGGAACACGTGAGGCAATACTGACCTTACGACTTATCTTAGAAGAAAGATTAAGGAAAGTTAAACCTACGTTTCTAGCATTTGTAGACTTAGAGAAAGCTTTTGACAATGTTGGCTGGAATACTCTCTTTCAAATTCTAAAGGTGGCAGGGGTAAAATACAGGGAGCGAAAGGCTATTTACAATTTGTACAGAAACCAGATGGCAGTTATAAGAGTCCAGGGACATGAAAGGGAAGCAGTGGTTGGGAAGGGAGTGAGACAGGGTTGTAGCCTCTCCCCGATGTTATGCAATCTGTACATTGAGTAGGTATTCGGAGTAGGTATTAAAATCCATGGAGAAGAAATAAAAACTTTAAGGTTCGCCGATGGCATTGTAATTCTGTCAGAGACAGCAAAGGACTTGGAAGAGCAATTGAACGGAATGGACAGTGTCTTAAAAGGAGGATGTAAGATGAACATCAACAAAAGCAAAACGAGGATAATAGAATGTATTCGAATTAAGTCGGGTGATGCTGAGGGAATTAGATTAGGAAATGAGACACATAAATAAGTAAATGAGTTTTGCTATTTGGGGAGCAAAATAACTGATGATGGTCGAAGTAGAAAGGATATAAAATGCAGACTGGCAATGGCTAGGAAAGCTTTTCTGAAGAAGAGAAATTTGTTAACATCGAGTATAGATTTAAGTGTTAAGAAGTCATTTCTGAAAGTATTTGTATGGAGTGTAGCCATGTATGGAAGTG
Organism: Schistocerca piceifrons; assembly: GCF_021461385.2. Taxonomy (NCBI): domain Eukaryota; kingdom Metazoa; phylum Arthropoda; class Insecta; order Orthoptera; family Acrididae; genus Schistocerca; species Schistocerca piceifrons. Next base: position 636,596,208 of record NC_060138.1, on the reverse strand, counting down.
AAACTTGGACGATAAATAGTTTGGACAAGAAGAGAACAGGAGCTTTTGAAATGTGGTGCTACAGAAGAAAGCTGAAGATTAGATGGGTAGATCACATAACTAATTTTTGAGGTATTGAATAGAATTGGGGAGTAGAGGCGTTTGTGGCACAACTTGCAAACAGGAAGGGACCGGTTTGTAGGACATGTTCTGAGGCATCAAGGGATCACAAATTTAGCATTGGAGGGCAGCGTGGAGGGTAAAAATCGTAGAGGTAGACCAAGAGATGAATACACTAAGCAAATTCAGAAGGATGTAGGTTGCAGTAAGTACTGGGAGATGAAAAAACTTGCACATTATAGAGTAGGATGGAGAGCTGCATCAAACCAGTCTCAGGACTGAAGAGCACAAAAACAACAACAACATTATTTTTTAAAACGTAACTCAGATTTAATTGACAGTCATACTATCCAAAGTCTCAGTAGTGATATATCATCCACTCACTTCAGATTTCATTTTAAAAAGAACTTTTAGTAACATTAGAAAACGTCATGCAGACGAAGTACTTCGAGCAACAGCGGCTCCCCCCAAAAAGTGTGCCCCGAACGAAGTGATTTGTGCCTACTAAGCCAGTTGGAAAGGAGGGGCTATACGACACTTCCTCAAACAACGTTATCTAAAAGCGTTTATTTTCTTACTTATATTGACAAAATTTTTAGCTAACCTTCGAGGAAAAATGTATTGTGAAAACTAAGAGTCCGAAAGTGGTAAGAAATTCTAAAATAATTGAAAGTTTGGTGTAACACAGGATACTTTTGAGTTGCATTCCTGAGGGTTAGACCAAGTGGATTGGTTTGCTGTTTGGCTAACTGCAGAAAACGTATCTGCTAGAGAAAGCAGATTGACCATAACTGTTGCTTACAACAAATTTGACACATGACCCACACGTAGGATTTCCATTATATGATGATCGGTTGGGAGGAGTGCACTAAGCACAGCTGACTGCAGTCCCAATGTTAGTTTATTCTATCGGTTGTTGGAGTCTGTTAGTGAATTTTAGCAACAAAATTATGCCATCAGATTCGAATAAAACTTCAACTTTGATAAGTGCTTCAGTCATGATGGACGACATCCCCTACTCGCCGATCACTATTTGGTATTATTATTACAGTTCGCAGGACACTCGACCGTGAAATTCAGTAGGCTTGAGCAGCGTCGAGTGTCTTGTGGACAGGAAGCCAAGGAGAAACAAAGCATGTTACAATACACGGAATGAAGCAAAACGACTCTGAATGCTACCCAGCAGCATATTTGGTTTTACAGATATGCAATGAATTACACTTTCAAACAGACGCCTTTATTCCGTTTTTACTCCACAGTATAGTGATTATTTAATTATCTTTTTATACCACAGCAGAATAATTTCTCAGTTTCTTAAGGCTTAATTTATCATTCACTGCTTCCTTGAACATAACATGTAGACGTTCGCTGCTTCCCTTGAACATTACATGTAGACGTTACTGCCCCTATGTCTTATTTTCCTCGTACTTAAGGATTTGAAGGTCATTGCCCAGATGCAAATTCCTAATGCAGAAAGACAGACTTATTAAACAAAAACTCGCAAAAATAATCTTTTGAGATTAAAAAATTTCCGAGCGGTGCTAAGTACACGCATTTTAACTTTTAGACATAGACGTTGGCAAGTGAGTTCCTAGTGTAAAAACCTTGTAATCTCTAGTACAAGCTTTTTCTTACTTTTATTTAAATTATTTATTATCAAACGGCAATGCCAGTCAACAAATATTGAATCTCAATTTTAGTAAAAATAGCGTATTTTTACTTTTAACTGCTAGTCATGCGAAAATAAACCAGAATTTGATGCAGATATGCGAAATACCTTATTGTTAAACAAAAAAAACTTATGTACATCAATTGCACTGTTCAATGTTTAGAAGAAACGGAATATTTTATTTTATATTTGGTGGTTATAATTTTTGCACCAAATTTGAATATATTGAGAATACTCGCACTTTCATGCGATCAGTAACTAAAAATAAAAATACGTTGTTTTATCAAAAAACTAGTTTTTTACCCGCATCTTCGTCCCGGTAAGCGTATGTCTGATACAGGATGTTCAAAAATGGTTCAAATGGCTCTAAGCACTATGGGACTTAACATCTGAGGTCATCAGTCCCCTAGACTTAGAACTACTTAAGCCTAACTAACCTAGGGACACCACACACAACCATGCCCGAGGCAGAATTCGAACCTGCGACCTTAGCAGCAGCGCGGTTCCGGGCTGAAGCGCTTTTTTCTTTTTCTTTTTTTATCTCATTTTGTTCCATATTGTTTGTTGAATTTGTTCGGCGCGGACGTAAGATGACATCCATTTAGGTTCTCCTTTGATCTGTTCACTCAGTTTTTTGTTACAGAGGGTAGCTAACCCTCTGACCGAACACGCTGAGCTACCGTGCCGGCTAGCGCCTAGAACCGCTCGGCCACAGTGACCAGATGTCTGTGATGTCCTTAGGTTGGTTAGGTTTAAGTAGTTCTAAGTCTAGGGGACTGATGACCTCAGATGTTAAGTCCCATGGTGCTTAGAGCCATTTGAACCATTTGAACCATCCTTCATCTGGACAGTTTCCCTGTATTGTGTATGAGGGGTGCACTTGGGCCTTTTGCCCAGAAGTATTGGGGTTCAAGTCCCAGATAGGACACCGCCATTTTGAATTTCCCGCCAATTCCTAGGTGGGGGAAGGAGTGGGGGGACGTCTCAAAAGCCTTGGTACATAAAATTCCCGCCATTTTTAAATTACCACCATTTTTTGAATTTACTGCAAAAATTCTTTCCTACCAAAATTCGGAAATCCCGCCAATAGGGCAGGTGGAGGAGCGGGAGGGTGCCGGGACACACGTGCCGGCTGGGGAAACCCATGACGTCCTTTGTTGTGGGGGTGGGGGTAATTAATTGATTAATTTAATTAATTTGCTCATCAATTTGATATCAAACGTGTACAAGGAACCCCCTAACTTCACTACTAATGTGCTTCAATAAATCGGTGTTAACCTACCTAATACTGTTGACAACGGGGAAAGAAAATCTCTTGGTCCACTTATCTTCATGCACAGAAATTACTAGCCTATATGCATTTGGAACTTGAGTTATATGATAAAAAGGGATTTCAAACTGAAACTCGAAAGCTTTGTTGCAAATTGTTGCTGTGACCTAGCAAATTAATCATGAATAGGCGTAGTAACAAAGGACGTCCTGCTATTATTTAACTTTGCTTTACACATTGACAAAGTATTGTGCAAGCACGGCAGGCACACGAAAGAAAATTTAATGCTCGCACAGCATCATCAGAACTTAATAAGAAGCGTGAATCGGTTCCAAACACTGGTAATATTGCCGATAACCTCAGATGTGGACTTTATATTGGATATGGGGAGAGAGGTATATGCCTCAATTATCGGAAAGCCGTACCAAAATTATCTGCCCAGAAAAGCGCGGTGGTGTAGATGCGTTCTAAAACATTAAATAAATGTTAACCGGTAGTTTTAGTGTGCGGCTTGGTGATTTACCTTTTCTTACCAACGACTTACAACAGTGCAGGCGTGGATGCGGCGGCTATTCTTTCTTCGAGTTGACTTCCTCTCCGAAGAGCTGAATTTTAAATGCAAGTCCTCGTCGCATCGGGAGAAGGAGATTAGCAAGTAGCTCGGTAGTAGAATGAAAAACTTGCGACTCCCACATATTAAAACTTTTACTTAACACAATACTGAGACAAATCTAATTACATAGCTCTTTCTCGCACTAGCTCAGAAGACCGATAGACAGCGAGATCGGTGAAAAAAGACAAATGAGATACATGAAATAGTTGCTATTTTTGTTCTTCAATTCTTTTTGTCAGCAGAGATATAATTATACATCCCTGCGACATCTTTGTCGCACGCAGACGGCGCGAATATTTATTTATATGTGTGGGCCATTTAAAGAACCTAAAAACGTCCAAAATCATCGCGGAACGCAGCGAATATTGACAACGCCTCCATATTAATGACAAGCCGTCTCTAAAAGTCACTTAGTCGTCTTTTTCAGGAACCTGGCTTACCCAAATCCTAGTTACAAAGAATTTTAACAACTGACCTACACACAAACCGGTATAAAATTCAGATTTCCCACAGAGTATTGGCTTACTGATCTGCGAAAAACTGCGGTTTGTAAATTGATTTCTCTTATTGGCAGAACAACTTAATTTCGATAAGAAACGTATTATGAGCCATGAAGCTCATTTTGACATCAGTGGCTGTGTCAATAAACAGAATTACAGCATCAGGGTCACAGAATGCCTTGAAATTATCCACAAAAGAACTCTCCAGGAGCAACGTGTTACAATGTGATGTGGTATAACGTCGTATCATGTGTTTCACTCTTTGCTTTTTGAAACTGCAGAAGGAATTAAAGAATTACTCACACTTTAGATGGTGGACGTTACCTTGACATATTAAACACGTTTCTAAGACCGTTATTAGCTATGAAAAATAATGAATTGTGGATTGAGGAAGACGGTGATACCTACCACACCGCTCGACAGACCATGCCACTTCTTCAATAGCTGTCTGCCGAGATTGCCGGATCTCTCGGCTCCTTATTTTTTCTTTGGGGATTCATAAAGGACAGTGCCCACAGGAATAAACCACGAACACTCGCAGCTCTCGCGGGGAGGCTCTGTATTTGAAGTGTAATCGTGCGATGACCGTCTAACTTCAGAATTCGCTAGTGTGTTCTAAAAGGCGAATGTTTATGGAATTGGTTTCTGTGCAAATGTTGGTTATGGCCCCATAAAATTTTATTGATTCGTTCTGCATGCAGTTGCAAACGATGGGTTGTCCTAAAGGACCTCTAATGTGTGTGTTTGGGACATATCTGTCAGCACCTGAGACAATCCTGAAAGCTTTAATTTGAGAGTTTGGAGACGGATGGCGTCTGTCCCCATTAACCACACTTGCGAGCCGTATCAGACGTTTAGAAGTATGAGCCGGCGTCAGAGAGGGAGTTTGCATTTCACTGTTAATTCTTCACCTCTCAGGAGAAAGCACAGTCGAGATACGTGTGCACAACCTTTGTTCGCAGCTTGTGTTATGTGTGCTCTAGGTAATACGTCACTCAATTTCCTGGCCTAAATATGTTACCGAGTCACGCCAAAACAAATCCCGGCCGCTAGTAGAGAGTTAGCGGTCCGGGATTTTTTTTAATTTTTTGGTCGTGAAATTGAGAGCTTAGCATTTTGACGGCTTAATTTTGTCCTTCAAAACGTGATTTTGTCCAAGTTCTGATGGCGATGTATGAGAAGAAGGTTGCCACAGCCCTTTTAAACAGGTGCTCAGAAAGTGTCTGGAAATCTTGTAAGGGTGTTGCAGGGGAGGAGTGCTGGGAAATAATTGTTAAGAAAAAAATTCAATACGTTGTGCCGTTTCCGATTTAATTAGCATTGAAGTTAATCAGTCAGGGCGTTGTGCGCGCAAATTCAACCGGCCCGCCAGAGCCGGTGTCGTCAAACGTTTTCTTCGTTTGGATTCCAGCTATTTAATTATTGGATATGAGACGATAGTAAGAAGCGAACCCGAACCAAAGGCTGAACAGTTTCGGGCGCTATCATCTACGCCATGAGAACAGCTGACACTAATTGCATCTGGCGGGCTGCTTGAATTTTCGCGCTCAGCGGCCTGATTGGCTAACTTCAATGCTAATTAACTCGGAAATAGCGCCACGTATCGGATTTTTTCTTAACAATTATTTCTCAGCACAACCTACCCTGTAACACCATTACAAGTTTTTCAGACCATTTCTGACCACTCTTTGTACCCGTGTCGGAGTAGAGTGTTGTCTCACCGCCGACCTGTTTACAGATGTCGTTTGTGTGTTGGACAGGGCCTAAGACATAACCTTCTGGTACCATTGCCACAGTCGGCCTCGAAAGAAAAGAGTCATTAATTCAGACTATACGCTCTGGGCATATAATCTGGTCAAATCTGTAACCGAAACCATCTAGCCAGGCGCGGCCAAATGCTTTTACTGTATCCAGTAATACCGCTCCTACTGATTTTCTCTTTACCCACCAGATAACATTAGCACAGCAACCCGCAACCTTTCACAAGAGACACTGCAGAAAGTCAGCAATATGTTATGCTACGGATTCGTTACTGCCACAGCGTGAGTGGTCAACATACGCATAATGTTTTCTCTCAAATAAACTTCTGGTTATAGGTTGTAAATAGCTATGAACATTTCAGTTGTAACACCATTATTAAACAAATAAGCTTTTGTTCGAATAGGTACACTACTTTTGGGACACCCTGCAGTTCTACCAGCTTTGAAATTCCAGTGCTCTGAGATACGCGCAAAAGTAAACTTCAACGTACCTCTTACTGAAATCAACGTTATATTCAAATACAATATGGCAGCAAAGCAAAATCGCCCGCTACGGCGTCAATCAACTGTCCACTATAGTGAATCAAACGATGTAACGTTTCAGCAATCAACGGTAGTCAGTTCAGCGAATTTGCGTTGCTATGAGCAGCATCTCGAACACGTCTTGAACACGTCTCGAGCCGGACTCGAGGCTGGGCGGCCGCTATCGAGCCAGACTTGCTCGCCGCTGAAGTCTCGTGCACCGGTCATCCACCCCTCCACCGTCCGGAGGTGGGCAGATACGAATTGTCATAAATTTATAACCCACTGTTACTAAACAGTCTATATATGTAAATTAATATTTTAAAGAGCGATCCGCACGATTCACTTCGTTTATGTTGCTAATCAAATACACCAGCTACCATAGACGATATTAATTGGTTAGAAATCGTACATCCATGTTAGATGTGATTTGTACTTAACAGCGCTCGGAAATCTTCAAGGGCATTTTCTCAAGTTTTTCTCATTTCCAGAATTGCTTAGTGCTAAGGAAATTGGAACTGATGTCTCGTCACTAACCCACAAATGCTACAAGCATTAAGAAAATCGAAGACGTGAGATTCCCTTGCACACACACATTGCAGACATGCTAAAGTTTTTTTTTAAGGTTTTGTTGCCATGGCATGAGATGATGTTCCCTACCGGACGTTATGACTGCTGAGTGAAATGTGTGGAAGATGTAGAGAAAATGTCCGTATGGAACTAGGAATGGCATACATGTTTCTGCTGTCGTACTCGCTTAATGCGAAAGACAGGTCTCCAACTGTGGCGGCGAACCAGCACAATGCTATTCGTATACGTGGTGAATCACAATTAATTGTGCAGGAGAATACAGTTGAAAGTGCACTACACTAGGAGCCAAAAGGTGTCAGTAAACATAGGTCCATAAACGAACAGTTTGCCAGATAATTGCGACTTAGCGATGACCAGCCATTAATCACGTGTGAAATTACAATGAAATACAGACCATTAGCTGCTTACAGGCGTTGATAAGTATCAACGAGGACAGTTGAGAATGTGTGCCCCGACCAGGACTCGGGCCCAGGATCTCCGGCTTGCATGGCAGACGCTCTATCCGACTGAGCCATCGAGGAAAAAAAATGTTCAAATGTGTGTGAAATCTTATGGGACTTAACTGCTAAGGTCATCAGTCCCTAAGCTTACACACTACTTTAACCTAAATTAACCTAAGGACGAACACACACACCCACGCCCGAGGGAGGACTCGAACCTCCGCCATCCCGAGGACACAGAGGATAGTGCGACTGCAGGGACTTACACTATGTGATCAAAATTATCCGGACACCCCCTAAAACATACTTTTTTCATATTAGGTGCATTGTGCTGCCACCTACTGCTAGGTACACCATACCGGCGACCTCAGTAGTCATTAAACATCGTGAAAGAGTAGAATGGGGCGCTCTCTAGAATTCATGGACTTCGGACCTGATCAGGTGACTGGGTGTCACATGTGTCATGCGTCTGTACGCGAGATTTCCACACTCCTAAACATCCCTAGGTCCACTGTTTCCGATGTGATAGTGTAGTGGAAACGTGAAGGGACACGTACAGCACAAAAGCGTACAGGCCGACCTCGTCTTTTGACTGACAGAGACTGCCGACAGTTGAGGAGGGTCGTAATGTGTAATAGGCAGACATCTATCCCGACCGTCACACAGGAATTCCAAAGTGCATCGGGGTCCACTGCAAGTGGATTTCATGGTCGAGTGGCTGCTCATAAGCCAGACATCACACCGGTAAATGCCAAACGACGCCTCGCTTGGTGTACGGAGCATAAATATTGGACGATTGAACAGTGGAAAAACGTTGTGTGGAGTGACTAATCACGGTACACAATGTGGCGATCCGACGGCAGGATGTGGGTATGGCTAATGCCTGGTGAATGTCATCTGCCAACAGTAAAATTCGGAGGCGGTGGTGTTATCATGTGGTCGTGTTTATCATGGAGGGGGCTTGCACCCTTGTTGTTTTGCATGGCTGTATCACAGTACAGAGCTACACTGATGTTTTAAGCACCTTCTTGCTTCCCACTGTTGCAGAGTAATTTGGGGATGGCTATTGCATCTATCAACGAAATCTAGCACCTTTTCATAATTTACGGCCTGCGGCGGAGTGGGTACGCGACAATAATATCCCTGTAATGGCTGGTCTGCACAGAATTCTAACCTGAATCCTAGAGAACACATCTGGGATGTTTTGGAACGTCGACATCGTGCCAGGCCTCACCGATCGACATCGATACCTTTCCTCAGTGCAGCACTCCGTGAAGAATGGTGTGCCATTCCCCAAGAAACCTTCCAGCACCTGACTGAACGTATGCCTGCGAGAGGGTGGGCCAACACCATATTGAATTCCAGCATTACCGATGGAGGGCGCCACGAACTTGTAAGTCATTTTAACCAGGTGTTCGGATACTTTTGGTCACATATTGCATCTCTGACACGCTCCCTGTGAGACCCACATTTCCAACTTACTGTCCACACACAACATTTGTAGTGCCCCTGCCCACTATACTCATTACTCGCGGCAGTCAGTCTACCGATTCCCGTTAGAGTTTGAGCAATGTGAGTGCATCCACATTGAAGAAGATCATTGGCCGGTAAGCCTTATCTGTATGAAGATGGTATCTGTTCTTTCGGACATATCCGAAAGAACAGATACCATTGATGATCTTGCAGCTCTCTAAGAATGAAATTACAATGAAATCCAGACCAGTAGCTGCTTACAGTGTAAGGTGTCAGGCAAATCCAGCACCTTCCATGAAGACCCTGACATGATAAGCAAATCCAGTAATATGTCACATAGCTCCGAATAAATCGTGACATTAAATTAACCAAAGTAATACGACTAACGAGTGAGCAAATGGAATACCACAGACTAACACAAGAATGCCTAAATGCGTGTCATACCTTCCCACCGTGAGACAGACGCAGTTCCGAGGGGAGGAACGAGAACAGAAGCCGAGAGCAGAACCGTGTTAAGCTAGAAGGCCCTACGATAAGGGACGGACACCCACGTTCCAGCTAACAACCAGGACCACCCCCCAGCCCATGTTAAAAGCTAGAGCCCTCCAGAAGAACAGTATAGATCTTACAATAACACTAAAAGGGCCACACCAGCCGCAAGTTTTAGCGTGAGACTTTTTCGCGTCTCTGTTACGTTGCAAACGTTAAAAACATTGCCCCACCCCATGTTAAAAGATAGAGCCCTCCAGAAGAACAGTATAGATCTTACGATAACACTAAAAGGGCCACGCCAGCTGCAAGTTTTAGCGTGAGGCTTTTTCGCGTCTCTCTTACGTTGCAAACTTTAAAAACATTGCCCCACCACGAAAAGTATAACGTTTCTCATTGTATAGACAGAATTTTTGTAGGCGGAGCTTAAGGTTAACATTGAGACCCTGATTGGTCAGATGAAAACACAGCCAGATAGTTTTTTTTTCAACCAACTTCGGTAAATTGTAGTAAGGAGAAGTTAGGGGAGAGTTGCTTCCGAGACGGCGAGCTGTATGGAGCTGCGCCGGCCGCCGGCCGCCGCCCCCAGACGAACACTGACAAGGTAATGAACGCACGTGATGCCGCATTTTTGAGCACATAAGGCTTCACTCAGAACTGCAGAAGTCTCATCTGATACATCCCCTTTTTACGTAATACTAGTGTCGATCGTCAATTAAATCTCATGGTATTCACATTTGCTACGTAAGTTAAAATCTGAAACGCGATGATTTTTCTGTTATATAATTATTGAGAAGCCACATCAGCCACTGTAATTTACGACATGTTAGATAAGTAATTAAAGATAATTGAGGGTCATTGTAGACCATTTTGATAGTTTTCTCTTTTGTGAAACTTAATTTAAACCTATATTATAGATGTGATTTGGCATAGGTCATCCTTCGATCCATTGTAGAACCTGGAAACCCATTCAGGGAATATTTGTTCACATTTTTGTTGAACGCAGTTAGTTTTTAGCATCCTGTATTAAAACATTTCCTTTTATCAATAGCGCAATTTATAAACAATGTTTTGTGAGTAGAATAAAATTTCCAATGGTAAACTTAACTGCTTTTTCGACGTTATTTTACCAGCTAACTAAAAATAGGAAAGCCTTGAACCCCTTCCACTAAATTCAGTTAGTATTAAGATTCTTTTATAGGGAGTGCAGTGGAGCTGACGCTGAAATCATTAAGGATTCGGTTATATCATCGCTAGTCTCACTTAACTCTTCTGAACTCTACATGTCATGTGTGGTCTGGCGTCTCCTTACCAGCAACAGGTTCCAGGTTCAAACTAGTCAATTCCCTAAAAAACACGCTCAGAGCGTCGTTGCGCGAAAGTGATAGGGAGACACGACATAGAACAACAGACACAACGCAGAATGTTAGAACAGGCGTTCGTAAATATCAACGGGGACAGTTGAAAATGTGTGCCCCGACCAAGATTCGAACACGGGATCTCCTGGTTACATGGCAGACGGTCTATCCGACTCAGCCATCGGGAAGACAGCCAGGTGACATCCTTGGTAAGTACTGTTATTCCGACAGTTGCATGCCCTGTCATTTTCAAAGCATAAATGCAACTGGGGAGAGCTGTCGGTACATTGTAGATTGACTGCCACGAGTAATGAGTATAGTTGGCAGGGGCACTATAAGTATAGTGCGTGAACAGTAAGATGGAAATGTGTGTCTCACGGGGAGCGTGCCAGAGATAAGTCCTTGCAGTCGCACTATCATGTTTGTCCTCGGTAGCTGTCGGGTAGAACGTCTGCCATGTAAGCAGGAGATCCCGGTTTCGAGTCCCGATCGGAGCACACATTTTCAACTCTCCCCGTTGATATTTATCAACACCTGTATCATCTAATGGTCCGGATTTCATTGTGATTTCATTCTTCGAGACCTGTAAGATCACCAATGGTATCTTTCTTGTCTGAAAGAACAGATCATCTTATATCAAGGGCGTGGTGCTGTGTAAACGTCATCCCAATCAGGAAAAAGTAATAATACTTCACAACGTTAAGAAAAGTTAGTAAAGATACTTTGGTAGAAATGTAGATGTTTTTGAATGAACACGACAATGGTTACATGACTATACACGTAGTAAAGGGAAATGTTGGCAATTTCGTCCTTGTACCCCAAATGTGGGCCTGTACCCATAGTCACAATCCTTTGAAATACGCCTAGATCGTTTCTAAATTCTCGATAAGTATAGACGGGTCCCTACTCCAATTCTTCAAAGGTGTTAACTGGAGTGGAGCATATAACATTTTTAAGGTGGCCCCAAACACAGAAATCCATGAGGTTCGGATCAAGTGACCTTGGAAGCCGCGGTACAAGTCTTCCTTATCCAGTCAATCTTTGGCCATATCGGCACCTTAGATGTCTTTTAACATGGCAGCAAAATGTGCCGGTGCTCCATCATACATGCACCATATCCTCTGACGTTGCTTCCAACGGAACATCCTCGAGCAATCCTGCAAGATGAGGCCAAAAACCGAAGGTAACTCCGTCCATTTACTTTATTTGGTAACATATACGGTCCAATAAGACATTCAACATTCAACGAGTACCCCTAGCCACACACTCAATGAGCAACGTCGCAGATGCGGAGACTAACGCACAACCTATGGATTGGAGCCTAGATGACTCCAAACGTGAGAATTGTGATAATTAAAGACCCCTAACTTAGACACTGAACTCCTTGGATATTGTACGGATACACTGCACTGCGGTGCATTATTCTCCGAACACTGCTGTGGCTCATTCCAGGAATTCGTGTAGCAAGTCTACTCGTCGAGATTCCTGGAGAGTGTTCGACTGTTTCCAGCACCACATTTACAAGCACAGGTGTAATTCGAGCACGCCTACCGGCTCTCGCAGCGTGTGAAAAGCTCCCAGTTTCTCGGAGTCGTTGATGCAACCTTGTAAACGTCCGACTCTCGGGGTGCCTTCTAGCAGGGACTACTTCTTGGTAGAAGCGTGCAGCCTCCCGTACATTGACGTAGCTCTTACCACGCATAAATGCATACCAGCGTACTCCTTATTGCTATAATGTTACACGTTACCACCAATACTCGTACAACTGACAAACAACTGACACGAGTGGCATTCTGACTGTATACTGTACAGTCATATTCATTCAGTTTTCAGCTCCACATTTCAAAAACGTAAACGAAGACCACATCACCGACCGACGGGCCGGCACGGGGTGTTTACACAGAATGTCAGTATTGGCTAGTAACCATAAAGTCGCAATTATCTCATAAACGGTTCGTTTGTAATTCTATATTTACTGAACCTTTTTGTTTGTTTCTAGTATAGTGTGCTTTCTACTGTATATGTTTAAGCTATTAATTATTATAAACGCTGTATAACACTCATAGTGGATACATTTTCCCCCAAGAATTTCTTAGACAGCTCCACAATTAAATACTTGGTTCAAATGGTTCAAATGGCTCTGAGCACTATGGGACTTAACATCTGAGGTCATCAGTGCCCTAGAACTTAGAACTACTTAAACCTAACTAACCTAAGGACATCACACACATCCATACCCGAGGCAGGATTCGAAACTGCGACCGTACCAGTTGTGCGGTTCCGGACTGAAGCGCCTAGAACCGCTCGGCCACAGCGACTGGCAATTAAATACTTAATTCAGTGGCTTGATTAAGGTAATTAAGAAGCTATTGTTGACAAAGAAAGTGTGCAGTTATGCTTCTCACGAAGGTGACACAAGTAAAACAATGTATTATGAGGCCAGAAGTAAGGCTTCTAAATGAACTGGGTAACTGCAGTCCAACCTTGACTTAAGTACGACTGGACATTCCAAGACAGGCCTCTTAAGCGTGTCATATTCTTTGTTACAGTCAGTGTACTTTTCAGTCAGGCGAAAGTTGTAAATCCTACCGTAATAAATCGTTTGGACTGTCACTATTATTTTTATCACGTAGAGAAAATCAGTTTCCTTCACCCAGAGGCTGGCGTTAATATAAATTTGGAGGCTGTCGTGTTCGAAAGTTTAAGAACGCTGCACGGCTATAATAGCGTAACGTCACTTCGCACTGCGGCGGTCGCTATCATGTTTTGTTTATGTCTATCTCTCATATCGCAGCTTCATATTCTAAACTGTTAGTTATATTGGCTCCATATGCAGGTTACCACTTACTGTAGGAGCGCTTATCTTCATATTAATACTGGTAGGCTTAGACGAGATAGTTGGAACAGTACTTTGAGCGGTGTCTGGAAATTAGCAGTATATGCTCGCGTTACATACTTTATTCTTGTGTGAGGTAAATCATTTGGCTCCGTTGTAGGAGATCTTTGTTTTAATTGGCCTAAATTCCAAATCAACGAGTTACTTGTACAATAGAACAAAAGTCAGTCCATAGTGTGTGTTAAAATCAGGGACAGTTTTGATATAAAATGTGTACGAATCATTGTACTTTGATCCAGAGTCACGGCTGATAATCTTTAAATGAGATCAGAGTCTAGATAAAATTTATATAGACAGTGTAGCATTTACATATATAAAAAGAAAAACCAGAACTAGAAATACATCATCATAGACATCTAAATACGACTTGTTATGCAGAAGAAATGCCATATTTGTGATCTTGGTGAACTTCGCGCATGGGCGAAAGCGAGTTCACGTTCATTCTACCTGACTATTTTTGCTAGTGTTCGAATACTCATACGGCAGAAAACTGAACGAAGATTGAGTGTAGAACAGACTCTCAGTTAACAAAACATCAGCGCATAGCACACAGGAAACAGAAAATTTCACCGTAATTCCCACATAAACATAGCATAATGGTATGGAAACAGCTCTCGGCCTTACAGGTAACAGTTTTCTCCACCTTTTTTGACGAAAACTCTCTCTCCAAACATTAAAACATAATCTATCACTGAACACTTCTATTCCACAGCTCTTGCATGACGATAGAAGTTAATTCTAGTATAGAAGGTAGACTTGCCTGCTACGCCAAAAAATATCGAGACAAACACCTCCAAAAGGAAAATTCTTAACAGAACTTCATCTCTACACTGAATGGCGATACGTCAGAGAGCAACTAACTTGGTTCAGTTCATAGGATTTCCTTATATTATTTTATCAAACTTAGTTTTTCTGTATATCACTACATTTGCGACAAGAAGCCGCTATGCATTCATACGGCTATTTCGTGAAGCATTGTTTGTAATTGAAAGACAGTGATTCAACGGCCAATAACTTTTAGGACTGGTGTTAACACTTTTGAGACGAGGCCGACTGTCACTCAGGCACTGGACCATAGCCATAGGCGTTATATCTCTTTAACTGTGTGTTGTACAATGCAATAATTTTGCAGGTAATACAGTAGTATGTGTGCATAGGATCTGTAAAATGTGTTGCGAATAGAGTATAAAGAAGTTATGAATTAAAAGTCAGCCTGTGACACTGAGAGCCATGTCGGAAGTGATAACATATTCCAACGGCCCCTGCTCGACAGGAAGGAAAAGAGAAAGTTGGAGTGATGAAACATTCACATGCTTAATGCACACATATAAGAAAATGTTGAAGAAGACGGAAAGTGTTGTATGTACACGGTATGCAATATGAAAAACAGGTTTTGGTGAACATTAGCAATCCGCGAGTTACTGGCTGTTATACGACGGGAGGTTGCTGGTACCCCGTGCGCCCGCACAGGATGCTGCAATTTGTGTCCAGCCATCTCTCTACTGTGTTGTCAGGACTGGCGCCCGAGAAAATACACCTCTGTCACTTCACGAGATTTTGAAGTGAGAGTGAGAATATTGGAATGACAATTTCGATGAGAGGAACGTCAAGGTTTTCCTCTGGTGCGTATAAGGCGTCTTTAGAAGATGTAATTGTTATTAGGACATACTGTACCTTCGTTATTCACAGTTCTGTCACTGTAAATTTCCATTTAAGAGCTCCTGAATGATGACAGAAGTGCATACTAGAACGTAAGTCACACTGCCCTGCTGCGCCAGACAGAGGCTTCTGAAACGGATGTTCTTGTCTTGTGACGCTTCTGCCGGCATTGTTCTCGATTACGGAATTTACGCAGATTGTAGCTGTAATTGCATCTGAGTTCAAAATAGCGAGTTTATTGCAATGGATTCATAATTATTCAAGAGCCGGAAGCGTAACATATATTTTAATATTTTTTTATTTTCTTAATTTTTATTAGCGACGATTTCGACAACTAGTGATTAAGTCAGTCCACCAGTTACGGCACTGGCGATTTTTAAATGAACTTCAACATCTGATTTTAGCCATGCTTCCATTTACTCACACTTTCTTGAACACGCGACTTCTGAAACTGCATTACTGCATACTAGCACATCTTTCTGTTCCGCTTGCTTAGCCACACTATTACGCAGGCTTGCTAAGATACAAATGCGTTATAAATTCCTCCGCTAAAACTTGTTATCAACGTCACACTACAATATCAATAAGAAGAAAAAGGATTTCATTCAAGTTCATTTTTGGCTCATTCTACATTGCATTATTTGTAATACTGCATGTATATAATGTGGAGTGCAGTGCAAAGCTTGTGTGTTGTATGATGGTGATGATGATTATGACGATCATGAGAGAAAGAAGAGGATGAAACTCTGTGACGTCACACAGCCTGCTCCTCGCGAACTGCATCAAGAGGGCCGCCAAGCTTAAAGTCCCCATCAGACGGACCACCATCAACAGTGCCCCATGCGCTCACTTCATGAACACTGCGGGGAGCTTTGCTACTTAAGCCAGGACATTGGGGCGAAGTCTGGTAACCAGGAACTTTACGCCACCACCTCTCGTCCATTTGCCGACCAAATGTTGGCAGTAAAACTTTTCCACCACCAGGATTCGAACGGGTCTACCCCCCGGCTCGAGCGTCACCGTATAAGCGTGCATTAGCGGCCTCAGCTGCGAACGTAGGTTGTTCATTCATGTTGTACATTTTTCCAATTTTCACAAATGTTTCAATACTCGTAAAATAATAATAGTTACAAATGTATTTTAACAGCGCAAAATTTTAAAAAGATCAAACTATATAAAGAAATACGAGATATGCCCAATAATCTTGAATTACAGCCATTATAATATAAACGCGATTTATTTCTACAACTCGTATTGATACATATGTAAACATAATTAACATAACATGCTACTTACACATATAGACGTCAAATAATTATATGTGAAATATTAATGTATTGGGTAAATAGAAGAATAGTATTCCTTGTTTATTAATCAGTGAGTGTAGCGCTGACCAGTTTCGTTACAGACGGCGTCCAGAGACAGTAATCTAGTGGATTTCCTTATTTTATTACATCCGAACTGGCCTTTTCCTGCACCATCACACTGGCGACCACAGCTGCTATGCATAGCGTACTCCTATCTCGTGTGATCTCATTTACAATTCAGAGACGATAAGTCACGGATTACTAGCCTGTAGTCATAGAGTCGTACTACCTTGTATCACAGAATTAACAAGGTAGATCACACACTGAGGTGACAAGTCATGGGATCCAGAATGAGATTTTCACTCTGCAGCGGAGTGCGCGCTGATATGAATCTTCCTGGCAGATTAAAACTGTATGCCGGACCGAAACTCGAACTCGGGGCCTTTGCCTTTCGCGGGTAAGTGCTCTACCAACTGAGCTACCCAAGCACGACTCACGCCCCGTCCTCACAGCTCTATTTCTGCCAGTATCTCGTCTCCTACCTTCCAAACTTTACAGAAGCTCTCCTGCGAACCTTGCAGAACTCTCCGCAATATCCTTTCTTTCAGAGCACTTGCCCGCGAAAGGCAAAGGTCCCGAGTTCGAGTCTCTGTCCGGCACACAGTTTTAATATGCCAGGAAGTTTCAAGTCATGGGATAGCGATATGCATATCTACAGATGGCGGTAGTATTGCTTACGCAAGGTACTGAAGGGTAGTACAATGGCGGAGCTGTCACTTGTACTCAGGTGGTTCATATGAGAACGACCCAGACGTGACTAAGGCCGCACCACGGGAATTAAGAGACTTTGAACGCGGAATGATAGATGGAGCTCGACGTATGGGACATTCCATTTCCGAAATCGTTAAGGAATTCAGTATTCCGAGACCCACAGTGTCAAGAGTGTGCCGAGAATACCAAATTTCAGGCATTACCTCTCACCACGGACAATGCAGTGGCCGACGGCCTTGACTTAACAACCAAGACCAGTGGTGTTTGCGTAGAGTTCTCAGTGCTAACAGAAATAACCGCGGAAATCATTGTTGGACGTACGACGAACGTATTCATTAGGACAGTATGGGGAAACTAGGCGTTAATTGGCTTTGGCAGTAGACGACCGATGCGATTCCTTCTCTAACAGCACAACATCACCTGCAGCGCCCCTCCTGGGCTCGTGACCATATCGGGTGGACCCTATATTACGGGAAAACAGTAGTCTGGTCATATGAGACCCGATTTCAGTTGCTAAGAGCTGATGGCAGGGCTCGTAGCGCAGAACCCACGAAGCCGTGGACCCAAGTTGTCAATAAGGCTCTCCCGACGGAGGTTCGAGTCCTCCCTCGGGTATGAGTCTATATGTAAGTTAAAATGATTCAAATGGCTCTAAGCACTATGGAACTTAACATCTGAGGTCATCAGTCCCATAGACTTAGAACTACTTAAACCTAACTAACCTAAGGACATCACACACATCCATGCCCGAGGCAGGATTCGAACCTGCGACCGTAGCAGCCGCGTGGTTCCGGATTGAAGCGCCTAGAACCGCTCGACCACAGTGGCCGGCAAGCGTAAGTTACTTTAAGTTAGTTTAAGTAGTGTGTAAGTCTAGGGACCGATGACCTCAGCAGTTTGGTCCCTTAGGATTTCACACAGATTTGATCGTTTGAACTGCCCTGAGAAATTCCGTCTCAGCTGACGTAATTTTCATTCTGTCTTTCCTCGAGACTACCAGCGTCCCACTTCCACATAATACTAGCGGCACCACCGTTGTTTTACAAAGCTTCAATTTCGTTTCCTTTCCGGTTTTATATTTCAGAGTTCTAGGAATTGTTCCACAGGTATGTTTAAATTAACAAAGTTTTATTTACATGACGTGATCTATTCTTGGGGACATTTCACATCCAAGATAGCTAATGGTTGATACCTCCTCCAATATTTTGCCACTTATCTCAGTTTTGGATCTCATCGTGGTTTTCTGAGGAGCGCCATAATTTTTTTATTTATTTGGTGATATTATCAGTTCAAATTCGTTTGCTATATTTCATAAAATTTATTGCCCCTTTGTAAATTATCTTTTGTCCGTTGCACAGTAACAATGTCTGCATATAAAGTGCTACCTAATTCATACAGCGGTGAGAGCACTGTAGTACACTTGAAAATTTAATTCCCTCTTCTACACTACGTGATCAAAAGTATCCGGGCACCCCAAAATACATACTTTTCTCAAATTAGGTGCATTGTGCTGCCACCTACTGCCAGATACTCCATATCATCGACCTCAGTAGTTATTACACATAGTGAGAGAGCAGAATGGGGCGCTCCGCGGAACTCACGGACTTCGAACGTGGTCATGTGATTGGGTGTCACAAGGGTCATTCGTCTGTACGCGAGATTTCCACACTCCTAAACATCCCTAGGTTCGCTGTTGCCTATGTGATAGTGAAGTGGAACGTGCAGGAACACGTACAGCACAAAAGCGTACAGGGCGACCTCGTCTGTTGATTGACAGACAGCACCGACAGTTGAAGAAGGTTACAATGTGTAATAGGCAGACATCTGTCCATAACATCACACAGGAATTCCAAACTGCATCAGGATCCACTGCAAGTACTGTGACAGTAGGTGGGAGGTGAGAAAACTTGGATTTCACGACCGAGCCGCTTTTCACAAGCCACGCATCAGGCCGGTAAATGCCAAACGACGATTGAATAGTGGAAAAACGTTGTGGGGAGTGACGAATCATGGTACGCAATGTGGCGATCCAGTCGCAGGGTGCGGGGAAGGCGAATGCCCGGTGAACGTCATCTGCCAGCGTGTGTAGTGCCAACAATAAAATTTGGAAGCAGTGATGCTATGGTGTGGTCGTGTTTCTCATGGAAGGGGCTTGCACCCCTTGTTGTTTTGCGTGAAACTGTCACATCACAGTGCTACATTGATGTTTCAAGCACCTTCTTGCTTCCCACTGTTGAAGAGCAATTCGGGGATGGCGACTGCATCTTTCAACACGATAAAGCACCTGTTCATAATGAACGGCCTGTGGCGGAGTGGTTACACGACAAGAACATCCCTTTAATGCACTGGCTTGCACAGAGTCCTGACCTCAGTCCTATAGAACACCTTTTGGATGTTTTGGAACGCCGCCTTTGCGCCAGGCCTCACGGACCGACATCGATACCTCTCCTGTGTACAGCATTCCGTGAAGAATGGGCTGCCATTCACGAAGAAATCTTCCAGTACCTGACTGAACGTATGCCTACGAGAGTGGAAACTGTCATCAAGGCTAAGGGTGGGCGAACACTATACTGAATTCCAGCATTACCGATGGAGGGCACCACGAACTTGTAAGTCATTTTCAGCCATGTGTTCGGATACTTTTGATCATATAGTGTATGACCTCATCCATATACACTCCTGGAAATGGAAAAAAGAACACATTGACACCGGTGTGTCAGACCCACCATACTTGCTCCGGACACTGCGAGAGGGCTGTACAAGCAATGATCACACGCACGGCACAGCGGACACACCAGGAACTGCGGTGTTGGCCGTCGAATGGCGCTAGCTGCGCAGCATTTGTGCACCGCCGCCGTCAGTGTCAGCCAGTTTGCCGTGGCATACGGAGCTCCATCGCAGTCTTTAACACTGGTAGCATGCCGCGACAGCGTGGACGTGAACCGTATGTGCAGTTGACGGACTTTGAGCGAGGGCGTATAGTGGGCAAGCGGGAGGCCGGGTGGACGTACCGCCGAATTGCTCAACACGTGGGGCGTGAGGTCTCCACAGTACATCGATGTTGTCGCCAGTGGTCGGCGGAAGGTGCACGTGCCCGTCGACCTGGGACCGGACCGCAGCAACGCACGGATGCACGCCAAGACCGTAGGATCCTACGCAGTGCCGTAGGGGACCGCACCGCCACTTCCCAGCAAATTAGGGACACTGTTGCTCCTGGGGTATCGGCGAGGACCATTCGCAACCGTCTCCATGAAGCTGGGCTACGGTCCCGCACACCGTTAGGCCGTCTTCCGCTCACGCCCCAACATCGTGCAGCCCGCCTCCAGTGGTGTCGCGACAGGCGTGAATGGAGGGACGTCTTCAGCGATGAGAGTCGCTTCTGCCTTGGTGCCAATGATGGTCGTATGCGTGTTTGGCGCCGTGCAGGTGAGCGCCACAATCAGGACTGCATACGACCGAGGCACACAGGGCCAACACCCGGCATCATGGTGTGGGGAGCGATCTCCTACACTGGCCGTACACCACTGGTGATCGTCGAGGAGACACTGAATAGTGCACGGTACATCCAAACCGTCATCGAACCCATCGTTCTACCATTCCTAGACCGGCAAGGGAACTTGCTGTTCCAACAGGACAATGCACGTCCGCATGTATCCCGTGCCACCCAACGTGCTCTAGAAGGTGTAAGTCAGCTACCCTGGCCAGCAAGATCTCCGGATCTGTCCCCCATTGAGCATGTTTGGGACTGGATGAAGCGTCGTCTCACGCGGTCTGCACGTCCAGCACGAACGCTGGTCCAACTGAGGCGCCAGGTGGAAATGGCATGGCAAGCCGTTCCACAGGACTACATCCAGCATCTCTACGATCGTCTCCATGGGAGAATAGCAGCCTGCATTGCTGCGAAAGGTGGATATACACTGTACTAGTGCCGACATTGTGCATGCTCTGTTGCCTGTGTCTATGTGCCTGTGGTTCTGTCAGTGTGATCATGTGATGTATCTGACCCCAGGAATGTGTCAATAAAGTTTCCCCTTCCTGGGACAATGAATTCACGGTGTTCTTATTTCAATTTCCAGGAGTGTAGATATCGAAAGGTGCATAATGTAAGACAAGATTCCCATGTAGGCATAAAACCAAAGACATCAACGAAGTGATTCACAAATAAAGTCCACAGGTGTGGTAATATGCAAGATAAGTGCAACACAAAGAATTGCTCTCTTCGTCGAGATTTGATATAGAATAATAGTATTTTAGAATTTGTGACAAAGAGGCAAAATCGTTAAGCAATATAAACACAGGCTGATACCAAGTCCTGACACCCCGAGTCATTGAGATCAACGATGGCGAGGTTGAGGCGCCTGACGATGGTTGGTGGCTCGTGGCGGCGGTAGAGGCACGATGTCCAGGTTGGTATCACTGCTGGAAACGATATGGTTGCACAGACGTTGAGCTGATCCTCAGTCGGCTCAGTGAACTGAAGTGGCAGCATAGCGGTCGGGCGGTGTCCTAAAAAAATAGACGCCCAGTGAAAGGATATTTGCTTGGTGCTCCGTGAGCACGTGATTCACGGATGCAAAGTAGTGCCCCTGATTATACGGCTGTTAACGGTGGTACTTGCACCACTAGTGGCGGGACTGGTGCCTCTCGCGTTGAATCTAGCGGCGCACGTTTCCGTGGTGGCTGCAGCAGATTCCCTCAACAACAAAGCGATGTGTTGATGTTGTTGTCAAGAAAGTTGACGTTCGATCTTCACAAGACGGCGTCGCCAGTGGGCTGGGGCTTTAGCAACCTGCCAGACATGCCTGTATTGCTAATAGCTGTCATTGCAGGAGACAGCCTGAGGAAATAGCGGGAGAGAGACAGCTACCCAACTCCTTTATTTCTATTTACTTGAGCTGTTAGTTGCTCCCTCGTATCAATAAACGCAACAGTGTTTTGATATAGACTTCGTATTGCTCTTAACAGATTATCAGATAGATCTTTTCTGATCAAAGATGCCCAGATTGTATTTCTATTCGGGCTGACAAATGTCTTTTGGAAATCAATGAAGGCGATGCGAGTTTCCAAATTGAATTCCCTTCCTTTCTCACTCATTTGCTTCCCTACAAAAATGGCATATATTTTAGAGCTGCCCTATCTAACCCCGTCTGCTGTTCACTGGTTTTAGTGTTCGCTATGCCCTTAAACAAATTAATAATTATTCTGGTGTGAATTTTATAGGCAGTATCCAGCGAACAGATGCTCCTATAATTTTTACATTCTCTCCTGTCACATTTCTCCACTTTTAGCCAAATATCTGGTATTCTACCCTGTCAGCAGCATATATTCTACACTCGCATGATTCTAAAATGAAAGATGCTTCCATGTTATTGAGTACAAGTCCATTGAAACAGAATATGCAGTGCGTTGAATTCCTTGGCTCCTGAAGAGAGTAACATTTCAGAAAATATTATTCGTCTGATAGTATGTGTTCTAAGTGTATCCAGCAAAGTCCTGATCAAATTGTGTGACAAGAGAACCGAAAAAAGCCAGATTATAGCTAGTAAAATAGTGAAAATACCTGCAAAATTTGGTTCAATTATCTCTCAAATAGTAACAGTTTCTTCAGCTTATATGTACCACCTTTAGTGAATAAGAAAATAAGTGTACAAAACATAGAGCCACAAGCGCTTTATTGTATCAGTTCAGTCCAATCTTTTTTCGTCACAGTGCCTGTATTTAGTCAGTAGGTAGGGTAGTAGGCCCTTCTATCTGGTATACCAGATACGTTCCACAGTATCCTGATTCAATGGAACACTTGCATTATAATCATAAGCAACAAGAGGTACCGGTTTCCACCAATTCGGAAAGAAAGTAACGACTCAGGAAAATGTAAAGCATCTTATACAAAAATTATTATGTCGTTAGCGTATTAGTGCTCTACGAAACGGCTGCAAGTAAACGAGTGGCGTGTTTAAGTGCAGTACAGCAGTTAGTGCTACATGAATGGAGAAGACAGCTGGTATTGCATACTACGTCTACTGGCGCAGGTTTTACTTGCCGAACAAACTGCTACAGAGAGACATTGGTGGACAAAAGGCATATCACACCCAAAGATTTCCACGTCGTGAAATGTTTACACCTTATATATATATATGAACATCTCATCTTCTCCTAAATTACAAGATTTTTAGTGGATACTGAGATGACTGTCCTTGAAAGAAATCGATGTGACTACCAGACTCTCAATACGTACAGGTTGGGTAAGATAGCACTGGCCCGGAAAATATTTCATGCACCTTTCAGTAGGCATACAAACTTACATGAGCCGAACCCAGAGCAGAAGATGGAATATGGGTTGCCCGTTTTAAGAAGAGTGAAAACTTTCGGAACCAGTATTATCTTGCTCTTGTTTAATATAACCGGTTGTAAGAGGTCCATGACTAAGGAATTTATTGGTAGCGCACTCGAGCAGCTGTAACTTCGATGGATTGCTCACGCGCTGCCTGCGATATGTAAGCTACAATAGAATCGCAGACCAGAGAGCAGTGTTGGCAGCAGTAGGAGTACTAGATCGCAGTCAGGCGATTGGGTCAGGTCGCTCATAGACAGCAGTTGTCGAGTTGTATAGCTCGCAGAGAGCTCTTGTGTCCTGGAGTTCGGACAATGCAGTCCAGTAGTGGTGTTTTGTAGCTCGAGAAGAGCAATAGAGTTATGGAATTACCAAGGCCGGTCGTGGAGAACGATGGCGGTGCCTGAGCGATGCAGTATAAGGTAAAAGCAAAATATTATTGTTCTTTATTGCCGCGCGCATATGTTAATTGCTACAACTGATTTTTGTACTATTGTTATATCAAAGTCTCATGTAAATGTTTTCAAAAATCTTTCAATAATAATCTTTCTTATAAAGATAACTTACTGATGACACAAATGTGCTGAAACACGTTTGCGTAGTAAGAAAAATTCTTCTTTGAATCTAACTTTCATATTAACGATTACAGAGAAGAACAGGTTTCTTGTGCTCGTGATTTACAGCAGCAGTTATATATAAATTGTATTAGTTAGCAAGAAAGCACCTATTTGCATGCCGGACATGAATTTTCATTTATACACCCAGACTCGTTTTATCTTTTTAACAGGCATCCTCGTTGGATGTTGTCTTGAAACAGCACTCTTAGGCTAAATAAATTCTTTGATAGGGAAAATCAGTCTCCAGACAACCTTGTTGAGAGTTGGAGCTGAGATACAGAGGTGATAGCCAAGACGATGCATCTATAGGTTATGTGGCCCTTTTTCAGTATCGTGCCCGGAAGCCACTGACGCGAGAAACGAGTGCAGTGGTAGCTCACGGCACATCGTCTGGCATTACGATGGACGTCAGTTGATGTAGTAGGTGCCTTGCGAACGGTATTTACCTGCTTGTCTGGTCGCAGCAGAGAAATTATGGAAATTATGTGATGGGTTCATTGTGTTTACTCTGGTTTAGTAATGGACAATGAGTATTAGGAGACTGCAAAGTCAGCACAAACATCCCTGATACTGTTTTAGAGAGTACCACTCCTCCCACACTGAGATGACAGTTCGGAGTGTCACATTTCCTGTGGCAGCATGATAATGCATCATTATACAATGGACCACGTGACAGTTGTCCGAATGCAATCTGGTTGATTCTGTGGACTGGTCTGCTCGACGAGTTTGTGACACTTGCACGGATTGACACTTATACAAGAGAATGAATGTGTCGACATTTGCACGGAGCCCAGGACACTGTAGGTGGTGCACAGGGTATTCCATAAGTAGGAGGGTGAGGGGGGGGGGGTGGCTGCCAGAGCCCATTTCCTGTACAAAGCCCCCTGTCCCCGTACCAGTCTTGAAATTTCTTCATAAAAATTTACTCAGTCTTCTTGGGGAGGTGCAGCAAAAAACGTTCAAATGTGTGTGAAATCCTATGGGACCCAACTGCCAAGTTCATCAGTCCCTGAGCTTACACAACTCAACCTAAATTATCCTAAGGACAAACACACACACCCATGCCCGAGGGAGGACTCGAACCTCCGCCGGGACCAGCCGCACAGTCCATGACTGAAGCGCCTTGGACCGCTCGGATAATCCCGCGCGGCGGAGGTGCAGCGGTAGGAATATCTGATTGTAAGCTATCGCCTATTTCCTTGGAGCTTGCTGACTGTACTGAACAGGGCTTCAGTGTATTCCCTAAATTTATATTTACACAGTCAACACGCAAAGTAATTCATTTCCAACGGTTGGTTGGCAACTGCAATGCTGCATATTTCAAACATTTCTTAGATGTAGCTGTTTTTAAAGGGATGAAAAGTAGCATGATGGTCAGGTTACGACCTTGAAAGTGGTCAGACACGTCAACATCAATATATCAGTGCAGGATACCAAGTCTACACATTTGTTGTATGCGAAGGTGTCTTGATACACTAGTGTTCAGTCAATACACTTCAAAACTTTGAACGCAACGAAAAAATTCAGTTTACAACAACCATGCAATAGATTCCATGCAAAGATTATAGACACTTGGAACGTGAACGGCGAGAAGCCAATGTATAAATATTAAAAAAGAAAAAAGAGAAAGGCTCGCTTTTTAAGCGATATGTCAAAAGAAAGTATTCGTCATATGGGAGCAGAGAAATAACCGTCTCAATAATTTTCCCAACATTTTCACTACGAAAATTCATTTTTGTTTTCAGGAGAAAAATTTAATGAATGAGTTTGCAGTTAGACCACGTTACCAAACTGCTTTTCAGCTTGTAAGGGGTTGCGCAGTTTCACTGATTTTCGGGTTATTTGACAGTGTGGAAACCCGGCTACAGCTAGAACTTACACACCTATTGTGTGACGTTTGCGTGATTAGTTTCACAGCAATATTAATCTTGTAGACTTTACAAGTCTGCAGCTGCGATTATGCCGACGTTTAGACTTACATGTACACGCTGCTTTTTTACACAACGAAGAGAACCAAACCTACCCACAGAAGCTCACTGGCAGACTTCAACTTAAGAGCTTGTCTTCGAATTAGCATTAGTCGAATGGTGGCACCAGACATTGATCCTTTAGTGAAAAGCAAAAGTAATAATATTCATTTACATTCTGTAATTTTATGTTTAAGGGTTAAACAAAATGATAACTAAATATAAATTTTTCAAATTTAAACTACGTCCTAAAGTGGCAGTCATCATGAGGCTGCAACAGTCGTAAGAAATGCCATGTTTCTTACTTAGCCGCCCCAGGTTCTTTGCATCATTAAAATATTAAGAGAGAAGTTGCATTTATTTGTCAGTTCTCATTAACACAACAGTCCTAAAAGCAAATCTGCCACGAAACGCCTTAATGAGCCATCCCAAGGCGATACGTGGCTGCTCACTGCTGTGGTGTGAGCGCGAGCCAGCTCGCTCGAGCATCTGTGCTGAACTGCTAGGCTTCTTAGTGTGGCTGTAGCTGCTAAAAGCCGGTTAAGCTCGGTAAGAGCCCCAAGCATGTGCCACTCCGTGCAGATGTCACACCATGCAAGTGTTACAACGTCTGCTCAACCTGCTGAACCTCATCCAACATCTCTGGGATGTATATGATGAAAATAATAAAGATTGAGTGCTAGATCAATTTAGCCAAAATACAGCGACAACTTTCATCAGGCAGGCTGAAGAACGGAAATAAATTCCACCTTCTCTGTACCAGAACTTAATGGAATGGATAGAAATTCTTCATTACAAAAAAAGACGACATATGAACAACGTTCAACAACGTGAACTTAAAATTAGAACCCACTAAGAACGTTTAGAATAAGAAGGATCTTTATATAAATGCAAAATTAAGATCTTGCCACTTATTGAAGCCATCTGAAGCCTTGTAAACAGCAGAAATCCTGAATCTTTGAAGGAACAGTGTTACTTAGAAGGCTTAAATATGGGGAATGAAAGATTCTCAGGGGAAATACGGACTTGAAGAACTGGAGACGGTTTATATGGGAGACTAGTGACCTGTAAATACTGATCGGTGGGAACTCTGACACCATCAGGGACATAAAGACTATGCTTTCCAGATATTTTAGCAGAGGAAACTGACTAGTGCAGATAGACACACCAGATACTCTTGGGAGTTCGAAAGCCAAAATACTCTGGATCCAACGAAGGCATAGAGATGTTGAAGAAATTGGAATACAGAAAACAGATGTTGCAAAAGATAACTTTGAAATCCTAGCTCGAAGTTGCCACCGGTTTGCAGGACAGAAGTACATGCACGACGAACATATCCTAACAGAGCGTGAGGATGAAAAGCAACTGAACAAAGATACAGATTGAAAGAAGATGATCCAAATTAACATGATCTACTGATGTACAAAACGTTTTCTAACATGCTATTTGTTGTGTGGCAGCCGCAAATAAACCAACACCCCCTCTATTGTCATGTAATTGACACTACCCGAAACGAATAAGGCACCAGGAACTATCGAAATTTCGCATGGAATACGTTGAAGAATCAGTTCCTTTCCTAGTTCATACACACCGTGAATCCCTTCCGTCCACCTCACTGGAAAACATTTGTTGGTTGATTTAGGGGAGGGGACTAAATGACTGTAAAAGAGAGCAGCTCATTTCTGTTTGCAAAACGTTTTTGATGGGAGCAGGCAGGTATTAAGTGGTAAGGTGTCTGACCATGAGTAATGCCAGGAAATTTGCGCAAAGAATTTTATTAGTTTGGCCTTCTGCAAAAACGATAAAATTTCTCAACGTAAGATTTCTTGAAAAAAAATCTCAACATTTAATAAGATAACAACATTTAGGCAGTTCATTTGTTACACAAAATTTGTGAAATTAATAAGCAATGACTAGTTTTCATTAAATAAGTTTTACTTCAGCAAAATTTGAGTAATGTGCGTCGAAAATAATTAGATTCACAGTCGTTGACATAACAAGCCCATCGCAGTTCTGAAATAGTAATAATAATTAATCAGGATATCAAATAACGCAGAATTATAACAGAGTGACAGAGACACAATTTTAACAAAACTATTTACATTGTTAAAACACAAGTTTAAACACATAATAAGATCTGGCTACAGAGAATCGCGGGTGATGCCGAAAGTATTTGATTAAATAACCCAAAGCTTAATATGCCAGATACGCTCTAACGACGTTTAAAAGGTTACAAGAGAATATAAATAAAATGTAGTTGTGGTTAAGTGCTGCTAAAACTACGTTTTGTTTTTCTAAACTGAAGGAAAACGACAGTTATGAAAGGCCCAATCTGAGGCAATAAATTTTAAAAAAATTAAAAACGGAGCTCACCAGTTAGCTACTGATACAGAATGAGACAATATCGTTAACACTTGTAACTGCCATCACTTACACTAACATTCAAATGATACTGATAAATGCATAAATAAAATATTAACCATGACAACCTGTGCAGCTAAATGTTCAATGTGAAATTTCGGGTGGAATCCGAAGCGATGACAGCAACAAGTTGAACGTAAAGTTCTCGCCCAGAAATTTTCCTCTTTGATCGTCCTGGAATAATGGACTTATAGCCTTCACTGTCGTGCTCCAAACTTAATCCAGTCATGTTAACTTGCTTCTCAAGGCGCTTCACCGAGTGAACAACTTGGGCTGGACAGCAGGAAACGCACCGGAAGTAGGTAGGCGCCAAGAAGTACTTTCTCGCTCGGCCACAGCATAGAGTAGTGTCGAAATCTACCACGCCTAGCCCATCACCGGAGATAATGTCACAACTCACTCCAGTACACGAGGACTCTGCGAGCTCGACCGATACACTTAACTCGGCTACCCCCTGACTGCGTGGAGAGTAAACACGTTCCCGCCAATTAAGAAAAGATACTCTGATATACAGGGTGAGTCACTAACTATTGCCACCAAGAATACTCCGAAAGTACGATAGGAGCTGAAAAGTTTGTGGGAAAAAAGTTGCATGGAACAACGTGCCTGTTGGTAGGTGCGCATACCATCCGTTTAGTGGAAAGCATTAGCAATGCATTTTTGTCCCGACCGCTGATCAATGAGAGCGCCACTAGATCCAAGCCAACATTTTGTTCAATGTCATTATGTAGATTTAGACATCCGGGAGTCTGATAGCATGATGTAGTTCTGGATGACATGGTTGTTCGCATAATCTCCCGCATTGAACTAACGAATACTTTGACACGTACATCCACTGTGAATCAAGCGCCCTCACCAAACCTACCTCCCTCCCTCCCTCCCCCATCTTTGTTTCTTTGAGCTAGGCAGTCCAACGTGGTTGACGCTGACTGTAGTAGTTTCTCCTGAATCCAGGTGCCAACAGATCTTGGTAGCCGTTACTCCTAAAATGTCTAACACACGCAGAA
This sequence comes from Schistocerca piceifrons, assembly GCF_021461385.2. Taxonomy (NCBI): domain Eukaryota; kingdom Metazoa; phylum Arthropoda; class Insecta; order Orthoptera; family Acrididae; genus Schistocerca; species Schistocerca piceifrons. The sequence goes on along the minus strand of NC_060138.1, from coordinate 636,566,448 downwards.
CAGAGAGATGACTGCCCCTTGTGGCTGCCGCTGATGTTCTGGCTACGATTAAATGTGCTAAAGTTTCTCGTCGATGCTCAATCTGTTATTCAGACGGCCAGTAAAAGATCTGAAGAAGAAATGACCATCTACGACGTCGATGTATTCGTTCGACGAAGCGACAAATTGAAAGCTGATTTCTCAACCTCCCACATGTAATTATCAATCGGTTACACAAGCGTTTCACTTTCTGGCCATAATCAGCTACGCCCTGGGTTTTAGTGACATTGTGAGTCCATCGTAACGTTATCAGTCGACATTAGTTCCTCACTGGAGACTGAAGGTATGCTCTTCCTGTCGTCGCGTTTCCTTCTGCCCGTTATTACATTAGTGCGTTAAACGACTACTATCGCCGGCCGGAGTGGTCGAGCGGTTCTAGGCGCTACAGTCTGGAACCGCGCGACCGCTACCGTCGCAGGTTCGAATCCTGCCTCGGGCATGGATGTGTGTGATGTCCTTAGGTTAGTTAGGTTTAAGTAGTTCTGAGTTCTAGGGGACTGATGACCTGAGCAGTTAAGTCCCATAGTGCTCAGAGCCATTTGAACCATTTTTGACTACTATCTTTACGCAGGGAAGTCTGTTATTATCGCCGTTTGGTGCCGGATGGATTGCCAAAAAGAACTTTTGAAAGATGGCATAGATTATGGAGGTCATCATCCTGATTACGATTGATGAATACATCGGCAGTGACGAGGAATTCTCCAATCCAGCGTTAAAACCCTTGTGTCCATACAGTTTTCATCCCGAGGCTCTACGAAATGCTAAAATCGCTTTATATATTTGATTTGAGAAATCTTGACAGACCTTATCTATATTTACACTCAGCTAGCCACTTTACGGTGAGCAGTTCAGGGTACTTCTAATACGAGTGTATCTGCTCCCCACTTTCCTCTTCCACTCAAGAATAGCGCATGGGAAAAATGATTGTCCGTAAAGCTACGTATGGCATCTAATTTCTCTGATCTTCTAGTCGTTATCATTTCAGGGGACATGTGGGGGAAGTAATAAGTTGGCTGATTCTTCCTGGAACGTAAGTTCTCGAAATTTTAACATTAAACCTCTTTGTGAGTACAAAGCCTCTCTTGTAACGTCCGCCATTGGAGGTTTTTGAGCATCTCCGTAGCGCTCTCATACTGAGTAAACGACCCTGTGGTGTAATGAAATGAACATACTCACGAATCGATCGAACGAGTGTTTTGCGAGCCACTTCTTTCGTGGATGTATTACGGGGCGGGAGGGGGGGGGGGGGGGGAGTGGTTTGGGCGAAGACATGGAAACACCGCGAGAAAGGCATGCTGCAACATAAAAAAAGATGGTATGAAAGTTTGTAGGCTGCGCTGATGTATTTGAGTACGAACGGCACCTGTGCAATGTCTTCAATACGTTGAAAGTGTCAGCTGCGGTCAGAACAGTGTTCTATGTAGTTGTGAGTGCATTATATCGGCACTGAATGAATTAGAACGTGACCAAATCGTTGGTGCTCGTATGGTGGTGTGTTTCTCTAACAATGGGAGCCGACGTGGTTACTTTTTCGAAAGGCACCGTACCGAAGGTTCATACTGCGTACAGGGAAAGCGGAAAAACATCAAACGCTAAATCACAAATGACGTTTTGAGTGATCGTAACAGACGGTCTTTGAAGAGGATTGTGACGAAAAATTAGGGAACGACAGCTGCAAAGGTCACTGCAGAGCTGAATGTCGCACTCACGAATCCTGCCACCGCAAAACAACACAAAGAGTGTCTCAGAAGTAGAGAATTGCAGTGCGAAATGGAATTCCGAAACCACACATCAGTGATGCAAATGTCAATAATAGGAAAACGTCCTGTCGAAGTCATTAAACCTGGAATATGGAGCAATGGAAGAATGTCATTTGGTCGGATGAGTCTTGTTTCACACTGTTTACAACTTCCGGCCGAATTTACGTTCCAAGAGTGAAACATAGCGGGAGTTCTGTGATGACTTCGGCAGCCATATTGTGGTATCCTATGGACCCCGTGGTTACTCTGCAAGGTCGCATTACTGACAACGATTACGTGGACATTTTGGCTGATGAGATTCATCCCATGGGACAATGTTTGTTTCCCCAGTGGTGATGCTCCCTTCCAAAGCGGCAGGACCCTTCCTCACACAGCTCGCATCGTGCAAGACTGGTTTTGTGAGAACAAAGATGAATTTACCCACTGGTCACCGCAGGCCCCAAATCTCAATATTATTGAGCTTTTGAGGTCTACTTTGGAGATAAGGCTGCGCGATCACGGTCCATCTCCATTATCATTGCCTAACCTTGCCACTAGTTTTCCTGGAAGAATGGCATAGGATTTGAAACCATATTGAACCTGTATTTATCCATTCCGAGACGACTGGAAGTTGTTTTGAATACCAACGGTTTTCATACGTATTAGGCACGGTACTGTGTTGTGTTTTTGGTGTTCCCATATTTTTGTCCATCCCCTGTACATCTGTATCTACACGATTACTTTGCATTTCACAATTAAGCGTCTGGTATTTCCGGACGGTCACTCCTAGGTATTTTGCGATAGTTACTATTCCAGTGCTTCGCCTCTTACAGTGTAATCGAACAGTAGTAGAGCTCTTCAATTATTTATGCGCAATAAGTTAGAATAACTTCCGTTCAGGGTTAACTTCAGCCCCTGCAGCAACCGCTAAACCTCTGCAGGTCTTGCCGCAGGCTTCTGGTGTTGTAACCTCGCTACGGACAACAGCAGCGTCCACAAATAACCTGACGGAATCTCCAACGTTGTCCAGTGGGTCATTAACACTGCATACACTGTAAATAGTCTTCTTATCCTCAATTCTTATCCACCTGCAAGAGTAATACTGGATGATTTTTTTTCTAACGTGTACAAACCCTAGAGATTGATCGATGAGAGGATACGGAACAAAAAAAGGTCTAATGGACTTATGTCCGGAAATGCATAGTTTCCATGTTAAGGACCATTTATTCAATCATACATTGTTATAGAGATTGCGGTCGAATACACGCTGTGTCATGCAGCCACAGTTACAGCATGTGCTGAAAATGGTTTCCATTTGCCTCAAGGAATGCGTGTACGCGCCATAGCATTTTCTGTCTCACACGTTCATGTCGGCCAGATTGCATTCGAACAGGGTCAAAGCAGCACGAATACGCTGCTCCATTGTCTCCATATCTGGAATGGGCTCTGCATACACGATACTTCTGAGATGGCCCCATAACCAGAAATCGCACGGATTGAGATCCTGTGAACGAGCAGGCCATGCAACGGGACCCCCTCGTCCCATCCATCGACCAGGGAAGACGCGACTGAGACGCATCCGGACATTAACGGCGGTTGGGCTGGAGCACCATCAAGTAGCAGCCACATAACCCTTCGAATCATCAATGGAACTTCTCTCACCCGGGGAAGCAAAGTCACCGGCAATAAACACCGATAGTTCCGGCCTGTTAGGCGACTTGGAAGGAACACTGGTCCCTAAATACGGTCGCCAATCGTTTGCCCCACACATTCCGGCTGCACCGATAGTGATGATTCACTGTCAGCATACCAATGGGGGTTCTACATCCTATCCCACAGAGGAGTGTTATGAAAGTTGAAGATACCACTCCACTTGAAGGTGGCCTCACCTGTGAATAGGATAGATGATACAAATCCCGGAATCGTGGTTGCCTGGTGAAGATACATCCAAAAAACAAAACTGCTCCCGATGTGGAAAGTCTATCGCTAGTAAACCCTGCAGACGCTGTAGGTGATAAGGATAGTAACAATTGCCATGGAGAATGTTCCACAAGGTCGTCTGGCTTACCCTGTACTGGCGGGCCAGCTGCCTGGTACTGATACGGTGACCGCCTTCCACAGTGTTAATCACGTTTTCCTCCAAGTCTGGTGTCCGAATATTTCGGGTACGTCCTTCATGGTTTCCTGCTTGCTCAAACGGCCCTGTCTCAGGTAAACGGCGAAACACTGCTGCAAACATTGAATGCTGTGGTTGTTGTCGGCGGGGATAGGTCTACTGATACAACCTAGCTGCCCGCCTCCCGTTGCCATTTGCCTTTCCATAAGTAAACGCCATGTCGGCAAGCTCTCTATTTGATTACGGAACTACTGTGTAAAATGTTGTATCACATCTACCGGAAGGCGAGTCAGCTACCACCCTCTAGGAGAAAACCATGCATACAGCAACCGTGGCTGGATGGTACAGCTCGTATTAGACCGCAGTTTCTGTAAAATGTATGACTGAATAAATGGACTACAGCATGGAAACAACGCATTTCCGGACATAAGTTCATTAGACCGTTTTTGTTCCGTATCCTCTCATCGATCAATCCCCAGAGCTTGAACATAGTAGACATAATCACTCTATATATGCATGAAGCTGCTAGACGCATGGTGGAATGTGTCTCAGAGTACTGTGTGGAATTTTTGTAACGCATTTTATCATTGTTATTTTCCTGTGTTGTTCAACAGGAGGTACTATGCTACCTGCAATTCTTGCGTTGGAGTAACCAAAAACTGTTACATTATCATTGAAGGACATTATCTATCAACGTAATGTGTTCTTCAAGTCTTCATTAGATTAACAAAGTTTCAGCTTTAGAAACAGTGGACAGCTAATATTACAGTCAAAAGTTCATTCGCTTTACTTAATGGGCACTAGTTTCCCTCGAATTAAGTTCATGACCAAGAAGGAAACTTGAGGTTTAAAATATCGCTTCGTTAGTCCTCAATACGTCTTTTCTGGGAACTTTGCCGAACGTAGTCTGAGGCTGAGGTTTGAAGACCTTTCAGCTGGCGTCATGATATTTGTTATAGGGTTGGAATGTAAAGCAGTAGCTGCAGCAATCTAAAACTGCCACAGCTTGATATGTATCTCTCAAAACCAGAAATTACTAGAAAAATTCGAGACACATCTTAGACAAATAAGACTGTCTCAGAACCATTTTATTAATTCAGGTTCTGTTTGCTTAACTATTAAAACGCATTGTTTAATTGCTAAATGAATTCAGCCTTATTGACTTTCAGGCTTCTGGAAAATTTCTCTACTACTTGTTCTAATTTCTATGTTTCTCATCAGGATCTGTTTTCTTCATGAACGTCGTCATGTGGCATTACTTTTTGTGACTGATTTTCTTGCTAGTTTTTCATTTGGCCCAGAACATATTTCTCAAGTTGGTGGATATATAGAAACGTCTGGTTGTTTAGATCAAATTCGTTGCGCAACTGCTTATGTTGCCTGTTTTCAAATTCACTTTGATAGTTTACATCGACAGTCAAAGGAAGAAAGGAATTTAGCGTTCAACGTTTCATCGACAACACTGTTCGTGAGGATAGAGAACAAGCGCATTTGAACTGGGATGTAAAGAGAGATCCTCTGCAGCTTTTCTGAAGAAACCGTGCCAGTATTCACCTGAAGTGATTCAGGGAATCAGTACCGAACAACCAGTTCACAATACTACCGGTTTCTGACGCTGTCATATTACTTGACTTTTTACTGAATCGCTTCAGCGGTATCTATGCATTGTCTATCATGGGCAGTTTCTGGCCTCAGGCTGTAAAAGCCTCACTTACAGATACATGCAGTCTATGGTAGCCATCACATTTGCTATAAATATAGTCGTAAAGTAAACTGAATCACGCAGTCACAAAAAGTAGATGAATCGCACGTGTTATCTCAGTATTTCGGTCCCGGGAAAATCGTTCACAGCGAAGAGAATTGCGGCCGGAGAAGATTTAATCATTTCACGAGTAGTAAGATCAATGTATGCGTTTTTTCTGATGATATCAGTGGTGAGCTCTGCCGAAATGTTGCACGGTTTCTACTGTGACAGCAAGATTTCCTACCATGTACCACACACTTGCTTGTGTATGGCCAAGCATCAATTCCAGTTTTAGGCTCTGGACCCATACAAATCGGTTACCCGCCGCCACGGTTTCTGTGGTAAGCCATAAGGATATCCCAAACATTATTGGCATGGACTCTTTTAATGCATTCCGTTTCATGATTATAGACACGTTGTTCCCTTCTAAGAAATCTGCAACACCTGTAACAAATTTTCTTCCCACTTTAGACAAAGTTTAGGATATGCGAAAGCATATACCACTCTTTCTGCCGAAGCAATTTCACAGTTTGCACGTACTAGTCCTATACAGTACATGATATCATCAGAAAGCCTGTGTGGGACGAACTCGACCATCTCACCGTCCGGGACGTTCTGTGGCGCTTTCCATCTGCGGCGACTTCAAGGATACAGCCATTACCCAAGCTGTAATAAATACCTACCCACTACAACGGCCTGAAGAATTTTCACACCTTCCATATGGACATTGCTACTCAAATACAGACCTCTTTGAAGCACACCTCCTCTTTACTCTTGATGCATAGTTTCAAGATTCATGGTCGTCAATACACCATTTTGATTACACCAATACCAAAGGCAAGCGCCCCAGCAATATCACAGAGATCCCTGGAGCTGCTCTAATTATGTGGACGATATCAAAATAAACAGAACGGACAAAGGAGACAATTTAGTAACGTCCTGAGAGCTTTTACAAAGCTGGAGGCCAGTATTCTACCTGAAAATGTGCTGATTATTTCAGCCAGAAGCTGAAGGACATATTATGGGAAAAGGCAGAGTGAGACGAACAGAATCACGCCTACAAGTTATTCAGAAAAAGTGCGTGCATAGAGTAATCTGAAAGAACTGCAGTGAGCACTTGGTTAAATCAATTACTACGGACGGTTCACTTGGAATGCAACCACAATAGCCACACCACTGAACAGATGCGAGAAAGCCAGCTTCTGTTTTGAACAGACTTCCCGCATGTAAGTAAGCGTTCCCTGCTCTCAGTCGCTGTGTAACACAAGCTCCACGCGTGACCCATTTTCCCCTTGAAGTACTGCAGAGAAGCGCGGTTTAGTTAGTGCTGTGTAATGTAGAACCAAAGCAGATATTTCATTTGCCTGGATAGTTAGCCCCCCCCCCCCCCCCCCCCGCCATGCTAAGGTACAAGTCAGGATTCACAGGGGCTATGACGCTACTATGTCTCTCAAGGTGTGGATATTGGGAAATGGCTATCAAGGTCTCAGTAAATCCTTCCTGATCCTCCCCAAGGCTCTTATCCTCACTGCTACCGGAAGGATATTGCAGATGAATATACTGTTGTGGTGCAGCTCGTTGTCATGTTGTGTGGCCTCTTCTTACTCTTAACCATGCAGTTTTGCAGTTGTTAAGCTGATATATTAGCTATCAGTGAGTTCGATCATGGCATAGTTCCTCATTCATTATTATGTTATAGACTGCTGTATTACCAAAGACGTTACTGTCCTGGTCTGTAGCATCTTGACGAATGGCACGTTCCCAAATGATGTTTGGGCTGCCTATTGCTCCACATTCACAAGTGTCTGTGGTGTCATATTTTTAGTAAGTATGTGGGATATGGACCATGTCCCGAGAAGTAGTGTATAGCTCCCTTGGCCGGAAAAAAGTATGACATTTTGATCTTTCTTTTATGTTAGGAAGGACGTGGTAACTTCTCCTCAAAAAAAATAAGTTCAAATGTATGTGAAATCTTATGGGACTTAACTGCGAAGGTCATCAGTCCCTAAGTTTACACACTACTTAACCTAAATTATCCTAAGGACAAACACACACACCCATGCCCAAGGGAGGACTCGAACCTCCGCCAGGACCTTCTCCTCCCTCATTTTGCCCTGTCCTAGATTTCTTGCCATTCTCTATCAATGCAAGTCTTTATTTCCTTATTCGATGTGGCCCTTGTGCCCAGTATCTCCTTTCCCCCATGATATTTGCCCTTTTTGAGGCAATATTGTGCACCTCTCTTTCTTACGGCTAGATCCAGAGGTAGCAAGTCTAGCATAACCAGCAGCACCTCACTCGATGTTGTCAGGCGCAGGAGTACACTACTCTGTGCTCGCCGTAGTAAGTCAGGCTCTGTGGCAACATCCCAGAACTCTGGACCACAACAGAGCCCTGCAAACAGATACTTACTGACGTGTTGCTGCAGTGGCTCGCCAATATAGTATACGCTGACTCGTTAGAAGAGCGCAAGCGCCTAGGGTTAAGGCTATAACGTCATTGTAGACGAATCATAGAGCGCGGCGGCATCCAGTGTCCCCTGCCGCACAAACGGGCCACGGCCTTCTCTCATTCGCGACGCGGGAAAAGCGCGGCCGCAAATGGCGGCTCAGCGCGCTTACGGGCAGAGTGTTGGCGCCCAGTTTAAGTGTGCGGTCTTTGGTTTCCTGTCTGTGTTGGATTCGTTCGTCTGCGGCCGACGATGCCTTAGTACCGCCAGTGCTGGTTCCCATGCCTTGCTGAGTTGAAATCCCGTGTCTCTATGGATCAGGTCGTTACTTACACGATTTTCGACTGCTGCTATAATGGTGGAGTCCCAGTACGTGGAAGCGGATGAAAGGATCATTGTCTCTCCGTAGTTCATGCTGTTTCCCGCGTCAACACAGTGTTCAGCCACAGAAGACTTGTCTGGCTGACCCAGTCTGGTGTGACGTCTGCGTTCAGCACATCTATCCTTAAGAGTGCGACACGTCTGGCCAATGTATGATTTCCCACACTGGCACTCGATTTTATACATCCCTGGTCTCCTTAGACCTAGGTCGTCTTAACAGAAACCAGTACAGTTTGCACATGCGCTGGAGGGTGGAAGACGCATTTTATTTGATGTTTTTTGAACAGCCTGCCAATCTTAAAAGGACACACCAGCAACATACGGTAGAAAAACCATCCATTTGGAGATCTCTGTTTCTGCTGGATGTTCTTGAACTTGAGTGGGTGCAGGTTTAAATGCACTACGGATCTGTTTATCAGAGTACCCGTTTTGTACAGATACAGAGACCAGATGACTAAGCTCTTCTGATAAGCTCCCTGCATCAGAGATAATTCTAGCCCTATGAACGAGAGTCCGCAATACACCATTGCATTGAGATGGGTGATGACAACTCGTAACTCGTAGATACAGGTCAGTGTGAATCGGTTTGCGAAACACACTGTGACCCAAGAAACCATCTTCTTTTCTGGGGACCGAGACATCAAGAAACGGGAGGTCTCAATTTTTCTCTACTTCCATGGTGAAGCAAATGGAGGGAGTTAAGGTGTTCCAGAAATGCAGGAAGCGTTGCTGCTCTGTGTGGCCAAACTACAAAAGTGTCGTCCAGGAACATTCAGGTTTCAACACCACTGACTGAAGTGCTTTTTCCTCGAAGTCTTCCATAAAAAGGTTAGCTACTATGGAACTATTTGCGACCGGGCTTTTCCTGCGTCGCGAATGAGAAGCCCATGGCGCGTTTGTACGGCAGGGGGCACTGGATGTCGCAGCGCTCTATGATTCTTCTACGAAGACGTTATAGCCCTAACCCTTTTCGCGTCTGCGCTCTTCTAGCGAGTCAATGTATATACCCGTATTGGCGAGCCATTGTAGCAACACGTCAGTAAGTACCTGAAGGTGACGAGCAGCTGCGCCGTCGAAATTTAGTGCAGCTTCCACAACATTATCCGGCGCGACGCCCGTGAACCACTGAGGCAGTTACTAAGTCGGGAAAATCTTAAACAGCACATCTCGTAGGTTGTTATAAAGACACATAGAACAGTCCATGTGTTTCAGTCTTTTGAATGAGGCACGCCACCATAAATTATCAAACGCCTCAGCTATATCAATCATTATTCCTGTTACATACTCATCGGCTAAAGTTTTGCCAATGTCCACTGCGCGATTTATAGCGTAGGCAGTAGATTTCCTTTCCCTGAAACTGTACTGCAGGCGACTTATGCCTATTAACTGTTTGTGGTCTCTCAGATGACGGTACTGAAGCTTTCCCTGTACTTTGGCTAGAGCATTAACCAACTAAGATTTCGGTTGTCTTTCCCTTAATATAATGATATTCGAGATTTTTCATATTCTGGGCACCCGTCCATGCAAATGACATTCGTTTAATAACACTGTTATATATGGTACAGTGGCATACAAATTTCCATGGGTATCTGCTCAGAAGAGTATTTGAGTTGCCCACAGGCCAAAAACCTTAGCTGGCAATATTTGTAGTAACAGACGGCAAATCATCGAGTAAAACTGAAGTGATATCAGGTGTTCCCCAGGGAAGTGTCCTGGGATCTCTGCTGTTCCTGCCGGCCAGTGTGGCCGTGCGGTTAAAGGTGCTTCAGTCTGGAACCGCGTGACCGCTCCGGTCGCAGGTTCGAATCCTGCCTCGGGCTTGGATGTGTGTGATGTCCTTAGGTTAGTTAGGTTAAGTTCTAGGGGACTGATGACCATAGATGTTAAGTCCCATAGTGCTCAGAGCCATTTGAACCATTTTTCTGCTGTTCCTGATCTATATAAATGTCCTGAGTGACAATCTGAGCAGTTTTCTTAGGTTGTTCGCAGATGATGCTGCAATTTACCGTCTAGTAAGGTCATCCGAAGACCAGTATCAGTTGCAAAGCGATTTAGAAAAGATTGCTGTATGGTGTGGCAGGTGGCAGTTGACGCTAAATATCCAAAAGTGTGAGGTGATCCACATGAGTTCCAAAAGAAATCCGTTGGAATTCGATTACTCGATAATAGTACAATTCTCAAGGTTGTCAATTCAACTAAGTACCTGGGTGTTAAAATTACGAACAACTTCAGTTGGAAAGACCACATAGATAATATTGTGGGGCAGGCGACCCAAAGGTTGCGTTTCATTGGCAGGACACTTAGAAGATGCAACAAGTCCACTAAAGAGACAGCTTACATTACACTCGTTCATCCTCTGTTAGAATATTGCTGCGCGGTGTGGGATCCTTACCAGGTGGGATTGACGGAGGACATCGAAAGGGTGCAAAAAAGGGCAGCTCGTTTTGTATTATCACGTAATAGGGGAGAGAGTGTGGCAGATATGATACGCGAATTGGGATGGAAGTCATTAAAGCAAAGACGTTTTTCGTCGCGGCGAGATCTGTTTACGAAATTTCAGTCACCAACTTTCTCTTCCGAATGCGAAAATATTTTGTTGAGCCCAACCTACATAGGTAGGAATGATCATCAAAATAAAATAAGAGAAATCAGAGCTCGAACAGAAAGGTTTAGGTGTTCGTTTTTCCCGCGCGCTGTTCGGGAGTGTAATGGTAGAGAGATAGTATGATTGTGGTTCGATGAACCCTCTGCCAAGCACTTAAATGTGAATTGCAGAGTAATCGTGTAGATGTAGATGATCGCCTTATCAAGCACTGCACAGCTATGCCTAAAGCGTCATCTTTGTTTCTCAATAATTACTAGTAATAAGATCTTTTCGCTCTACATATTATCATCATGCCAATGCACAAGCTTCATCCCGGGTACCAGAGTGCTCAAGCGAGGTATTAGATGTCTCCCGACAGATCAGTTGTAAGCAGACGACAAACCATCAGTTGCTCTAGCAGATCTTTCAGATGCAAACAGAACAGATGAGACAGATAAAGACCAGAATGAGATTTTCACTCTGCAGCGGAGTGTGCGCTGATATGAAACTTCCTGGCAGATTAAAACTGTGTGCCCGACCGAGACTCGAACTCGGGACCTTTGCCTTTTGCGGGCAAGTGCTCTACCATCTGAGCTACCGAAGCACGACTCACGCCCGCTACTCACAGCTTTACTTCTACGTGGTATAAACTACTGCAGGAGAGCTTCTGTAAAGTTTGGAAGGTAGGAGACGAGGTACTGCCAGAAGTACACCACAACTGTTAAGGGTGAAGAGACTTTTCGATCGCGAAATGTGAATTCTCAGTCCTCCAAATGCGCCAATTTTACTTATTGATGAACCCATCCAAATTAAAGTGGACTTCGTCACTAAACCAAATACGTATGCACATACTAATTCCCATCATGCCCCTCGGGGCCAACTGTGCAGTTTGAACGTCCTAACGCAAAACGTTCAGAAGTTATGACGATTGTATTTCATGTAGTTCAATCATTATCACCCTGTATGTAGATATATCCGCCGTGGTGTAGCCCAGTGACCAGCGCATCTGACTCTCATGTGGAGGACCCAGGTTCAATTACCAGTGCTACATCAGATCTTTCCTTGGTAGCAGTACTGGAATGGGGTGCACTGTCTCGTGATGATAATTTGAGAGAGACGTAGTGGCTCCAAGCTCTGAAAGTCGACAAAGGTTGTAAGAGTGGGTACTGTTTCGATGCCCCTACTTTACTGCATCGGCATGACGCCATAAAGTAGAGGATGACACGGCGGCCGATCCACTTCACGTTATCATTAGGATCTGATCGCGGAGTTTAGTTCTTAGTTTAATGTGAATAGTAGTAACGGATGCCTTTACATGTCTCCTGTAGCTATGAGGTACAAATGTCCTCCATCTCAGCAGAAGCCACCACTGATGCGTGGGCAATGAAACCCAATTTCGGTCCCAAGCCTTTCCAAACGTCTGTACCCTCTCTGGCATACGGCACTTTCCATCCGTTCCATTCCAGTGGTCCAGCAAGACATCTGACGTATATGTTCAATGCACACATAGCCTGGACCAACAGGAGAATAACTGGGAACAGCAGTGACCAAATTTTTAAGTATGTTCTATGCTACATCCATCAACGGAAAAAGCACAGCACAATTTCTTCACGGATAGCAATCAAGGATAATACTCCGCCTGATACAGCTGGACGAACAACAGCCTTCACCACAAGCCCAGCATACCTTCAGCGTAAAGATCCAACCTTCGTTCATGGGTATCGGCGTCGACGTAATGGACATTTGGGCACCATCAAATTCCAGAGAACATCACTGGCTGCTGTACAAACCGTGGCGGGTATGGATTGGCGACATATCGACCAGATGCGCCGTCGAACGGATTCCACCACCATCATAATAACTGCACCCAGAAGCCAGCCCATCAGCTAGTACCAATGTAGTTTTTCGTGCACCTAGACGTTAAAATGTCAGAAGCAACCACGTAACATTTGTCACCACCACAGAAGGAAGATGCATCAATACTAGCATAAGTGTAAACCCGAAGTACACACTATTTACCAGCAGTCGCATCAAAACCAGTACCTCCAAACGTCAGGCCACATAGACGACATGCAAGATGAAGAAAAGTGCTCCAACGGAAACTGGCATATATGGGGCTGTGGAACCTTATATCTTTGCCATAGATATACGAAGAAATGTCGATGGTAGAGACCGTGGCTTGTAAGTTTAGCGGTTTAGCTGCGCTCATCGGTAACTATGCCACATAACCGCTGAGAGCCCAACCTCTTGCTGAACTACAAAAATTTCTATATAACCAGCCGCAAAGCAGATAGGAATCAGTTCTCTCCAGACAGCCACCTCAGACATATCATTACCAGCTACGCCAATACACTATCTTTTCATCGCCAAAGGTTATCTCTAACTTACACAGCATCCAAACTGCAGTCATAAGAGTCGAAGGACATGAGAGGGAACTGGAAATCGTAGTTGAGAAGGGAGTGGGACAGGCTTTTAGTCTATCCCAAACTTTATTCAATCCATACACTGAGCAAGCGCTAAACAAAACCAAAGAGAAATATGAAAATGCAATTAAAGTTCGTTGGGAACAAGACATGCAAGATGAAGAAAAGTGCTCCAACGGAAACTGGCATATATGGGGCTGTGGAACCTTATATCTTTGCCATAGATATACGAAGAAATGTCGATGGTAGAGACCGTGGCTTGTAAGTTTAGCGGTTTAGCTGCGCTCATCGGTAACTATGCCACATAACCGCTGAGAGCCCAACCTCTTGCTGAACTACAAAAATTTCTATATAACCAGCCGCAAAGCAGATAGGAATCAGTTCTCTCCAGACAGCCACCTCAGACATATCATTACCAGCTACGCCAATACACTATCTTTTCATCGCCAAAGGTTATCTCTAACTTACACAGCATCCAAACTGCAGTCATAAGAGCCGAAGGACATGAGAGGGAACTGGAAATCGTAGTTGAGAAGGGAGTGGGACAGGCTTTTAGTCTATCCCAAACTTTATTCAATCCATACACTGAGCAAGCGCTAAACAAAACCAAAGAGAAATATGAAAATGCAATTAAAGTTCGTTGGGAACAAATAAAAACTTTGAGGTTTGCTGGTGACAGTGTAGTTCTGTCAGAGATGCCAATGATTTGGAAGAGGAGTTGAAAGAAACAGATGATGTCTTGAAACAGGTAACGAGATCAACGTTAACAAAAATACAACAAGAGTAACGGAATGTAGCCATATTAAATCAGGTTATTTTGAGGGAATTAGAGTAGAAAATGACACATTAAAAGTAGTAGATGAGTTTTGCTATTTGGGTAGCAATGGTTCCGGCGGAGGTTCGAGTCCTCCCTCGGGCATGGGTGTGTGTGTGTTTGTCCTTAGGATAATTTAGGTTAAGTAGTGTGAAAGCTTAGGGACAGATGACCTTAGCAGTTAAGTCACATAAGATTTCACACACATTTGAACTTTTTTTTTTGGGTAGCAAAATAACTGACGACGGCCGAAGTAGAGGGGATCCAAAATGCCGACTGGCAACATCACGAAAAAAATCACCAATAAAGAGAAATTTCTTCACACATAATGTAAATTTAAATGTTAGAAGTCTATTGTGAAGACTCTTTTGTCTGGAGTACAGCGTTGTACGGAAGTAAAAGTGGACGATGTACAGTTCGGACAAGAATAGAATGCAAGCTTTAGAAAGATGGTGATCCAGAATAGCGCTGAATGTTAGATGGATATATCGCGTAGTTAAAAAGGAGGTACTCAATCGAACTCAGGAGAAAATAAATTTATGGCACAACTTGA